>NC_064875.1:63854541-63994541 GCF_943734745.1 Anopheles darlingi
ATACCGTACAGCTTCAGCGTGCGATCCATACTCGTCGAGGCGATGTACTGGGCGTGCTTTCCGAACCGAACGCCCGTTGCGAGCGCCGTATGATCATTGAACACTTTCAATTCCTGCCATTGCTTACAGAGGTAGACACTGGAAAGGAAAAGTTGCAAATATTTCATTAAACATCTCCTTTCAATCGATGGCTTACGGTGAACCACTTACCGTATATCGGTTCCTGCAATGGAGAGATAAGTTCCGCTCTGATCGAAACACAAATCCTTCACCTCGTACCCATCGTCGAGCTGGATGGTTTTGAAGTTTTTCAGCTTTCGCAAATCCCATAGCTTCACGCACGCATCATCGGCAGCCGTGGCCAGATAGTATCCGTTTTCCGAGAACGAAATCGCCGTTATCGGTCCGGTGTGGCCGGCAAAGTTGGCCACATTGCTTTGCTCCTTCAAGTCCCAGATTTTCACTTGCGAATCTTCCGTGCCCGTGCCAAAGATAAGTCCATCGGGATGGAACTGTGCCGTCGTAAGTCCGTAATCGGCTGTATCGGCCACCTTTGTCAGCAGACGACCGGAACGGATGTCGGAGAATGCCCAGTGCTTATCGGAGGAAGTAGACAACACGTAATCGCCGGTCGGATGTAGTGATAATCCCGTGACGGGCTCATCGTGACAGCGAAGCAACAGTTGCGTCTGTGAGGTAGGAACGTGCCACACACGAATGCTAGCATCTGGCGATGCGGTAATTACGGTATCCTCCTCCGGATGGAAAATCACTTTCGTGACCTTTTTCGTGTGGCCCTTCAGTATGGCCACGATCTGCTCGGTGTCTTTGTTGAACACGGTCGCGTTCTTGTCGTTACCACCGGTAAGGATTTTGCTCTGATCGGAATGATTGATATCGAGCGCCAGAATGCCGGGCACACTGGCCGAGTGCAGTCCCGGATGAGAGGCGAGGGTCAGGAATCCACGGATCTTCTCCTGGCTTACCAGTTCCTCCGGTACCGTGCGACCCTTCTTCTTGCGTTCCTGCGTCAGCACGGTGGCCTTATCCTGCAACTTCTGGATCACTTCCGCGCTCATACCAGCCTGCTCCACCGGTTGTGTGGCAACACCGGCCGCCTCGGCAGCGATCGCCGGCTGCGGAGCGGCCTGTATAGCTGAGATACCGGTCTGTGGCTTCAGCGTAGCCAGCGCTTCACGAGCGGCCGCTACCTCCTTGTTGAGACGCGCTATAACACGACAAGCGGCATCGTGTTGATAGAGTGCGTGAGATAATT
This sequence comes from Anopheles darlingi, assembly GCF_943734745.1. NCBI lineage: Eukaryota > Metazoa > Arthropoda > Insecta > Diptera > Culicidae > Anopheles > Anopheles darlingi. Next base: position 63,855,818 of record NC_064875.1, read on the forward strand.
CCTGGCGTGCCGTTTGCAACTGCTGCCGCTGAGTGAACGCGTGCAGCATCAGTGAATCCCATTCGTCTTGCATGGTTTTCAGCGTGGCCGGAATGCTGGTAGCACTCGGTGGTTTAGGCCTCACGATGGGTGGAGCTACGGATAAAGAATTACACAGTAAATTATCTATCGATTCACCGCTCAGCGCGGGACCTACTTTTCACATCGATCAACTCATCAGCCGTCAGCGGCTGTCCGTTGATTGGATCGCACTCATTCTCGACGATATACTTCTCGATCAGGCGCCGCTCGAAGATGGCCCCCGACTTGGGCGATATACACGGATGTTCCGGCACTTCGTTCGAAACTGCAAAGAACCGAGGGCGGATGAGAATGTTTATCTGCGGCATAACCTCACTCTTGTCCAAAAGGAACTGGGTTTTCTCGGTTTGTGTACAGCCGCTGCCGCTCCAGGGCGGGATTAACAGTACTTACTGCTGCAAACTAGCGACATGTTGATCCGACCGGTGAAAGCGTTGTCTTTTCCGTCGTCCCCCGGTTCCCTGCACAACACTTTTTGGGTGGAAAAACTTTTGCCGAAAGAACGGACGCGCTTCGCTTGATGATAACCCTTGAAGTCCTTTGAGCTACGGTTTAACGCTGGGATGACAGCTACCGCGCTCAAAAACACGCGCGCTCAGTTTGAGCTCGCTTAGGGGAGGACGAACTTGCATCAGCCTAGAATATTCCAAAATTAAATTTAATGCCGCTATAATCGATCGTACTGCAATAATTTCCACTTTTCGATAGATGTACGTAGGAAATAAAATAAATTGGTATCGATTTTAGCTTCCTCTAAGCAATAAACTCTCTGCCACGTCTCCGGCTCTCTCGCTCTCTCCACATATTCCCACCCACCCATCTCAACGTGGTTCGCGCTCTCGTGGAAAATTAAAAGCAAACAAGAATTCGGACGGTAATAACGTGTTATCGGTGCTCGAACAGGAACAGCAGTAAAATGTCGGTTAACCTGCGGTCAGTTTTCGCGTTTGCCAGGGAATACCACCCCAAGAAGGAAACCCAAAAGGACATTCAGTATGGCACGGCGGGATTCCGATCGCAGTGAGTATCAGACACCCCCAACCACGGGATCTGATTTGCCGGAGTGAAAGGAATGCGTGGCGATTGACCACATACCCTTCTCTTCCGGGTGCGACCTCGATAGAGTGGAAACCCCCGCAAACCACGATAGCTTATCTCATCTCACCGCACACATTAGCGGATATGTTTTAATGATCCATCGGGTCGTATGTTTGCTTTCTCCTTGATTAGCGCTGATAATCTGGACTACGTGATGTTCCGTATGGGTGTGCTGGCCGCATTACGTTCCCGGGCGAAGGCGAGCCAAGCGATCGGAGTCATGATAACGGCTTCGCACAATCCAGCCCAGGACAATGGAGTGAAGCTGATCGATCCACTCGGTGAAATGCTGGAGCAAAGCTGGGAGCGGCTGGCCACCGATCTGGTAAATGTGAGCGATACCGAGCTGGTAGACCAGGTGGCCAAAATTTGCGAGCAGCAGGCAATCGACAATAATGCGGCGGCCCGCGTATTCGTGGGGATGGACACACGCTACCACAGCCCCCAGCTATCGCGTGCCGTAATGAACGGTGTGATGGCGGTGAAAGGAACGGTGCAAGAGTTTGGCATCGTGACCACACCGATGCTGCACTACTTCGTAACATGTACCAACACCCAGCAGGCGTACGGTGTACCGACGGAGGAAGGCTACAGCGGCAAGCTGATCGGTGCGTTCCGTGCCCTTCGGGGTGCGGATAGTGGTGACAGCGGTAACTATCGTGCTCACCTTTACTACGATGGAGCGAACGGTGTGGGAGCACTAAAAATGCTCGGGCTCTGCAAAAAGTTGGCCGATGTGCTGAAGATCAAGGTTTGCAACAGCGAGGGCAAAATCAATTACCGCTGTGGAGCCGATTTCGTCAAAACGAACCACTGCGTACCGGATGGATTGCCGGCGGAAGCGCTCGCTAATGCACGCTGCGTATCGGTCGATGGGGATGCGGATCGAATCGTCTACTATTTCACCGATAGTGAGGGCAACTTCCGATTGCTCGATGGTGACCGGATAGCGACGCTACTAGCCGGATATTTGAAGGAACAGATTGAGCAGTGTGGGGTGCAGCTAAAGATGGGATTGGTGCAGACGGCGTACGCGAACGGAGCCTCCACGGATTATATCGTCAACCGGATGAGAATCCCGGTCGCCTGCACCCGGACTGGCGTGAAGCATTTACACCATAAAGCGCTCGAGTATGATATTGGCGTTTACTTCGAGGCAAACGGACACGGCACCATTATTTACAGTGAGCGGGCCAAATCGGCGATCCGGGAGGCGAGCAGCAACGAGAAATTAACCGAGGAGCAACGTGAAACGGCCGCTCGATTGTTGCAGTTTATTGATCTCACCAATGAAACGGTTGGCGATGCCATCTCCGATATGCTGCTGGTCGAGACGGTGCTACACGCGAAGGGCTGGAGCGTCGAGGATTGGCTCGCCAGCTACACCGATCTACCGAACGTGCTGGAGAAGGTGTATCTGGCCGATCGGAATGTTATCTCTGTAACCGATGCTGATCGAACGGTCGTTACACCCGATGGACTACAGGATGCAATCGATACCATTGTTGCCAAGTACCCACGGGGACGCTCGTTCGTACGCCCATCCGGGACGGAGGATATTGTGCGGGTGTACGCCGAGGCGGACACTCGCGCCAATGCTGTGGAGCTGGCATACGAGGTAGCGATCCTTGTGTTCGAGCGTGCAGGTGGCATCGGTAGCCGACCCGAGAAAATGATAATCTAAGTAAACCGCTACCCAAGGATAACTGTTGGAACCTCGGAGATGAACCGATACTGCCTACTATACTACTGCTACTGCAATTATTGCTTTCGTGCTGCGATACCACACCACAATGATTTCATAGCAGGCGGTGGCGAAAAAGACCTACCTAGATCTAGTGCATAAAAGTGAGGCGAATGAGATTATTAAAATTGCAGCAATGCCAAGTACCTAGCAATTCGAATATTTTTAACTGGTATTATAGACCCGAGTGAGAATTATTGTTTCCACCTGTTTGAGAAGCTTTTTTACAAGTTCACAAGTAAATAAACGGACAATTTTTAAACCCTATCCTGGCTGTTTGTTATAAGCGATATAGAAAGCAGCAAGCAGACGGGTACTAGGTGGTTACCATAGCAACTCGACCGATTGTTATTTCACATTTCGTTCGCCATCATTGCCAACCGTCCTCAACTATTCATCGCTTCACCATGTTCTGGGGATTTTCGGAGGCTCTTAATTTCGTCGAAGAATATCGAAAGCTGCTACCACCGGATGGACAATTACCGGTGTCGTTGAATATTTTGCTATTTGGCAGCGGTGATCCACGACACGTGTTGGCGACGGCATCGAAGCTCTTCCAACATCCCCAGCTTACTGTGCACTTCTATCTCGTCGAAGGCTGCATCGAGCTGATCGCCCGGCATATGCTGCTCGTAGCGGTGGCCTTTGAAAATCCAACGCAACTGTCCGTGCGAGGAAAAACGGATCTCTTCCTGGACCTGTTCGGCAATACCCTGATTCGCCCGTTTAGTAGTGCCTATTTGAACAGTAAGGCTCGCGTGCTGACCAACATCGTAACGGATCCGGACTATGCAGAACGATATGCACCAATCTTTGACCTCGAAGCACTCAAGTACAAGGAGCGTGATCAGCTGGAAAACGTCTTTCGTTTCTGGCAAAACGGTCAGACCCATGTGTTCAACATCGCACGCTACTGGGATGATCGTTTGCGAGCGCAACTGGGCGAACGGTATGACCATCGAGATGGTGCCTTCGATTGGGATTTGCAAATGCGGCTTCGTGAGAACGGTGCCAAGCAGATTTGCCCTCAGGAGTACAAACATTGGCGCAAGACAGGAATAGCTTTCGTGTTTCCTGAGTACGAGCAGAGTGATCCCAATAAAACGTTTGCGGTCGGCTTGGTGTGTAACGGCAACACCTACCAACACCGTGGCTCTGTGGGAGATAACACAACCGGCCCATATATCTCGTTTGGCCAACGATGCCCTGAAGAGCGGCTGATGCGTTCGAAGCACGGAGTAAACGATTTCCGCTCGACGGACATTACCGAGCGTAATGTGCACCAAATTGTGTACGAGTTAGAGGCCCGGGAGCCGTATCATTTCGATCCACGCGACATCCATCAATTTGGTGCTCATCAGTTGGACATGGGGAAGGCTCTCAATGCACATGATACGCGCGTGGAGCAACCACGTGCCGAACGATACGACGCAAGTCCGTTGCTGGAATGTACCAACTTCAAGCTGCACTTTCTCTCCGTCGAAGATGTGCTGCATCTGCAGGAGGGTTCCCGCTTCTCCAACCATTTCGATGCCGCCTTTGTAGCCAGCAACTATTTCTCCTTCCTGAAGGATGGTTTCGCTTACACTTGGAAGGATGAGGGCTGCTTGCTATGCTTCGAAACGCGACAATTGACTACGTTCAGCAAGGAGGAAATCACTACGCACGCGGAATCGATTAAAACGTGGGCCAAACGGAATTCACTGCAACCGGTAACGAACTTTTCGATCAACAAACCACATTCCACACTGCGCTACAAGCACCAGCAATCAGCAACAGGCGCAATGGAAGGGTGTATTTAAACATTATGGTACATTAGACATGAAATAAAGAAGACGAGTGAAGCGCATCTTACGCTACGCGATTACACCTACGAGGTGGCGATCTCTTTCAATGGTCCCTCAAGATAGCTCGCCAGAGCTTGTGCCTTCTGCTTGAGTATTCCGAGTCCTACAGTATCGCGTGCGTACAGGCAGAGTAGCAGATTGGCCACCTGCGTGATGACGACGTTACCGTTGTCGCACTGCAGAAACACGTACTGCAGCCGGTCTTCGCGGAATGCATTGCGACCATTCTTCTCGTACACCGACCAGATATTGCTCGCGATCGCCGTCGTCACGGTTGGGTCGCGATCCCCGAATCCAGAAAACGCTAGCAGGGCACCTTCGTGTGTTAATAGGCTAGGCAAGGGAAAAATAGAACAAAGTAAATCGCTGAACTTGAATCCAAGAACGGAACACTTACATCGTGTTTTCTACTCCTCCGGTATTCGCCTGGCTAAGCACCGAGGTCAGCACTTTGGGTTGCAGCATTTTAACTCCGTTCTCGAACTGGTGAGCGCTATCTGCTTCACCAGACAACTAATTAGTTGTGGCTAGGGCGTTTTTCAGCTGTTATCACTAATTTTCACATTCAACTCCTTGAGAACCGAAATCAATGTTGTTTATGTTTTACTTACCTACAGTGGTATGCCCAATTTTCACCACATTCTGTATTTTAAGATTTTATTATTTAATGTAATAAATATTTTGGGGGATTTGATAGTATTTCTGAAAAACATGTAATTTTGCACGATATTTTGTCTTCTCGGAAAATATTTTAAGACATTTTGCGAACGCCATAGGCGGCTTCAAGGGTTAACGCTCCCAGCCAAACGTCAAAAAGGCGTCTCGTAAAAGATTTCCAAAACACCTGAACCGGGCATCCTGGAAAATTAAAAAATCCTGAATTATGGAAGAATTAGAACAGTTGGAGCACCTTTCGTTGGTGTCGAAGATCTGCACGGAGCTAGAAAACCATCTTGGACTGAACGATAAAGATCTAGGTAAGTGGCCCGGGACAATATGTTCTTATCAGTTTTGTAACCAGATCTTTGTCTGACCTACAGCGGAATTCATCATCCATTTGGCGAGGGAAAATCCGACGATTGAAGCGTTCAAGCGCGAGCTGGCAAAAAATGGGGCCGAATTTTCTGAATCCTTCACTGCGAACCTGCTGCGCATCATCCAGCTCATGCGTTCCGCTGGTGGTGGCAAGGCCGCCGACTTCGAGGAGGATGACGACCAGTCGAGAGCTTTGGCGCACAAATTTCCCGGATTAGCGATACCCAACAACCGCAAGGGGTATTCATCGGAGGAGGAAGAAAAGGAACCAGAGGATAAGGATAAAAAGACGTCGAAGAAGATGGACACGGAGCGCGATGAGAAGAAGTACGAGGGCGGCCGTGGTAGTAAACGCGAAACACACGACCGTAAGGATGACAAAAAGGAAGCGAAAGTACGCCCAAGCGATGCCGTGGACGATATGTTTGCCGAGCTGGAACAAATGGCTCCCTCCAAGGCGAGCGAGAAATCCCGGGAACAGCAGGAAGTGGACAACATGTTCGCCGAACTGGAAAATCTGGCACCGTCGAAGGAAAAGGAAGATGACGGTGAGACAAAGAACAGCCGCAGGCGTACCGAGCGGCGCAGTGGTTCAAGAGAAAGGAGTCGAAAAGGCGATCGTAGCAGATCACGGGAACGTCGAAGAGAGCGTAGCAGGGACCGTAGTCGTTCTCGTGATCGTCGAAGGAACCGACGATCCCGATCGAAAGATCGAAGTAAGCGCCGAAGTCGTTCGCGAAGCCGCGATAAAGGACGCGACCGTGATCGAGAGCGTGAGCGTGACCGCGATCGTGGTCGTGATCGTCGCTCGAGAAGAAGCCGTACGAGGAGCCGTTCCAGAGAGCGAACCCGTCATCGCAATCGTAGTAGATCGGGTGAGATGGCACCACCACCGGCGGCAATCGAACGTCGCCAACGGACACCACCGATGCCCGAGGAACCGGAAGTGGGCAAAATCTATGATGCGCGCGTCGTTAACATCGTAGCGTTCGGATGCTTCGTCCAGCTTGTCGGTTTTCGGCGTAAGAAAGAGGGTCTAGTGCACATCTCTCAACTATCCACGGAAGGACGCGTCAATTTGGTTACCGACGTCGTCAATCGAGGAGACGATGTGAAGGTGAAAGTGATGTCCCTGGCCGGTAACAAAATCTCACTCAGTATGAAAGAGGTAGAGCAGTCGACGGGTCGTGATTTGAATCCACTTTCACACGCGCATCTGCAGGAGTCGAACGATCTACAGAGCCGTAACCCCGATCGTCCTCTATCCGTACCGTCGATGCTGAATCTACAGGAAGGTGGCGCTGGGATGGTAGAACAGACGGAGGACAATTCACGCAAAAAGGTAACCCGCATCAGCAGCCCCGAACGGTGGGAAATCAAGCAAATGATCTCGTCCGGTGTGATCGATCGTTCCGAGATGCCCGATTTCGACGAGGAAACGGGGCTGCTACCGAAGGACGAGGACAGTGAAGCGGACATTGAGATTGAAATTGTGGAAGACGAACCACCGTTCCTGCAGGGCCACGGTCGTGCACTGCACGATCTCTCCCCGGTGCGAATCGTCAAGAATCCGGACGGTTCGCTAGCACAGGCGGCCATGATGCAGACGGCACTGGCGAAGGAACGGCGCGAGCAGAAGATGCTCCAGCGCGAACAGGAGATGGATGCCGTACCGACGACGATGAACAAAAACTGGATCGATCCGCTACCGGACGAGGATGCCGAGGGAACGATGGCGTCCAATACGCGCGGTGTCGGTATGTCAACGCAGGACGTACCCGAGTGGAAAAAGGCCATCATTGGGGGAAAGAAAAGTTCGTTCGGTCGCAAAACGGACATGAGCCTCGTGGAGCAACGTCAATCACTGCCAATCTACAAGCTGCGCGATGACCTGATCAAGGCCGTCACCGACAACCAGATACTGATCGTGATCGGTGAGACGGGATCAGGCAAAACGACTCAAATCACGCAATACCTGGCCGAGAGTGGATTCATAGCGCGCGGTAAGATCGGTTGCACCCAGCCGAGACGTGTGGCGGCCATGTCGGTTGCGAAGCGTGTAGCAGAAGAGTACGGTTGCCGGTTGGGACAGGAGGTGGGCTACACGATTCGTTTCGAGGATTGTACGAGCCAGGAAACGGTCATCAAGTACATGACGGACGGTATGTTGCTGCGTGAGTGTTTGGTTGATTTCGACCTCAAGTCCTACTCCGTAATCATGCTGGACGAGGCCCACGAGCGTACGATCCACACGGACGTGATGTTCGGACTACTAAAGCAAGCCGTTCAGAAGAGACCAGAACTGAAACTGATCGTCACATCGGCTACCCTGGATGCGGTCAAGTTCTCGCAATACTTCTTCGAAGCACCAATCTTTACGATCCCGGGTCGAACGTTCCCAGTGGAGATCCTATACACGAAGGAACCGGAAACGGACTACCTGGATGCATCGCTCATTACCGTGATGCAGATTCATCTGCGTGAGCCACCGGGTGATGTACTGCTCTTCCTCACCGGTCAAGAGGAGATCGATACGGCTTGCGAGATATTGTACGAGCGCATGAAATCGCTCGGTCCCGACGTACCGGAACTGATCATCCTGCCCGTCTATTCCGCCCTACCCTCGGAGATGCAGACACGCATCTTTGATCCCGCACCACCGGGCAGCCGAAAGGTCGTGATTGCCACCAACATCGCCGAAACGTCACTCACGATCGACGGCATCTACTACGTTGTCGATCCCGGATTTGTTAAGCAGAAGGTGTACAACTCAAAGACGGGCATGGACTCACTGGTCGTTACGCCCATCTCCCAAGCGGCCGCTAAGCAACGTGCCGGCCGTGCAGGACGAACGGGACCCGGCAAGGCGTACCGGTTGTACACGGAACGTGCGTACCGTGATGAGATGCTGCCAACACCGGTACCGGAAATACAGCGTACGAATCTGGCCACCACCGTGCTCCAGCTAAAGACGATGGGCATCAACGATTTGCTGCACTTCGATTTCATGGACGCACCACCGGTCGAATCGCTGGTGATGGCACTCGAACAGCTACACTCACTGTCGGCACTGGATAATGAGGGGCTACTGACCAGACTCGGGCGACGTATGGCCGAGTTTCCCCTCGAACCGAACCTTTCCAAGCTGCTCATCATGTCCGTCGCACTGTCGTGCTCTGATGAGGTGCTAACGATCGTCTCGATGCTTTCCGTGCAGAACGTGTTCTACCGCCCGAAGGATAAGCAAGCACTGGCCGATCAGAAGAAAGCCAAGTTCAACCAGATCGAGGGTGACCATCTTACGCTGCTGGCCGTGTACAATAGCTGGAAGAACAACAAATTCTCGAACGCCTGGTGCTACGAGAACTTTGTGCAGATCCGTACGCTCAAGCGTGCGCAGGATGTCCGGAAGCAGCTGCTCGGTATCATGGATCGCCACAAGCTCGACGTCGTCTCGGCCGGAAAGAACACGGTTCGCGTGCAGAAGGCCGTCTGTTCCGGTTTCTTCCGTAATGCAGCGAAAAAGGATCCACAGGAGGGCTACCGGACGCTGGTTGACTCACAGGTCGTTTACATTCATCCATCGAGCGCACTATTTAATCGGCAACCGGAATGGTAAGTGGGTGGCACGGAATGCTGGGAATGCAAAATCGATTCAATTTTTAACAACACTATCTATTTCAGGGTCGTGTATCATGAACTCGTCCAGACAACGAAGGAGTACATGCGCGAGGTGACGACGATCGATCCGAAGTGGTTGGTCGAGTTTGCGCCCGCCTTCTTCCGCTTCTCCGACCCGACCAAGCTGAGCAAGTTCAAGAAGAACCAACGGCTGGAACCACTGTACAACAAATACGAGGAACCGCACGCATGGCGTATCAGCCGAACGCGAAGACGGCGCAACTAAACGAACCGCGCTTGATTGTAAGCTAATTAATCAGATAACGGACTGAAAGAGGAATAGAACCGCTACCAGCGCGCTACACCCGGTGATTTATCGTGGTTTTCTCTTGTTATTCCATTGCTCATTTCCCGGACGTTTCAGATTGAATTTGAATTTGCTCGCCTCGAGCCGTTGTTTCTGTTGGGCTAGCTCCTGTGTCCGCAGTTCATCGGCATCTATCACTTTCCGCCGGGGGACGTGCTTGAGCGCTCGTTCAAAGTCATTGCTGGTCTTCAGCTCGAGCATGATCAGGAGCATCTGATCGAGGGTAAGCGATTTACCGCTCTTGAACTGAAAGTACCGATCCAGCGGAAGGCGTGCCATCCGGAGACCCTGCTTCTTAGCCTTTCCTAACGATACCGCTTCCTGGGAGGATTTGTCCACCATGGCACCGATGATGTAGATATCGTCCGGATTGAACTCTTCGAGATCGTTTTTACAGTGCGGCGTCAGGTACACCAAACGCTCCTTGGGGAATAGATCCGTGTAGCTTTGCTCGGTAACGTTGAACGGAAAGTCCGGTTGATGGATCTGCACCAAATGTTTCTCCAGGGCGCGCATCGTGGTTTTGTTAAAGTTCGCATTACAGTGATGCACATTGAACGGTTCCGGGTGGGCGCGGTTCAGGGCGAAACACAGCATCAGCTGCTTGGCCGTGTTGCGCATCTCCTTATCGTTCATGTAATCATCGTACGAGCAATCGATCACGAGATTGATACCGTACTGCATCGCTTGAACGAGCCTGTGGATGAAATGGAAGCGTAGCACAAGTCAGATGCGAATGCCATCCAGGTTGGCTCACGTTACACGAGACGTGGCCACCAACTAACCGGTTGTTGTGGAAATGATCAACTTTGGAGTCGTATATCCGCAGGAACATCGTATTGTGAAACAGCCCGTACACGATGTGATCATTCTCGGCCGTCGCCTTCTCCAGTTCCTCGCGTCGCTTCGCGATTTCCTGCTGTTTCCGTTCCTTTTTAGCCTTCTGGCTCAACCGGACCATCTCTATGTTCCACAGATACAGATAGTAGTGGCGTCGTTGGTTTCTAAAAAGTGTAAGTGTTGTCATGTAATAAGAGTCGATACGGTCGATTGGACGGTCACAGTGTACCGTGAGGAGAGTGATAACAAATGATCCCATTGATCCGGCTTGATGATGGACAGTGAGGGTACCTTACGGCCCTCCTGTCGCATCACCTCCAGTTCTAGTTCGAGAACTTTTCTTCTTTTTTCCAAATCCATCGGTACGCTTGGTTGCTGCCCTTGGGGTGTGTCCTCGTCGTTTCGAATTTCTACCGGAGTGGGATGCGGGGCATTTGCATAACTTTTCCACATCACACCAACTGCCGCCGGTTGGCTGGTGGTGCGAGATGCTGCGGTGGCGAGAGAATTCGGATAGGATGCTAGCATCCTTGCCGCCGTGAAGGCCAGGTTGCGCAACATTTTCGATTAGGTGCAATCTGTCCGATTGCTTTGGTAGCTGTCTGGGCTGTACGAAATCCTAATTGCAGGAGATCTTGCCGTGACGAAAACTGGAAGGAGAATTCGATCGTTAATGCAAAAGATTCTTGCAGATTGATGAACCTTTAAACTTGCCTTTAAACTTGGTTTCTTTCGACACTCCCGGATCGCCGGGGTTTCTGTGCTCTCTTGGGTTGATTGTGAGTTGAAGAATAAGTTCCCGCAGAAATGTAGAATCCTTTTCGTGGTTTCAGCCCCGGCTTTTGTGGAACTTTTTGCGTTGTAGTTTTCCACGTTTTGCGCGGATTGCAAGGTCGGGAAGGCCTATTTTTGCAACGACAACAAAGCCGGGAATTGCAACTGATTCTAATTTGATAAGAGCACCTTCATTTTTATCTGAAAAAGTTAAAAATTGTTAAAAATTCCCACGATTCCCCACACGAATGGGGTTTCCAACCTCAAAACCAAAACAGACTTTCTATCTCACTCACTCTTTGAAGAACTCAGGCTTGTGCGAGCGAGAGGACTTCATCGGAGTTTCGGGCCGCAGAACTTTCGACTCCTGAATCCGGGGCAAACTACCAGGGTTGTAGCCCGTTTTTTGCTTCCATTTTTCAAATTCTAACCGGCCGTTTTATGCGGGATAATCCGGAACGTGATCGGTTGATTTTTTTAGAATTTATCGCCATGTCTTCGACAAAAATGAATACAACTTGCTGCCGAAGAATGATGGTGTTGATCACACGAATCACTCTGGCAACACTCGACCGAAGAAATGGACGCACAGTTCCCCTCCCACAATTTCGTCTCGCTACGCTACGCTTGACTGCCACCATGTGGGGTGCACCGTAATAAATGGCAACCACGGCGCGCCGTCTCCGGCGATCCCAGATCAACAACGGTACACCGCAGACAAACGCACGACGCGACACGCACGCACGAGGTACGCGCACGTGAAGGGCAGGCGCACCGTCGACAACACTAGCGCCCCCAGCAACCAGTCTTCGACAATCACGCGGACCGTCTGGACGCACGGCACGCACGCACGTGAAGGTTTCAAATCGGTTTTACGTATTTTCAAAAGCAAAAGTCCGGATCATTCGTCAAGTATGCTGCTAACACGTAGTTCTGTGAAAGTGGCCGTCTACTAGGGCGCGTTCGGTTCGAATGTTTTGAGAAAAACGGAGAGCAATCAAGGCAGCAGCAGCAGCAGCAAGATGCGTCTATCTGCTCGTATCAAATGTTTCAAGTATCTGGTGTACACCTATGTGATTCTCATATCGGTGAGTTTGGTGGTTCCCGTTCCGTTCCGGTTTAGGGTAGTGCAACGAGCGTCGGAGAAAAATCCCTCTTTTTTTCTTCCCTTCCAAGTGATCACGGCTTACCATCAGCAGCAGCAGCATCAGGGCCATAAAAGTTGCACGGGGAAAGAAAAAAGTGTCCAAAGATGGTTGTGCGCGACCCCGATCCTCGTTGGCAGTGTGTTTGTTGTGCAATCCTGCGTCTAGTAAAGCGTGTAGTTTTTGCAGAAATTATCATAATTGGTCCGTTTGGCCCCCCCATTGAATGATCGTCGCATTCCAAGCGATCGCAAGCTGCATCGATTTGCGTCGTCAGCTCCCTTCATTCAGGCCGTACTCATACTTTGCTACATTTTCTTACGTCTGCCTCTGTGTATTGGTGCCGGTTTGAAGTTAATTTAATCTAAAGACCTCTTTACGGACGCCAGGTAAGCGGACGACGCACCTTCCAGGTGAGTGAGCGAGCACACGGGAAGGTGAGCGAGCGAGCAAGGCAATCGCATCCCGCCATGGAACCGGCTCAGGCAACTTCGATCCAGCATGCCTTTTATGCTTTCTCAGGTGTTTTCCCTTTTAAAAAATCGTGCGGATACGTGTGCGTGGCTGAGTGCAACGGGTATCCATTTGTGTTGGTGTGCATTATCACACCTGTACCTTGTTTTGTGCTGCGGGACCCTTATGATTCAACGGAGGGGGTGATGTGCCCTTCAAGGGCAGCATTGCGGTTGTTCGGAGAAACTAAGGCGTGACATTTACTCTTTATATTTTTAAGTAATGTTGAACCTTGACAATATAGTCCATAAAGGCTTTAACATTCGAACTTCGAATGGAGAATGAATCCATTTTTGAAGATATCCTGAAAATACGACGTTTAACGTAGTTTAAAATGTTTCTCCACATGTTTTTCCAAACCCCCAAGTGTTAAAGTCAATAAAACATAAAAGATTCGGCGAAGAAAAAGTGCGGAGCCCATTTGGCATGATCATTGGAGGCTTGTGCTCGTGGATATGGGGGTGTAGCAAAGAGACATCAACTCCCCTTTTCCACACCCCTTTCGCGATCGCCGTTGTGTGTATAGCAACCGTACAGTTATGGTTACGCTTCGCTAAACTCCGATTGTTCTCGGTGCACACAGAGACACTAGAGGGGCACCGCAAAACAACGGTTGACGGCGGGCGGGGTGTGGTTTGTGGATTCTTTGAAAATAATTGTTACGGAAATTGCTAATGGCACTGTCTTTTCCCTCCATATCCATCCCCCCTTGGGAGTACACAAAAATAGAAGCCACATGTCATGTCTTGCGTGTGGGTTTTTGACTGGAAAATTGTGGTTTTCATCATCCCTCCCCAACAACCCCAACCCTTCGATTCGCCGAACTGCACGCTCTGCTGCTGGCTCTGTGACAACGGAGTGATGAATCGAGAAGCTAATTATAAAACAAACGATGCTCGATTCCCACGGAATTTGATGCCGAATTCCTGCAAAACGATTTCACGGCACGAGATTCTTGATCTTGCAACCCCACAGAAAGGTTCAGTACAATCAATGCCTCGTAACCGAATTAAGAAAAATCCGTTCTTAAAATTAAATCAAAGTAGTAGCTATTTTTGTTCCAGTCAATTGCACCAAAGACCATCAGTTTCGACGTAGATGGCAACGTTCTTTCAGAGTATAATCATCGGACTGATTGTTTAAAAACGCGCATTATCGAATCGAACACGTCGTCTGGAATGCGAGACATAAACAACGGCCCAAGAAGAAGCCACAACAGGGCTTTTCCCACCCATGAAGAGCTTCCCAACTCTTCGTGGCTTGCTGCATGATTGTTGTCGATCATGCTGCTGCAAAACGATGGCTAAACACAAATAAAACTCTGTAGTAGGCCCCAGCCCCATGCAGGGGAGACCACCCTGGCAGTCGCTGATGCTGATTAACTCATTTGTACTTCCGAGAACGGACCACACCACGTGTTGAAACACCTAGAAATACATCCTAATCTCTGCTCCGCTCCCTCATCCCTTGTCTTGGGGACGGATGGCATACCTGATATCACTTCTTCACCTCCCCACAAGTTGGCGTTGGTTGACGCATGCCATAAACATTCATTCCGTCCATCGCTCTTGCAGGTCTTGGCCTCGACGTTGGGCCAACCTACCCCAAAAAAAACAGATAAAAAAAACGAAGAACACGACGAACCCGGAGCAGCGGAGAACCGTGGAGTGGCCATGGTCTCTAGAAGAAGACAAATGCAACGCCCGTGCTTATCGGAGCCCGCGCAATTGCTGTCTTTCCATTTCCTAAGCATCTAGCACCCAGGAAAGGGGGGGGGGGGGGGGTAGGAGGGAACACAATACTCTCTTATCATTGCTGTTGAACAACGAAAGCCACACCGCGCAGCAGCAGCGTGACACGTCATTATCGTGACCGGGGGCGCCGGGTGCTTTTGGTCAGACCAAATTCTCGACGGACTTTCAACCCCTTCTAATTATGGTGTTCCAGCCACGCATTGGGAGTGGGTTAAAGATAATGACAACAGGACTCGGCTCCCCGAGACTCGAGAAGACTAGCCCGACTAGTCCGTGCCTCGCTATAATTCGCAATTTTCCAACTCATAGCATTGCATTGTGAAGCCAGCAGCAGCAGCAACAGCAGCAGTAGCAGATCTCTCAAGAAACCAGAGCACACATGGGAAAAGGACAGAGCCGGTTAATGATTGTGTTTCGGCTGTGAAGCACGCTAGTGTTGATGATGATGATGATGATGATGAAGCCCTACAGAGAATGAAGTGGCTAGTCTGGCCGGCCCATGAGCCGGCCGGGGGGACAAGGATTATCGTGGGGTAGTGTGAGGTCCGAGAGCATTAATCCTTGTTTTCCATTCCATTCCCTTTTCCCGCCACAGCACGATTTGTATCCTCTTTCGGTTTCGGTTCGGCTGCTCGACTCTACGCTATCGTTTCCCCTTGGCTCTGTGCTTCTCGTCTCGCTCCTATCGGCCATCCTCGCCATCGTTTAATTCAGTTAAGCTGTCTCCCCACCGACGAGGACGAGAAAAAAATCATAATTCTCAGCATGTATTAGAGATAAAAAATAATTCCATCGCACATCGAGTCTTGTGGTCGACGTTCCTCCCGAATTGCGCCTCCCAACGCCGCGCGCGCGATTCATATCTCGTGGAGAACCCAGCTTTTCGAGCCCCGGAGGATTACTACTCTAAACATTACAGCCAAACCAGCCATCCGTGGCGCACACCCTGGGGATGGTGGTGACCAATGGTTGGGCCAGTTGTTCGGGAGTCTTGGAGTTGGTCCAAATTATGATCATCTCTTTGGCCGGATGGTCAGTTTCGGCTACAAAAAAGGGCAAGGCACCAAGCAGATAACAGCAGCACAAGAGCTTCGGCTCGCTCACTTACTGGTACTTTTGTTTCGAGGCATTGGACTCGAGGATGCTTCTAGCGTGGTGTTCAGGTCAAAAGTCGAGAAGCGGACGAATGGTTTGCATTAGACGAAGAACACGACACACAATGGCATTTGGTGGGGTAGTGCTTAACATATGTAACGAATTCCGCTCCAGAATTGCGTTTGCAGCTGTTGGCCATCGGGAAAAACGCGGCGGGGCGGGATGAGAACCAACCACTGTACTAAGTGAAATTGTCATCATCTTCTTCGCTTCGCTTGCCACTGACGCTTGCTTTGCAGATGGTGGTTGCTATGATCTCTCCGCGGCCTTCTCACACAAAAACGCTACACAATTTTTGAATTTTTATGCACAAACGACAGCAGGCATGATGACGACCACGCAGCATGGGTCCATATTTTGCAATAAGATTGATGCCAAACCCTCGCCATAGCCTCGCGGCCGTTTGCAAACTGTTAAAATATATCATCTCTCTCTCTCTCTTCTTTCCCGCTCGTTTATGCGCGATGAAAATCCGCACTTATCCTGTGTAAAACGCACCCCTAAAAGGACGGAACGCACCCTCGAAACGGAGTTTGCACGTGGTCACATAATCGAATTCTCCGTTCTACAAAGAAGCACACAACAGACGCCTCGAATAGAACGCGCAATAAACTCTCGGGGTGGCACGCACAGCACAGCACAGAGAGAGGGATGCGACGATTTGCGCAGTATTTAATAAATTACCCACCTCCTTTCCGGTTCTTTTTCCGGTAACAGGACCGCCCCAACGGCGTAGGGACGCCAGGAAACACATTGAAACCATCCTTTTGGAGGTAGGAGGGATGCGATGCCTTTGCGTTGCTGCGAAGTGCAGCGTAGAGATTCGTCGTCATCGTCTGGAGGAGGATGGTGCTGCTACTGCGTACTATCTGCCCGCCCATAGTCTATTCTGCCGTTGAAGGAGTCTTCCAGGACCATCTTTTGACTGCAATGAAGTAATAACGAAGTGGTCGCCGGTCTCGGTGCTTGTGATTATCGGGAGCATAGAGTCGTGTTTGATGATGCGTTTCAAAGGGCTAACTGAAGAGCCAATTGCCGTACGGTCTGAATGGATCGTCTATGAACATAAGAGCAGCTCCGAGGACGCATAGAATCGAATTTGTCGACTCGGGCAGAATCTGCAGAAGCTTGTTTGACGAACTAATACTCAGAGTGCACCATGAGGGCTCCAGAGGTTTGCCTCCATTAACGCATAATTAAGTGGCATTTTGCATGCCATTAACCTTGACCAGACAGGGCTCATGATG
Source organism: Anopheles darlingi (assembly GCF_943734745.1). Taxonomy (NCBI): domain Eukaryota; kingdom Metazoa; phylum Arthropoda; class Insecta; order Diptera; family Culicidae; genus Anopheles; species Anopheles darlingi. The sequence continues at coordinate 63,873,039 of NC_064875.1, forward strand.
GCTTTCAGAGCTCGCTGCCATATGGTACATGCCAATGGCTTGTTAACTAACGATTGGCACCCGAAAGCCATTTCTGATAAATGGCCAATGTTTTCTCCTTTTCCGAAGGTGCAAATTGTCTAAACAAGCGTACGTTAAGATCAAACGAAACCGATTCCATTTCTTATGTGTTCCCGGCGGCTTCTCCGCTGCTTTTGGAGGGCGAGAATTGGCTCCTAACAATCTGCAAACTCCGTGCTGCTGTGGCGTTAAATTATTAACGGGTGTCACCATTTGTAGGAAGTATCGGAACACGAATGGCCGCACCCATTATTGAGCGTTCGAATCGAAACATCAAAGGACAGAGGGTGGTCCCGGGCGACTTGTTACTTCCGGTGTTTATGAGATTTATGCTCCATCCTCTGTCCCTCGCTCGAGGTGCGAAATCCTTTCCGCTTTTTTCCGTGGGAGTGTTTACTGCCCGCGGCCATATACGGTGTTTGCTTTCTCAAAGGTCCCAACCGACAGAGAAAGAGGAGCAGGGTTTGTCCTCCTGCCGTCGAACGTTAGTGTGTTTTTTGGCACTGTGTACCCGGTGGACCCCGGAGGCAAGAGGATAATATTTTCCGTATTCGCTACTATCAAACACCAAACAAACGTAGTTCGAAGGAAGATACTGCTGCTGCTGCTGCTACTCTGCACTGTCCGGACACCGACATCGAAGATCACAGAAGCGTGTATGTAGTTGACTTCTACTCCCTCCGGCGGCAACGGCTGCGTGGCAGTAAAAATAAACATTTTCAGTCCAGATTTCGCCCTGAGTCGTCGCTGCGTCGCTGCCAACAAACTACTTCGCTTTGGATGCACGGCTTCAGTTTTCGCCGAATCGAAGAAGGCCGAAGAATCGAACATTGCGTCTGTGCACGTCTAGTACACAGCCTGTGGGGTTGAGTATCTGTACTAGGGCACCACAGGAAGCATCCCACCACCAGCTGATGGAACCATAGAGAGTCCGTCTGACGAAGTCTGTCTAAGTTTAGCCAAGGGTGATTGAGGGCGAACTGTCTCGAGGCAGAGCAAGAGGAAACCCTCGAAGGGCGTTTACCCGTGTCATCATCAACTGAAATGCACCTTCCAATCGCTGAATGGAAAGGGCTGTTTCTTCGCAAGACGCACACGTTCCTTCAGGGCAGAAAGTGAACGATTAGTTTTAGGGATTTTACGCTGTATAGTACAGCTGAACTAACTGGTTCATAGCATTAAACTATCGGAGGCCGCCATCCCCGAAAACTCTAATGCCCCAATTTACTGCGCTGTGCTACTGACGCCAAAGCGGAAACGTATTCAAAAACTGATGGGTTTTTGGCTTTTATCCGGCGCTTTTACAGGAAAGATTTTACATTTTACTAGGGTGCCTCTCGTCTGCGTGATACAATTGAACATCATCCCTACCCCCCGGAAGCCATCAAAGCGCGTGATACCATGCAGTGTGTGTGTGTGAAGGGCGTGTTCCGGAAGGAAATGGACCTCTCTAAAATCTCATGAGCACTCGTGTATTTGGACGAATCTTAATGTGATTGTCCGATAGGCACGAGTTTACACAAACGCGAACAACCTATAAACGATCAACGATCTCGCGGTGTTACTGCAGCTGTAGCTGGTGCTTTGGAAGTGTTTTTCCGAGGTTTATTGTCGTTCTATAATTTTATGCTAGACACTTATTATGGACTCGTTTATGATCGTGTCCGGACATGGGTGTGTGATGTGCCGTTCTTTTTTTGGAGTCCGTGGAGCGGTGTAATGGAATTTACGGATTTGGTCACCGCGCTACTTGGGCCACGATGGCGCGCACCGGTGCCAAACGAAGATGATTTATAACTCACAGATCATTTGCTGCAAAACGGCGGCGGGTCCCGTCGTCGAATCGCAGATTTAACCGGGTTTTTCTGCCCGTTCCATCTGGTGTTGTCATCTATGTCCGCCGCAGATGCAGGTCGTCGTCGCGAGCGGTGAAGTGCACCATTAAGGATGAATTTAGTCGATACCGATGGCGTCCCCTCACACCCTCCTTCCTTTTTTTCATAACTTTAATTTGATCCCCACTCTCGCGACGAACGATGCCAGCCAGCCAGAAGCTGATTTGCTCGTGCTCGTGGTCGGTGTGCGTTCGTCTAAGATTAGAAAATGAAGCCACTACGGCCCACCAGTCTGCACCAGAGAGGAGGAGTAGAGAGCCTGTGTTGGGCTAATAAATTTTCAAACAAACCTATACCAGATCCGTTGAGATCAAGAGCCGGCGCGAGAGAGGAACCCATCTTCCTCCGCCAGTGAGCACGTGAAGAATCACGTTTTTTGTTGTTGCTTCACTTGGGTTTGCCGGCGCGGGGACGGACGGGTTGGTTAATGATTTGCATGTGTGGATGAAATGGAATGGATAAGAAAAATCGTCTTGGAAATGATCCGCCACTTGACACAAGCGAGCGATAGGCGCCTATCGAGATGCTCTAATTCTTGGCCGTTCGTTTCGAGAGAATCGAGATTTTGTGCAGAGGGAACTGAGGAAAGCATATGGAGACGAGCTCACATTATTATAGCGGGTGGGGAACGGTTTGATCAAAAGGACGATACCGTAAAGATGTTAATGAAGACGCAACTTGAGTCATCAACGGTGCTTTAAGTAGCATTAATTTTCTATTTGAATAAAACTTGTTGCTAAGAAAAGAAAAGACCTCTCGAGCTGCAATCTAATGGATTTTAAATCTATATTTAAAATGCAGGGCGATTTCGTGGATGCTATTCGCAATCCTCTACAAACCTCCTCGATCCGCAGGTCACGTGTATCGATCGAGGTCATATGGTAACCGCCATAAAGTGTGTGGAATTCCAAAACACCCTCATATTCCCGTGATGAAAACATTTCCTACGCACAGTTGCAAGCAGCACGCAGAGAAGTTTATTAAGAGGTTGTTGATACAATTTGGAAACAAATTTTCAAAACAATTCCTCTGGATCTGGAGGACCACCAGGCATTCAAACTCGATGAGCTTTCGTTCGTCTCGGCCTACTATATTCGGCATCATCACGAGAGCGAGGACTGGCGGCGAGGATGGCAACCATGGTTGACGTTACTAAAAATCATGCAAAACCGCGAACTATGGATGTTGGTGGTGTCGCAATAACAACAGAACGACATGCATTATGCATGCGACCCCCTCCCGGATCATGAATGAGAGCACATGTCGCTGAGTATGTGTACATGTGGTAAGGCTTTCGTTGGGATGGTTAGTTTTCGCTAGTTGGTAACACTCAACATCCCCACGAATGGTCCACGGACCGGCAACCGCACGAACGGTACGCGCGCTGAATGATGTTTCCGTTGCGGATTATGTTACCAATTCTTGCCGGAGTTTTGCATCGCTAGCAGTCTAGCAAGCAGCCTTCGACAAACTAGCAAACCAAAGCCGACGGCATGCCGGCACACAAATGGGGACGTGATGAGACTGTGAAAGCTTCGCGGACACGCTACTAGTTGGCAGATTGGGTTACATTCCATGAGGTTCTCGATGGTGGTTGTTCGTCCGGGGGGATCATCATGCTTTGGCATATAACGGTGATCGCTCAATCGAATGGCATTATGTGGGAATTACTGCTCCCCGACACCACCATCGGAGCTTAATAGTGATGGGTTTATTTGGTCCGTTACTCATGATGCCACGAATCGTGTACCAGCCATCAGCAGTTGTTTGTGGGTTAATCAGCATTCAAACATTTAAACGATCTGTTTATGCTTGATAAGCGTCAACGAGGCTGGATGGAAAAGTACGACTACCAGGTGCTCTAAATGCTGTGAGGCGATTCTAGTTCTCTCGATTAGGTACAAGCGTTGGAGATAAATTGTAAAATTGAGGTCAAAATTATGAATTGTTGCATAGAAGTTCAACCAGAAAGCCAACAACCTAAAACGATCTGTGACTACTGTGATGTAGTTTCTAAAATGCTGAAATTAAACCGAGAACGGCCTCCTGTGTGACCATCGGCCATCGGGGTTAATTGCACTTCTGCTGCCAATGCACTCTGGTCGTGGTTGCGTAATGGAAACTTTTAAACCCTGCCCAAAACTATCTTCCTGTCAGCAATCCGTCACCATTTGTCGCCTGAACCCTGCTCATACTACGCCTCCCTGGCAAATGACCGACCGATCGTCAATCACACAAAGAACACGGCAGGACCGGTGTGGAAAGGGGAGCCCAGGGTTTCGTTTCGCAAAACATAACGCAGCACGATTTTCCTTTTCGTCACCAAAGTTACAACACCAGCGGAACACGGAGAGAGCGCTAAATAGAGTAGAGTCCGTGTTTCGCCTATTAACGTGGGCACCTCATTAGAAGAGATGGGTTTTGGTTCATCCACTGCTTTGCTTTGCCACCCGCCTTTGTCCCGGATAAATCCGTCCGTCCATCGTCGTATACGTTCCGTCTCCGAAAACGATTGTTTATACAAAACTTACGAACTCTTCTAAGTCGTCCTGATGCTGCTGGCTGCTATTACTAGGTGGTGAAAACGTTTCACGAGTTTGTTTATGCTACTTGGCGCAGAGTCGTCAGTGCACAACAGAATCATCATCATCACCGGCACCATCGCCGCTACGACCAGGAATTTATGAACTCTCGCTAATTATCTATTCTCCCCCACAAGCGGATCACATTTCACTCGACTGCAACAGCGAATGATGAGATACTCCCGGGGAGATTTCTCCGACCTCTCGATTGCATTCTATCTTTAGTTTGATACAAAGTTTGGCTCTTAATTTGTCTGTCTGTGCTGCTGACATTGTGCGATGCCTTTGCAGATATGCGGTAGCGCCCAGCTGGTTATCGGAGCATTTCTGCTCTGGAACCATCGACAGTACTCGCAGATCGTGAAGAACCAGTTCTGGGAACCGTACGCCGTGCTGATCGGGCTCGGAATCATCTCACAGCTGCTCTGCTACTTTGGCTGGACGTCGACTAGCCGGAAGCACCGATGTTACCTAGGAACGGTAAGCGGCACATTGGACTGCCAACCACAAATGTCGGTGATCATCCGTATTAACTCTCTTTCTTTGCAGTTCTGTGCGTTCCAGGTGCTGCTCATTGTGATCTTATTCTTAGTTAGTGGCTGGTCGGTGGCCACCAAAGTACACCTGATCGTACCGGCCGAGTTGGCGATCGAGGCCAGCCATGCCGAGTTTGTGGCTCATCAGGCGCCACCCGATCCGACCCACATCTGGAATCGATTGCAGCGTGATGTAAGTACAGTGTACACAACGATCGCGTGCGATTCAACGATACATATGCTCACTTGTGGCCTCTGTCATTTCAGTTCCATTGCTGCGGATCCAACAGTTTGCATGACTACAAGAACTCTTTCCCGCGGTCCTGTTACGATCCAGTTAACAGGGAACTCCACAGTGCCGGCTGTATGCACGTGTACGTGCGTAGCATGGAGATGAACATGGTTCGAGTCGCTGTCGTCGCGATCTGTTCCGCCCTCATACAGGTACGCATATCTTTTGGAGTGGTGAAGAGGGGCGTAAGAATGTTGTCGTCGCTTAAATCTGCCCCTGTCGTTGTGATGCGTAACCCTGATAATGAGAGATAAATCTCTTCTGTGCGATAAATGAACGGGAAGGCTAATTATGAAAATTAGTCACTCGCCGCCACACCCAGTAGAGGACGCATAGAGACATCCCACGCGCACGGCAATTCAGAAACCCATTCCATTTTTTTCCTTACCCCACATCTTGCCATTCATTCACACGTTGGGATGGATTTCAAAATAATGAATAGATTATTTATACTTCACACCACACGGACGGGGAGGAGGGAAAGGTGGAATCACGTTTACCGAGTTGCAGCATCTGTCTTATGCGCCCTCTGGGCCTCTGCGCCATGCTGGTACACACTGTGGTCGTGGACAAAAATAAAATGCTACCCTCTGTTTATGATCGTCGCTCGGGCAACCTATGGCGACGACGATGATCAAGTTGGCGACGTCACGACGATGAGGTTTCAGTAGTCCACAGCTGCTAGAAATGGTTGCTGGGGAGCGCACGCGTTTGTGTATGTGTGTGGGCATGGACTCAGACTCAGAATGTGTCGGGAAAATGTATGGCGTAAATGCTTTTCATTCCTCGGTATACCCCACCCAATCATCGCCACCACCACCACCAGCACCACGTCGCCGATTGCTTACTGATTTAGTGGCCACACGACTTTGAGTGATAGCAAACTCAGTCAAGCAGCAGGCTGAAGACCATCCACAATACGATCATTGTTGTGCCGTCGGATGGTTTTGGTATTTCACTGTCTCCTTGTTGCGGTCATATAACGATAGACAGAGTCCGTCTTGTTGTCCTTAGAGCATACCGCGTAAATATAGGTCATGGTCCGGTCCGCGGCCTGGTCTACTGGTTGGTTTAATGGAACACTGCCAACCGTTGCTACTGCTCCGTTGAGATCTGTTAAGACGCGTTTCGTTTCGTACGGTCGTTTCTCCTATGGTTGGGTTGCGCTTACGGGATATCCCGCCAGCATTGACGTCATTTTGACCCACCACCGTAGGGAGGGGATTCGATTTCCAAGTTGACAAATACCTAAGACGCACTCACCTCACCTGAAGAAGACGATACACAGGATGTGGCCACCCAATATCGCCTGCCGAGCAGTTGGGAGCAGTTTTCATTTGCGGAAGTCGTCTTTCAAGTCTGCAAGGGATGGGCTTGCCGTGCAAATCTTCAACCCCCCTTTTCGCAGCTGGTTGTCTGTTCTTTCTTTGTTGTACGCGGTCGCGGGAAAAGTGTACAAATAGATTGCCGACCATCCCAAGCACACATAAACAGACTCCAGCAGAAGATTCCACACGCAGACAGTCACGCTACCGCAGCTAGTAGTATGTAGCTGTACGGTAATGTTTTCGCTCAGTTTATAAACATCTCGTGTGGTAAAAAGTTGGGGAGGGAAATGGTTTTTGCGTTCGTGGCTTTGCTTGCTTGGTGGCCCGCTCGTTTGTTGGGCAGAAAATAATAATAAACAGCGTTCGGCCGCCCCGTGCCGCCACATTCTACCATCGCTAATATACTAACGCAAGAAGGCATTATTCGTTCGGCCGTTCTACGATCGCCTTGGCCGGCCGGCCATCTTTCATGAGATTTTCCTTTCAATACCATGGCCTTCGACTTTGTTTTCGAGACGGAGAGAAAGGGGGCCCGGGGGTGGAACAGCTTTAACAAATGTACTGCTAAAAGAAGATTATCTTCCGCGATCGTCTTGCTATATTCGTAGTGCTCGTTGGTCGCTATCGCAACTTACAAGGCAACTTAATTCTACTAAGAGTGGTTATAAGAGTTATACGCACCAAAAAGGATTATTTTTGACGATTTTTAGTGCAGAAACCATTCAATTTATTTTTTTCAAGTTAATGTCATATTAAACTACAACTTTTCAAGGATATTTGGTTCAATTTTGGGGAAGATTTGTTCAAAACTGCGTTCATGGCCGTTCGTTAACGGTCGTTTCAAATTCAAAAAGCCGAAGCCAAAGGCAAATAAGCCGAAGTGAGCGTGAGACGCCCGAAGTGGCGCCATCTACCCGTCTTTCGTGCGTTTAGAACTCTCGCTTCAGCACTTCAGCAATTTCAAATTTAACCGTTTGTTCCAAATTTAACCGACTTCGCCTTCTTACTATTCGCTACTCTCTACTTCTTGCAGAGTTTGGGCATATTTTGCGTCATCCAGCTAACGTTACTGCTACGACGACCAATCATCATGCTGCCGAACGGTGATAACCAGTCGATACGAGTGAAGCGTACCCGCGAGCAGCTGACACCACTTTCACCGGCCACCATCTCCCGCCCGTCGCAACACAGCGGTAGCAGTAGTAGCGGCAGTACAAAGCCTCCCATTCCGCTAAAACCCGTCGTACCACGGGTAGATCCACCGGTCATTAAGCCGACTCATTGAACCATGGCTCCCCGTTTGGAGTCGACGGGTTCAACTCTCAGCAGCAGCAGCAGCAGCAGCAGCAGCAGCATGGCCCCAATGTGCCAATAAGATTAGTTCTTTTATCACAGAACCTCGTACAGTGCAGACCAGTGGACGCAACCTGTTGCGGTCACTGGCAGATTGAAGTTTTTTTTAGAATTATCGAAAGCGAAATGGGATGGGGAACAAGAGCAGGCAATGTTGGCATTTTTCATTTTTAATCATTCGCATACTTCCTCTTAGGTCGTTAGAGTAATTCCGTCGTATAGTATGTACTTAAGTGAAGCTGTGCTCCTCCGAGGCTGACAAAGAAGAAGCGTTGCGGGGCCATAGTTTCGACAGCACAGTTTTGATGATCGAATATAAAATATATAATTAGTTGTAAAACAGTACGCTTGATGACTAAGTACATGGGGTCGAGAGTATCCGAAATCCATCTTCATTATTGTGTTTACTGCCAGGAAGTGGAAAACCTGGAGTGGTAGTGGTGGTAGGTGATGCACAAACAATGTCAGGTTATTTTTCAGCCGATAAGCAACACCCAACAAAACGCTAGTGCAACGCTCGGGCTGGTGTCGGTGGTTCGAATGTACTTGTAACGTTTTCAAACAATCTTATCAACAAGCACTTCAAACAACGAGCAGTGAATCATCGTCGCTAGGAGGATAAGCTTGTATTCGCTCTTGCTTCCAACACATGCTATAGCGCGAATACTACCCAAGTTATGGTACATAAATCATGACTTCAGTTGTGACTAATGAGTGAGAAGCAGATGAAAATTTCCGAATTTTAATTTGAAGGGAAAGGATATCCTGACTCCGTTGGGATCGCAAATTAAAAAACGACAGACGATCGCGATCATCTAGAGCCTGTTTTGTAGGTAAGTAATTTGAAGATCTTCTTATTAGACGTCATCGAACGAATTAATAAGCAATTCGGTAGGAAGGGTGTGTTGTCGCCGCGAGTTTCCTCGTGACCGCGTGTTCGTGGAACCTTCGTCGAGCATGCGCGCACGCACACGGTTGAGGCAGCTCGTCGCGTACCCCTTCTCTTTGGCGTGGTGCCGTTTAGTGTGTGTCTTGTCTCTTGCCGCCTTCATTAACAAAGCCAACGCCAGCGAGGAAGGTTCGCTTTTACGTGCTCTCGAACTCGTGTTCCAACGTTTGCCATAATAGTGAGTGTTGTTAGACGTGGACGATCTCTTAGTAGATTCTAGTAGATCGTACGCAAGAATCTCAAGTGGTTAGCTCACAGAAAACGTGTCTTTTCTGATCGGTGCCGTGGTGGCGTTCCTTGGTGTGTTGTGCTGCGTTTGTGCTTATTCTTTTCTCTTCTTTCCCGCCCTTGTTCCTGCCTGCCGACAGCCATCCAACAACAAAAAAACGAAAGGCGAAAACATTACGGTGCAAGATGGCTCTCAACTGTGGTCATTCGACGATTAAGTATCTGCTCTTCATCTTCAATCTCCTGTGCTCGGTATGTGTTTACTTGTCCCCGTTTTAGCGTAAAGTTCTGTCCCGTGTTCATTTCTCCGCCGTTCTACGATCGCTGCGGGCCATGTGATCACAACAAAGCTAAGCGACGCTCTTAATCCGAGGGGAAGGGGGGGGGGGGGGGGAGCCTTCACCAGATTTCCATAATAATAGAGAGGGGGCCCTTTCTTGCCGGAGGAGAGACGTGTCTTGTGTCGAATATGCATGTTATTTCTTCCGGCGGGCGTGACCAGAGAGCGCAATGGACACATCTGTTGCGTTCCCCGATTCGAGGCACTTTCTAGCGACTCTCTTTCGCGTGCAGGAAGGAGTATATTTAGAACGAACGAGAAACACAACACTCGGTCGGTCGACCCCGGTTTGCCGGTTTCCTATTCCTGTGGCTAGAAGGCAAGCGGCGTGTATTCGAAAATGAATCACTCTGCATCGCGCATCGAAGGGAGGGTTGGTGCTTCTTTTCTCAATCCCCGGAAGATACAATTCTGATGCGTAAATAGTGCGTTCGTCAACCTTTACCAACACAAAGACACGCTGAGAAGCGAAGCAAAGGGCTGCTCGTGGAATGGGGTACGAGCAAACACGTTTCCTGTTCGGAAATTTGCTCGGAGTCCTTTTCGGGAAGAACGCATACAGGCAACGCGAATCGGCGATGAAGAGATTCGCGAATCCACCAATACACACGCAATAAGGATTTACCGCGCAAAACAGCAGGCCATGGGAATCGATGACGCCAAAAACCATATGGCCATGCTTGAGTACATTTTCCTGACACTTGCACCGAGGAGTTGCCTTTGGTTTACCAGTTACCTGTTGATAACTCCCGGGGTGCTACTTTCCGCACCCAAGTATTAATTGCCACACACATGCCGCCCCACTTAAACCCTCGGATTTGTCGCGTTCGTTTTTGCTTACCTTTCCCCGAAGAGAGTTTTTTTTGGTCTCATTTCATCGGACGCGCACGTACGCCCAAACAGACAGGCACGCACACATCGCACACCGACAGATGGTGTCACTCGAGTCTCGTCGATCTTACCGCTCGCGACTAACCGCCGCGCCCAAATTCCCCCCTCGGGCGACCACCATTCATGCGTGTGTCTGTGCGGACGCACCTCGAACCGGAATGTCGGGTCCAAGCTAAGGTGGAAGCGGCGCGAGTTAAATGATAATAAAAATGGCCTGCTTCCCTGTATAAAAACAACTCTCACTTACGTAAATACGGTCCGGCTGCTAGGGGCGACCAACCGAAGAAGGCGGTTCTGGTGAGCTGGTTGGTGATCTGGCACCACCGTCCGCTCGTTCCTTGTGGAACGATCGTCATCGTTCCATAATCTCGGACATTACGACCATATGAATCACATATAGAATTCTTCAAACAACGCCCATGGTATCGCGGGGGTTTTTCCATATTTTTCGAAACATTTACCGCGACCACGGCGGCAGTGAGCGCTAGCCAACCAGAACATACAACCACAAACCAGCCAGACGTGAATCCATCATCAACGAGAGTTATCTGCCCAACCAAGCGGCGCCACCAAAGCCCACAAAGAGGGGAGGGAAACGCACACACATACTTGAGCGCTACGATCACACTTTGGTGGAATGATCTCATCGCGACCGTATATACAATTCCGGAATAGCCACAGGTTGTCCTTCGATGGCGTTGTTGTGTTAGCGTTATGAATATTGGCCGCGAGTCTCAACGAGCTCCAATTAATTCTTATCGGGTTGATGCATGAAAAAACTGATTCCACACACATGCATGTGATTGCCAAAGGAACCGGAGTGTCCTTGCGCCGGTAACGTTCGTGCCTTACACGGTTGCGAAATGACAGGTGATTCCGTGCCGCGTATTACTATCGATTGCGGTAGAAATCTATTTTCAGCACCGGAAGAGGAGGGGCTGGCGGGTGTGTGTGCTGATGGTACATCACCTTCCTATCGGTGTTCGATATCGATAAGAACCTCCACCATGTCAAGTGCATTCATGACTCACCGTTACCGTAGAAATGTAAATGTCATCCCTCGTAACGAATACCACGTTCCTGTGAATCATGGAAAACGCTTAGATAGTTCCGAATAAAACACCAGAAATGTCGATCACCAAAAAGGAACCATTCTTTGTCCACGCACGTGCTCTTAGCGTCTGTCTTTATAAACAAACGAACGGATCGAGTAACAAACAGCACACAAATCGGCACAAGCCAATATGATTTATGCCCTTATGTAGGACAGTATTCACACGTCTTGATCCTCCGGTATAGAAATCTGATGTGCGCACAAATAAACAAATATGATGCTCGCGTGTGTAGCTCGATCTTCTCTGCCGCAAGAATGTTTCGCTGGGAACCATGGGCGGGGGAAAAGAAATCCAATTTCAACCCTCTAATCTTTGTTGTGGATTTGTTTATTTTTGATCAACGGGCCTCTCCTCGGAAAGGAACCCGCGAGGCAGAGTGTTTGAATTATCAAAGCAATTTCAAGAATGGAGAGAATGTTGAAATGGATTCGGGGTACATTACTGGCTACATTGTACACGTACACATGACCATCTCTCTCGCCCTCCCTGTCAATGGTTGTGTGTGACATAATTTATAGAACCCCATCGAGGATTGAAGATAGCCAGCGATGGTTAACATGGTCCGTAACTCTTACGATAAGAACTTGTAGTACGAGACGCTGTGTTACGATTTCAGTCGCTGGTGCTGCTGCTGTTGCTCGAGGTTATCTTATCGGCATTCCGATTAGATACGAACCTTCATCATACCATCCGATGGCTGTACTGGAGGCTCATTGTACACCATTTTTTACACAATTTTGTAATACAGTACGTAGAGAATTGTTGCTTCGTTTCGGTTGGCTAGGACAGGGAAATACTATTCATTTTAGTTCTACCTACCAAAAACGAACTCTCTGAGGTTTCCATTTTGGCAAAAGTCAAACCCTCAAACCAAGACCCTTCAATTCAATGACCAGCTGAATCGAACAAGTAGAAAAGGCTGGACCGAAGAAGCGCAACTCGATCGATAGGCCGCGTTCATTATGTCGACCGTGGTTCGCTCCGATTGATAAGAAGCGTTTATGTGCGACACAATCCGTGCGAAATTAAGTCAAGCGATTGATTAGGCAAGGGCCTGGCCTCCTTGGTGGGCATTTCGTTCGCTCTGCAGTAATTGAAATGATAGCCAGTCGGCTCGTCGATCGATGATGATACGGATGATGGATTGATGATGAGTAAGAAGACGTTTGTCATACACTTTTTGTGCTTTAAGAGAAGAAGGCAAGCGTGAGTCGTACGCAAAATTAAGCCATACCACGTGTGTGTTGGGAAGGAGGCCCCACGCATGTATAGATACTGCAAGTTGGGTATCCTTGAAGGCAGCAAGTAGTGGCCCTGGAGCTGACATATCGGGTCAATGTGCGCACACCATACGCGGGGGTACGCGTATATGGAAGAGTGTTTGCTTCGTTGGGGTCTACACGTTTGATGGAGCAACATTCTAGCAAGGCACGCGAGGGCGCGCGTGCGTTTCTAATTCTAATTCGCTAAACGAGGCTTTCGTGTTCCCATGCCGCGAAGAAAATGGTTCCTCGATGGTACGATGCTTGTTGCTCCGGCGGCTCCGTTGATTGGGTCATTCCATTTTCGAACTCGAATGTTCTCATCATCGGTCAGCTCATCAAGGGCATCCCCCGGCGGCCGGCCCGGTGATCATGGTTCGGCGAAACGGCGACGCAGAAACCGACTCTCTGCTGTGTGGACTCTTTAGAAGTGGGCGCGCGCACAAAACACACACCAGGCGAATGTGTTTGTTGCTAGTTAGTGCAGTGGTTGTGTGTTGTGCCGTGTGCCCCACGGTGTGTTCGTTGCCGCGGTTCACTTAGAACTCGTCACCCGGCGAGAATTGCAAATGGCGGGCTATAACCGGCGCGATCGTAAACATGCAAACACCAACACAACCACTGTATATAGACGATCGTGGTGTTAAAGTGTGGACAGAAAAGGGAGGGTGAGGTGGGGGGGGGGTCCCCACCGTGCGAAAATGTTCCAGTTAGTACGGTTGAGAATAGCAAAACAATCCCACCAAACCAACACACACACACGCACCGACCAACTATGTGCGCTCAAGTGAGCTCAAGGTCACCCCGCAATGATGGGGGGATGACGAGTGCAAGCGATCGTGCGATCACCGTGCTCTGCCTGCAATCTGCAATCTAGCGTGCACTATTTTGCTGCTGCGTCTAGTTTCCTGGTTTGATAGTTGATAGTGGCCTCTGAGCCGCGCTGAGATTGTCGCGCAAAAATACTCATTAGTCACCGGAGCCAACCGAGCTCTGAGATATGATCCGCTCAGCACCAGGCGACAAACAATCAGCAAACCACCTCCACCGTGCACTCGTACACGCTCACGTGATATCCGCGATCTTTGGACGTAAAGCTGTGGTAGTATATTGCACGGTGCGGAACATTGAATTGGAAGGGGCGGCGGCGATCACATGGGCGGCCCTGGAAACGAGCTTCACTCAACGATGGCCGGCAACAATGTGGTTTAGTCGATCGCAATGTTGGTACAATTCTCAAAGCGCCAAACTCCTCTTCGTCAGCCACAGAGCAGCGTTAGGCTTGAATTCTTCCACTCTTCCCCAATGCGCTAGACTGCCGAAAGCTGAAATACGAGTACGACAGCTTGGCTGGCTCCATTGGTAAGGCGCTCAACGGGCGTTACGATAATACCTTGAGTTAGAAGTAATTGGTTTCATCCGTGCCCCTCGCATTCCACGGTTAATCCTCGCACGACGAAAGCGAGGACAAAGCACAGGGCTCCATAATCTCCACTTCCCCCTTGGGGACCGGAAACCCGTCAGGAACGGTAGCGTGCACTAATCGGTGACGGTGGTTTCACCACGCGAGACGAAGCTAAAAGCACCGACACTGTTGTTTGTGGGCTCCGTCATTTCACGGTTCCATTGTTGGCCATCAACCATCCAGCTCGTGAATATTGGCGTCATCAGTCCATGAGCGAGGCTTTATCAATTTAATGGTTTGCCATATTAATTTGATTTGGAGGGATGCTATTTGGCACACGGATGACGGTGCCAACTTCTAGGCAAAACAGATGTGCCACTATCACCGCCGCCTTCGATGAAGGTTGAAGATGACCCACTTTTCACGTCGAATTCTTTCGTTCACCTAGAAAGAGAAATCTGTTGCGTTGAGCCGTTCGATGGAAGGAAGCACACTATGGCCGAGGTAGACACACCACCCTGGGCCTGCGCTGGATGGATCTTCGATCGAAGCCTTCAATAACCTAATTTCGGTTTTCGATTTCCGCACTTTTAGCAACGCCCGAGGTCGTTGTGTCATAGCCGTCGTCCGGGGTCCTTTCCTGTCGGCGTGTCTCTTGGTCTCTTTTCGCCGATAGCCCCTCCTCTACCGAGGCCATCGTTTACGATCCTTGAGCGTGGACTCTCGTCTCGGGAAGAAGCAACAATGTAACCGTTAGTGAAGACGGACAGGCATGCAGCAACCGCATTGTGTGTGGTTTTTAGGTTGTCTGTCCTCTAAAGGTGCGTGCGTGCTCGACGCGCCTGGGGCTGGAAACATCATCATCAGTGCCAAGGTCAAGCGAGTAGCCATCGTTTGGCCGTGTTTTGAATGCACGGAGTATGCAGTGCACTGGGTCTGCGGTCGTCACCGCCAACACGTTTCATGTGTGTGGAGGAGGTAGCGGCATCCGTTGGTTTGTATGCGGCACATGTTTCGCGCGCTCCACACCATTAATAAGCCAGATGGTCTTAAGAGCGCACCCCTCCTACCGCCCCGCAGTGGGGACCGATAAACGACTCTCCCACTCCCACAACAGCCGAAGGGTTGTGGCCCCTGTGTTGCCTGTGATTGTGTGGCCAGAATGACATCATCCTCGTAATGTGCTTGGGGGATGCAAAGTAGATGAGACATCCGCGTACCATTTACCAGCCACTCGCGCGCTCTCTCTCTCTCTCTCTCTCTCTCTCTCTCTCTCTCTCTCTCTCTCTCTCTCTCTTTCTCTCTCTTTTTGGTGCTGGTGCTGTATTTGTCACACGGACAACATCGCACCCGCATATTTGCCTTTTCGAAGGAGTAATAATTTGTGTGTTGGTCGCGGTTTTCGTATTTACATACCGATGACACGCGCCATCTCCCGAGAAGTGCGTTCGTTGGAATGACGTCTTTTAAGAAAGTAGACCGCCGTTGTGCAGCTTGGCCTTGGTCTGTGGGACTCAGGTTTGCAGAGGGTACGCGCAGAATCCACTCCGTAACCATCACCATTGCTTCCTGGTCGTCGATGGCGTCTCTCTGCTATTCTCCTCCCGTATCGGATTTTCTCAATTCTCCGTCACCGTCGGTCGTAAACGAAGAAGAAGTGGGCAGGGGCAGCGTGTTGCGCGCCAAATATTTCCGGAAGTTTATGTAGACACAAGCCAGTGCCACTGAGAAACGCAATGTGGCGCGCAATAGGGCATGGACCGGCGGAGTGTATGGATAGGGGTGGAATCCCGACATGCTGGAGCCACAGCGCACGACTCCTCCTTCCAGTAATGGACGAAGAATCGTGGCACCAGCAGGGCCATCATCATATCCAAGCGTGTTGGGATTGAGGCGGGCATACGGAAGGCATGAGGATTGTATGTTTGGGTTGCTTCGATGCTTCTCTCGTTTTGCGTTGTATTTGCCATAGCAATGTGACCGCAGAATTGTCACCCAAGTAGTCAACGACTATGATCTAATCGGAGAGCTATGCTATGCGCTGGTTCCAGCCATTCGGCCGTTGATCGATCGATTGAGATTTGTCAACATGACTCCCACGCCTACTGGTTTTACATCGTTACAAGATAAGGAAACAGCAATACCGTACGTTCGTCATACGATGAAACAGAGGTTGATAAATTGCGAAAACAGCAAACTCTGCATAGAAATGATGCAGAAAAACTACTGACTAATCGACTGTCCGTTTTTCCTTTCGATTACAGCTATGCGGTATTGCACTGGTCGTGATTGGTGCCGTTTCGCTGGTAAAGCTAGACGAGATCCGTGAAATCAGCGATGAGTACAACATCATTGCCCCCTCGGTGCTGCTCATCGTGTTCGGTTCTGTCGTGTTCATCATCGCGTTCTTCGGATGTTGCGGAGCTATTCGCGAATCTTACTGCATGACATCGACCGTAAGTATCTGGAGGAATGATCGATACCAAGAAGAGAGAGCAATGAATTAAATGGAATGTCCTTTCTTTACCTTACAGTACAGCTTCTTCTTGATTCTGCTTGTAATTGCCCAAATTGTCATCGCAGTGCTGGTGTTTGTCTTCATCGGAGATGTGAAGATCGCTATCCAGAAGGGCTTCGAGCGTATCTTCAACGAACGCGATAACAAACTGAACGCCGATCTCATTGACACGATTCAATCCAGCGTAAGTTATGCTCATAACCGAGTTGATGGTTGCTGCGTTGCTGTTGAGTTTTACTGGACTAACATTTCGTCAACGTTTGCTTTGATTCCGTGTAGCTGGAATGTTGCGGCAAGTCTAGCTTCTTGGACTGGGGAATCAACTTCCCGCAATCGTGCTGCAGCTCTGGCGGTACCGCACCCGTCTGTGTGCCCTACACGCACGGTTGCGTTAGCCGGCTTTCCGAATTCCTCGAAAGTGCCGGTAACGTCGTGGCTTGGGTTTCCATCGGTGTCGCCGTGGTTGAGCTGCTCGGACTCATCTCGGCCTGCTGCTTGGCCAACGCCATCCGCAACTCGGAGAGAAGGTCGGCATATTAAAATGGAAGCGATTGTTGAAGCAGGATGAGGAGGGGTGCATTTCAGTCAGACGGATGCGTTTGCGTGTGTGTGCTGTTGTCAACTCCTCACCATCATCAACCACAACCTACTAGGATGGGTGGCGTTCAGACAAATTACGCTGGCCTTGAAGGGAGGTGCCGCACCGTTGTTCACCGGGAGGACGCTCATTCTAGATTTTCACTGCATGCATCTAGTATTTACTACTACTACACCGACACTCTAATAACCCATTTCCCTTCCCTTTAGTCGCTCCTTATCCACCTCCCCCTTAATTTCTGGTACCAAATACATTTACTAACAACGTTCACTAGTAGTCGCGAGGATACGATACATGGCGTTTCCATGGATGAATGACTGCGTATATGTGCACGTGTGGCTGTGCTGAGTGTCAAGGTGACAACGCCCGATCGCGTGTTGAAATGCCCCTGTCCTAGTCATTTTAGGTGATTTATGTTCGATTTTTTAATATTTAAACGATGTCTCTCTTTCTTTTTTATTTTTTTTTTTCGGTGTCTATGTCGTGTGCGTCGTTGTCTATTCCCCATCCACGCCTTATCCTTTTTCACATCCTCGTACAGATACAGCTAAGCTGTGCAGTTGGAAAAGAGGGAACTGATGGTGTCAAGCTATTACGTCCCCTCATTTTCACGGTCGCTGAGCGCGACATTTGAACGTACATTACCTAGCCTGTAACCTCAGCTATGTGCTTTGATATGATTCTTTACATTAACGCGTGATGTGTCGTTGCTGAGAAAGACAAATATTCGATCCAGTAGTAGTAGTAGTGTTTGTCCTGGGAAGCTTACGCACCATCTCACACTCCATCCAAGATCCATCCCACCTACTCTCGATCAGTTCCAGAGGCAACTTCAAACTCTATCCCCCTCAACCCACTAGCATCGCACACAAGCAGCAAAGCAAACAACAACTACAGTCCAGCATTGACAAATTGGAGCAAAACCGCTTACAGGATTAGCGATCAGCTGCTACAACCGGTACAAATGCTTACTCACGTACACGCACTTAAACGCACATACACATCCTTAACGCAGACGCACGACGCAACAAAGGACACGCGTCGGAAGGACAGTCTCGAATACAGAAATTGCATCTGTAGCTCATCAGGAGATCTGCGAAGCGAGCACAACCGATGATCAAGGAAGGCGTGTATTTGTGTTTGTTGGGCGGGCGTTAGTTGGCGTGGGTGCTTCCGGCCTAGTCTCTGTAATGCAGCTGCTTTCTTTGGACCTCAGCGTGCCTGTACTGTGCCCCGATGGGTATGCGAATGGACGGTATCAATAGGGTTTAAACAATCGTACAAATCGTCTGTTATAAATGCTTCTGCTAACTTTAGTCAGTGGGTTATTCGAAACATACGCCTATTTAATCATACTACTCCATGTTACTTGTCCAATTTTCTTGATCCCGAGTAGATATCGAATCCACGCGAATTCCTCTCTCAATCCTTCGTCGGCCGTCGTACGGAAGGACAGAACGTTTAAGTGAAATCAATTTTAAAGATTTAAAAATTATTCTACCACCTTATTGAAACGCCTAGAATTTAAGAGCGAAGTAAAAGTTAAAAGGGAAAAAAAACATGAAACAATGGCCACGGAATGGCCGGAACGTAAGGATTCCCCCGAGTCTTCTTCTCGAACCGTATCCCATCTTGAGTATCTGCGAGGGAATCGCCATGAAGATAAAACAGATTGAATTATCTCACAGATATGTTTACTATATTTAACGAGAGAAGGAATAATTTGAAAACGAAAGAAGGTTACCCATTCCCTCCACTAATAATGCCCCACATACATACGACCTTTGTTGTGACTTTGTCCTTTTCGCCGCTTCACACATGTACCCAACAACCAATTGAACAGGCTGCCCTCGTGTTGAGGAGCATAGAGCATCAGCATCATGATTGATGCTTGATCGTTGGCATTTGTTGAAGTTTTTTGGATGTTGACGACAACGGAACTACCTTTAATGGGGGGAAAATATATACATATATACATTACATCGAGTAGTATCATGTTTTGTCGCTTACAATTTGTTTGCTTACTCCACTGGTCCCTGTTTGTCCTTGGTGAAATTGTTTGTGTTCGTTGGTTAGGTGAGGCTGGAATCTATGTTGTGTGTGTTTCAAGTCCTACGTTTGGTGGAGAGAAGGTATAATCCTATATTTACCAGAAAGAAAAGAAATGGAACAATTGGACATGACTGAGGAATCTATGTACAGTAAGTATCACGTGTGCGAAATTATCCGTTTCGCCTGCTCGTAAAGACGCGCAGGAATATATAATCTACTTTATTAAGATTATTCATTGCTACTCTACTTGGAAAGAGACTAATAACGGTTGCTTCTGGGATAGAGAGAAGACATCATGATGAGTCCGATGGTTTGCTGGGCGGCATGTTCTGTAGCTCCATTCTGAGAAACATCTTCAAGCTTGGGTCCTCGATCCGCTGCAGCACAATCTCGCGGGCCTTCTCGCCACCGTCGTCCAGGATTTTCGTCAGCTCGGCTGCGTATTGAATCCAAACACAGTTTTGGCAACCCGACATGCAGCAGGTAGTCGGTTCGGGCGGGAGCTAAGGAAAGAACATTAAAGCATAAATCCTTCTGCCAGCCCTCATTGGCGTACGATGTTGGCGTACCTCCGGTATGCTGTCCGTGGTTTTCGTTGGTTCTCCTTTACCATTGACGCTATTATCAATGACACTGTTGTTGGGACCGAAGAATTTCGGTGTGAACCGCGCGCAATGGCGTATCAATAACCGGTTGCCGTAGAATCCTTTGGCACAATTCATCTTTTCACACTCTCTTCACTGTCTCCCCTTCAACCGCTCTGAACCTTGCACCCAGAGCAGAAGGAGATTGTTATCGGTAAAGAGGCATCGTTTACCAAACAAGCAATGCCACCATTAATGTGTACGAGTTCTGAGGTAAGCAGATAATCCAAAAACTGTTTTGAAACGTTGAATGGACACAACAGCAGCACTAAAAACGTAGAATCACCGAGCGTCTCCACCGAGTGTTTGACCTTGAAAACAGCTGATTTTGACGTTTCCTGCCTCGGGGGGGCGTGTGGGTTGGCGACATCAAAGAAGGCGAAAATCTTGGCTGAAATGAATCGTTTCGCAGAATATCACACAACTCCTGATATTGAAAACAAAATAATCGATTTCGGGTCGATAATGTTTATTATACTAAATGCACTAAAAATATGCACAGTGTAAAGGAAGGAATAAATATTTAAATTTCCCAACGGTCGATCAAACGACCTAGCCAATATACTCCTCATCATCATCATCGTGCTCGTCATCGTCGTCTTGATCGGCATCTTTCTTCCTCCGAGTGTAGGCCCGCTTGGAGGTGACCGGCAGCTGATCGGTTTCACCGTGCAGCAGCGAGTTTCTGTAGATGACGAGCGGCTGCCAGTCCTCTGAGCGGCTCGAAGGAATACCCGCCTTCAAACGGCGCTCCAGAAACGTAAGTCTAGCCAGGATGAGATGAAAATCAGAATAAAATCGAACAGAAAAGCCCCAGAAAAGGTATACTTACATGAGCTTCTTATCCTGTTTGATCAGTTTGTTGGTCAATTCGGCTAAAATCTCCAGAAAAGCTATGCACGGAGGCGCCGCCGATGGGTCTTCCTGCGCTTCGTTCGGTGTCGTGACGGCAAAGTAGATACCAGCCCTATGAAACACGGTTATCGCTTCCCGGTTCTTCACCGCATCCAGACCGAAAGAAAGGGCGAACCGTTTCGCCAATTCCTTCAAATCGAGAAATTCCTGCGACGTGCGAAGTAATCGGCCTCCGGCCTCGTTGGCCGCCTCCTGTAGCTCCTGGAACAGTTTTATCAAGCTCAGACACATGGTCATCGAGCAGTTAACCTTATTAATCTCCCTGGCCTTGCCGAGCGTTGTTTTAATGATATCTCCATACTCGTCGTAATGCTGAAAAAAAAACAAAAGGAGCATTAGAACATCTGTTGCCAGCTGTCATGACCTTCCCGCTCATGTGCGCTTACTCTGAGATAGTGTTTGAACACTTCAGCTGCCGCCTTCATCGGTAGAATGTTGTACACGATCAGTTTGCAGTAGGCAGCGAGGAAGCTACGACGTTTATGGAGCTCTTCGATCCGCGTCTCATCTTGGCACTCTTCCTGTTCGGTTGAAAATACCATCAGCTGAACGAACTCGTTCAGCAGCTCGGCCTGATCGTCACTCGGTAAGCACACCAACGACTGCACGTTCTCGTCGGCGTGACTACGCAGCTGATCGGAAAACACCACCAGCAGATCGCAGATCGACGAGTAAGCCGCCTCACGAACCGTCGACTCACGATCGTATCGCACTAGATGATTGCAGGCCGCCAGATACTTGCGCAGGTTCTCGCCGAGTTCTTCCGCTTCGCGGGCCGCCTGCGAACGGTCCATTGTCGTCTCCAGATGAAACAGTCCCCAATTGATGGCAAAGAAGCACGCTTCGATGCAGTACACGAGGGCTTCCCTCGGAATACCATCGTCTTCTTCCTGCGGACGTTCCTCCCGATCGGTCGGCTGTGCAATCCGCTCATCAATGTCCTGATACAGCGAGTCAAAGAGCTTCCATGTGTTGAGATTGTGGCATGAGTACATGATCGATACCTTCTTTAGTGAGATGTTCACATTGTAAATCTCGTCTTCGTTCGGTATCTCATTGCCCTCGATCAGCGTGCGATAGTCATCGATCGCTTCCTGGTACCGATTAACGCACTCGTCGATGACGGTACCACGAGCCAGGTCGCACCGTGAGTAGATAGCACTTCCCTCGGTGCACAGGAATTCAAACGTTTTGGCGCACGTCTCTAGCACTTCCCGATCGACGTGTGTCGACATGACGCGCGTCATTTTCTCTAGTAGCGCCTGAAGATTTGCCTCCTGGCGCGATGTGGTGAACAGCTCAATATCAAAGTACTGAGGGATGGCCAGGAGATTGGTTAGCTTCTCACTATCAGCACTGTATCGGTGCAGCAGGAGCGGCAGCTTCTGTATAAAGTGCTCCGTCAGGCGTTGCTTATCGTCCTGCACCTGTTTGATTTCCTTGGCGCTCAGCGTCATCTTACGACTGCTGCCACGACCAACCGGTGGTTCACCAGTTGCCGATTGGCGCACCGAACTAACCATGATCTCGATCAGTGTCGATTCTTGCTTGTTATCAAGCGTCTCCTCCATTGGACCGGCTTCCTCGAGCAGCAGATCTGTGAAACACTCCCAATCTTTCAGCATTGGATTGCTGTCGATGAACGAGTCTACCAGGTAAGCACCGTGCTCGTGCAGCTCCGATTCGATGAAAAACTGGACCAGATCGCGCAGCAACGGCGTATTTGGAAGCCTCTTTTTACCACTTCGAGTATAGGTGACTGGAGCATTCGGATCCAGACAGAAGAGACGTACGTTTAGGAACTCGGCAGCCGCCTGGGCCACGCCACGGTGTGACGAGTAAACCAGCTCGTACACGATTTCACAATCCTTGTCCGTCAGAATGTCCTGATGGCTTCTGCAAATGGAAAAGAAGAAACTCGTGAATGACCGATTGGGAGCGTATCGCGAATCTAACATCGAACATACTTCAGGATGTTGATGACAAGCCTGACAGCATGCACCGCAGCCTCATACTCCTTGTCGAGCGTCATGGCAACGATGCGATCCTTAAATTTGGAAGTGAAAAGCTCCAGCTTGCCTTTCAGTTCCTCATTCTCGTACAGTGGCAGAAGCGCCTGTAAGCATTTGAGCCGCACATCGCCCACCTTATCGTGCAGCGTCCAGCCAATGTACTTGAGGTACGAATCATCCAGAAAGTTAGAAGAAAATTTCATCATCCAGATGCCGATCTCGGACATGCAGATTGCCCGGATATCGGGCAGCGTGTCACGGTAGCGATGCACAAACACGGACTTGAACATGTACGTCAGCATGTTTTTGATTTCGTCCATGTTCTCCTCCAATTCCGTTCGCTTGGCCATCAGCGATTCCATCTTATCAGCGGCACGTTTTTCGCGAGATTTCGTCCGTTCGGCCTCATACTGACGGGCGGCGTTATCGAAGTGAATCGATACGAGCAACGCCACATCAACCAGTGCCGTCATGAGCTTCATTGCGGCCAGTGTAGCCGTGTGGCGGAACGCACGCACCTGCGAATCGGACAACCCGGTCAGCAGCGAAATGACGTTATCCATCAGGAACTGATCGTATATGATCGAGTACTGGCACTGCTTCACGAGCGTTTGCACAAAATCGCAGAAGTTCATCTTGAACTTCTTCCACTGCTGGCCCGACATCATCAGCGGGTACTCGTGGCTGTCCTCATCGAACTCCTCCGTCATCTTCCGGATGATGGCTGTGTGTTCCATGTTCTGCTGCATATCCGGTGTTATCTTGCCCTTACAGCCGCTAGCATGAACGAAGAAGTTCATCAGCGCTATCAACGCCGAATCCTTGTCGGTCTTGTACTGCACGATCCACGAGTCCACGATCGTGGTGATGGTGCTCTTCGAGTGACGCAGAATGTAGTACAGACTCGACTCATCCGTCGTACTTTCCCGATCCGTTACAAATACCCGCTCTTCGCGCTCCTGATACACACGCACCGGTTTCTCGTGGTGTTCCTTCGGTACCACTTCCCGCGGCTTCCGCCCCGGTGCTTTGCGCTTCTTCTGGTGCTCCTTTTCGAAGAAGAAATCATCATCATCATCCTCGATGATGGGAGCCTTCAGTGGAACTCCACCGCGCGCTCGCAAGCGGGTCATCCGGCCACGGGAAGGTTCACCCACTTCTTCGGGATGAGCCGCCTCTTCCTGGCCTCCGCCCGAGGACCAACTTTCGTTGTGTGGTTCACTATTGGTGACAAAAGCGGACAACAATTAACAAGGTACAACCGGAAAACTAGGGGGATTTGGCGGGGACCTACTTCTGGTATGGGGGTTCCGGTTCTTCGTACTCCGGAGGAGGCTCGTTCATACGAATTCGTTTACCACCACGTCGATGCATGATGCTGCGGTCCTCTGAGGATTACAAAACGGGAAGTTTCTTTCGGGGATAACAATTCACGACACAAAATACGGCGGACGCATAAAAACGGCGTCGCCTGCTTCGAAAATTGCGTTTTTTTTTTCGAGAGAAAGCCAAACTGTCATGGCGGTGTATTGTTTTGCGCTGCATGGGATGGAAGTGCCTATGCAGCAGCACAAAACAGAAAAACACACACCTAACCTCAAAGTGTCCTCAGCCCCGGCGGTGGTGGTGGAAGGGTTGTATAATTATCGCCGTGACCAGCATGAGTTTTCTGTTCCTCTGCACACCCCGCTTCCTGAGGCCAACAACTGCAGCCGGACGTGTGGCCAATCATGTTAGGCTGCTATCCGTGTCCGCCCGGACCGGTCCGAGTGCGAACGAAATCCGCCGCCAGTTTATCGATAACTTCACCATCAAGCACAACCATCGGTTGATCCGGTCGAGTTCTCTGGTACCGTTCAGCGATGGTACGATTGCGTTCGTCAATGCGGGCATGAACCAGTTCAAAAACGTGTTCCTCGGGACCGCCGATCGACCGTGCCCACGTGCGGTCAACTCACAGAAGTGTGTCCGGGTCGGAGGCAAACACAACGATCTTTCCGTCGTCGGCACCGATAGCTATCATCACACGTTCTTCGAGATGCTCGGTAACTGGTCGTTTGGAGATTACTTCAAGCGGGAGGCGTGTGAAATGGCGTGCGATCTGTTGCGCACGGTGTACCACATCGATATGGAGCGCGTCTACGTTACCTACTTTGGTGGTGATGCACGACTAAACTTGCCGGCTGATGAGGAATGCCGCGACATCTGGTTATCCCTTGGGTAAGGCTCCCAGATCGTGTGCAACACGTATAATGACTCTTTACTTGACCAATTGCTTTCTCCTCAACAGCATTCCACGAGAACGAGTGCTTCCGTTCGGGGCTCGAGATAATTTCTGGGAAATGGGTAACTCAGGACCGTGTGGACCCTGCACTGAGATTCATCTCGATCTGTCCGACCAGTATCGGGATACGGGTAGCCGGCGGCAATACGTGAATGCCGGGCTGCCCGATCTGACCGAGATCTGGAACATCGTCTTCATACAGTACAACCGATCGCTCGAAGGAGATGGTGGAGCGATCCGAAATCTACCTCAACGGCACGTGGACACGGGCATGGGTCTCGAGCGGCTAGTAGCCCATCTACAGGGTAAACTTAGCAACTACGATACCGATCTCTTTACACCAATCCTCCAAAGAATCCAACAGGTACAGATTGCAGAGACGCATCACTGGCACATTCACCACATAATTCCGATCTGGTTCCGTTGTAGGTTACGCGAAAGCCGGCCTACAGTGGATGTTTCAATCGTACCGATAGCCAATACGAGCTCGATACTGCATATCGTGTGTTGGCTGATCATAGCCGCATGATCACAGCCTGTCTAGCTGATGGAATGTTTCCGTCGCAAAAGTAAGAACCGCAGAATGGCCCCCAACCAAACAATGGTTGCAATGATTCCTGTGTTTCCTTTTTATATTTTTTAAGCCACAAACTAAGACGCGTCATACGCAAATCCCTGGCCCTTGCGAGTGGTACATTCGAACGACCCAAGCTTCTCGAGGAAACGATCCCTGTGGTGGTGGAAACGCTCGGAGAAATGTACCCCGAAATGGCTAACAACCTGTTGACCGTGCTGCAGATTATCGAGCACGAACAGCATTCATACGATAAGCTGTGCTCAAAACGATCGGCCGAAACGGCGACCCTGCTAAAGTGCTATCCGCAGCTCGAAGAATCAGAAGTGCTGGACCATGCCGGACTGCCCGGAGCCATTAAGGAGCTCGTCGAATCGAACGTCAGTCGGCTCGATGGCGTCAAGATACACAAAATGTACGATACGTACGGTTTGGACGAGGAGCTGCTAGTCAAGCTGGGAGAAATGTTGAAGTTTTCGCTCGATTTCCGAGACTACGAACGGTATGCCGGTGAGCTGAAGCACGGTTTCAAGCATGAACTGGCGAGCCGACTGGAGGAACGATTGTCCGCGTTTCAGCAGCTCAGGGATAGCATCGAAGGGGCACAGCTCGAAGCAACACGCTGCGAGCGGAAGTACAACTACGCGTATAATGCTGAGAAGCGGATCTACGAGGTGGCACCTTGCTCGACGCGGGTCTCGCTCCTTCTAGACGATCCTGTGCGTGACCTCTGGCACGTGGTAACGGAAAGGAGCAACTTTTACTGTGAATCCGGTGGTCAGCAGAGCGATACGGGCCGGCTGATCCTTCCGGAAGGTAATGTCAGCATCGAGATAACCTCCGTAAACGATCACAATGGATTCATCGTTCATTCGATCGCCAAGCAACCGAACATTCGGCTTTCCATCGGTGATCCCGTTGAGTTGCAGGTGGATGCCTCGAGGAGAACCTCGCTAACCCTGAATCATACGGCCACTCATCTACTGAATGCGATCGTACGGAAGGTTGTTCCACTTCCGATGTGCCAGCGTTCGAGCAGTGTCACCGAGAAGGGCCTCCGGTTGGAGCTTGCCATCAGCGGAGACAAGCTTACGCTAGAACAGATCGCAGCGATCGAATCAGAAATTCGAAGTGTGATCGACCGGAACGAACCCGTCAGCGTGAAGGTTTGCAATGCGACCGAGTTGGATCTTACTTCGGTAACGATCGTTCCGGGTGAGACATATCCCGAGCGCGGCTTACGTGTAATTTCAATTGGTGGTGGCTACACATCCCAGGAACTGTGCTGCGGGACGCATGCCACCGGAACGGGAGAATTGCAAGACTTTGCCATCACGAGCGTGACCCAATCGAAGAACGGGTGTTTCACGTTCCATGCCGTGGCCGGACCGGCCGCCAAGAAGGTTCACCTGCTCGGTACACAGATACAGAACGATGTGGCGCAGCTGCAGCAGGATGCAGAACAGAACGAGGGTCAAGAAGATATTACGATCATCGAAACGCGTCTGCAGCGGCTCAAGAGCGTCCTGCTGACGGGGACGGACAATAACATGCACCTGCCGTACTGTGTCCGGCAGCGGTGTCTCGAAGTGATCAGTACACTCTACCAAAAGCTCAAGGATCGATCACGCGAGTCATTGCGCGAACTGGTTGACATTGAGATGCGCAATTTGATGGAACAACGGCCAGCAAACCGGGATGAGCATCGGTTCATTGTGCACTTTCTCGAGTGTTCCATTATTCTCGATGAGGTCCAGCTAAGCAAAGCGACACGCTACTGTTCCGATCGTCCGATTCTCGTCATCAGCATCACAGACAACCAGGTGAAGGCACGGGCTACCGTACCACCGGCCTTCATTAACGACCGATTCAATGCACAAAGCTGGCTCGCACTGGTAGCACAGGAATTTAATGCCCAAAGTCCGGCCGCACCGAAGGGCCAAAATCCGGCCGAAGTGTGTAACATGAAGGCGCGCAAAGTCGCGAAGGCACACTTTGAAACGATGCTCGAGAATGCGCTGCGTGTGGCCGAACGGTTCGCGGAAGAGAACGTACCTCAGCTGGGCCGTGGTCCGGCACAGTTGAAAGAATAAAATCAAACCAAGCCAAGTCAAATAACGCGTTACGATTTTTGGTTTTCCGCAAACTCCGCGGAATCTTGTTCCTTTAAATTCCATCCTTCTCTACAACTAGCTTACAGACTTGATCTTAACGTTAAAACACCCAGATGCAAACAGACACGAACAGAGTGCTAGTGAGCGCAGTTACGCTTTACCACCGGCCGCCTTTTCGCGTGCTTTTTTGCCTTCCGTGAGCGCGAGTCGCTCCTTCTCGGACAGTGGGTTCAGTAGCTTCGTGACGACGCCCGTTCCGAGCGTAATGTGACCATCACGAAGCGTGAAACGCTGACCCTGTTCCAGCACCATCGGCCGCATTAGCCGCAGCTGGAGCTTTGCATCCTCACCCGGCATCACCATGTCCTTGCCGGGGATGACGACCTGCGTCGCACAGTCCCAGGTGCGCGAGAACATCTGCAGCTGGATGAAGCTGGTGAACGGCTTATGGCGACCGCCTTCGTCCTTGCTGAGAATGTAAACCTGGGCCTCGAAGTTGTCGTTTGCCTTCATCGTGCCCGGTTTGCACATCACCATACCGCGCTTAATGTCGTCCCGCTTGATGCCTCGCACCAGCGCACCAAGCTGATCACCGGCGTGCGCTTCTTCCAGGATTTTATGGAACATTTCAATACCGGTAATGGTGGACTTGATGACCTGCGAAGGCAAAACAGACGAATTTGATAACGTGCTTCACGCTACGTCCACTATTCGACTCGACCTACCTTATTGTAACCGACAAACTCACACTCCTGGCCCTTCTTCAGTGTACCACGCTCGAGACGGCCCGTCACCACGGTGCCACGACCAGGAATGCTGTGCACGGACTCGACCGGCAACAGGAACGGTTTGTCCAGCTCACGCACCGGTGTCGGTACGTACTTGTCCACTTCTTCCAGCAGCTGCATCACGGCATTAGCACCGATTTCCGGTTCGCGTCCCTCGAGCGCACAAAGGGCGGAACCCTTGATCACTGGCACATTATCCCCATCGAAGCCCATCTCCGACATAAGCTCCCGAATTTCCATCTCCACCAAGTCCACCATCTCCTGGTCAGCCGCGTCCACCTTGTTGATGAACACGACGATGTGATTAACACCGATCTGCTTCGCCAGCAGCAGATGCTCACGGGTCTGTGGCATCGCACCGTCGGTAGCTGCGACCACCAGAATCGCGCCATCCATCTGTGCCGTGCCGGTGATCATGTTCTTGATGTAATCCGCATGTCCCGGGCAATCCGTGTGGCCATAGTGCCGGTTCTCCGTCTGGTACTCGATGTGGGCCACATTGATGGTGATACCGCGCGCCTTCTCTTCCGGCGCATTATCGATGTCGGTATACTTTTTGCTCTCGGCCAAATCCTTATCGGCCAGCACCTTCGTGATTGCGGCCGTCAGTGTCGTTTTTCCGTGATCAACATGACCGATCGTGCCCACATTACAGTGTGGCTTGTCGCGCTTAAACACCTCCTTGTCGGCGTAGCACCGTACCGGGATGGCACGTGATTGCAGCGCCGCGGAACCGGTACGTGCGACATTCAGACCATTGGCGGCCGAAAGAAATTGGGCCACCGTCTTGCGAGCGACTGCAAAAAAAAGCGTAGAGATTACAACATTAACCTCACTTCGTAAGAGGCCGGAACCGGGCCCACCCGGAGTACCCGGAAATAAACAACAAAACTTACTCGGACTCAGAAGCGCACGGAGAGCCAGATAAGTCGACATCGTGTATCTGAGCGCCCAGATGAGGGAAAACTGTGCAGAACAGAGGAAACGGTGAAAATCGGAAAATCTCCCCGGCACAGAACGGCAGCAGAAAATTTTTCACGTTCTTGCGCAAGCCCCCCCTTTGACATTCCGACAGTGCTGCCAAAAATGGATGCCCAGAATCTAGAAGCAGAGGCTTGTCGTTTACCTCACTGCGGTTCCGGGAGTCGGCAGATGCGGTTTTCGGTTTTTGCAACTTGCGACTCCCAGGGGTGTTTTTGACCACACTTCGATGTTTCGCACGAGCGATTTACGGTTGATTTTAGGATGAATATTACTTTCCTTAGCATCATTCTAAACGCATTAGTAGCAGAAGTATTAAAACTTTAATTACCCTGGTTCAAACCCTGATACAGTACGCATAAAACATTTCTAAATCGATTCGGTATTTCTTTGATTATTCAGCTAGGTGGTAGAAACACACCCCAACCGACAGCATCATGCTGTGTGCTGTCTGCTATTGCCATCTTCCTCTCTCTTTAAACGCATCTAGACGGTCATGAGAAAGGTGAGCAATTAAGCTTAAACTTTGAAGAATTGAGCCAGCACAAAAAACGCAAACTGCATTATTTCATAGATAGTTTGATCGGCAGTTCAATTCTAAATTCTCAATTCTCCATTCTCGGATTCTACACGACCGGGAAAATCCCTCGCTCGCCATTTTCATTCTCTCGCGATTATCATGACCGTCTAGATGCGTAGTTCGACACATTTTCGTGCTGTCTCCCTCATACACACGCAACATCGGACTCCTAACTAACTCCTAAATAGAGAGGGATTTCTCGTTTCCTCGGTAGGTCCGTGAACCACGGTCGTGCACCTTTCTCGCTAGGTCCGTGTTCTCGTCTATTGTTTTATTGTTTTTTGTAAGTTTAATTTCAAACCTCATGGTGGGGCGTGCTGCGCGTGTTTCGTGACAAAATCCGTGAAGTACGCCAAGAACAACGAGGGCCAGAATTTGTGACCCCGGATCTGTCTGCAGGTGCAGGAGTGCCGTGTCCGTGAGCCGTGCCATGAGATAAGGCTAATAACTTATCTCTAACCCCCGCCCGGGGACCGATAAGTGCGCGAAAGTCACCTCCCATCGAAATCCGTTACCCGCGCCACCGAGAACAAGACCATCCCAGTGTGTTTTTCGGTGCGTGCGGCGGTTTGTGTGTGTGCCTCACGAGCTTCTTTACTGGAGCCTAACCCACCACCAGCAGCAGCAGCAGCAGCCACCAGCAGAGATAATTCGCGAATCTGACCCCCTTCTGGGGCCGTTTGGAGCGTGTCATCCGGTTGTCACCTTCAGGGTGGACGAGTTTCAGGGCCGCAGCTTCTTCGATTCTCCGGTTTGATCATCCCGGGCTACCGCGCTGCCTCCCCTCGCTCGCTCGCTCTCCGCAGCCACCGTCGATCGACAGCCATACAATTTACGTAATGTTCACGTTTCCTGTGTACAACTCGCTATTGAAAGCCGGATGTGTCCGGCGGCGATTCGATGAATCAAAGGGGGTGATTTATGTGACCACTCGGTTATGCTGGCGACAATTGAATCGCCGCCCCTCTTGCAGCGTTTTGAACACATTCGCAAACAACTACTTTGACCTTCATTAATTCGTCTGTCCAGTTGCTTTTTTTTACAAAAGAGCAAAAGCTAAGCTCTACAATGCCCCACAAAGTTTCGCTAATAAGCAACTTCAATCGAAGTTCGTATAACAAATTACCTTGCCGATGATAATTCACGACGCCCAAGTGCTTATTACGAGGAGCAGCAAATTTAGAAATTACCACTCGATAACTGCAGACCGAAGCCCGGCTGAATGATATAAACCCATTTTCTAATTAATCTACTCGCCTTCGTCATAGATCACTACGACGTCCTCGTCCCACCAAGGTGTGCGGTGTATAGTTTTACATAATTGCTTATCGTTAACGATGATTTAGTGGCTTCCGTAATCACTAGCACCCTCGCCACCCTCGTCTTCGGCCACTTCAAACACCTCGTTAAGCATTAGTTCCATTGTTGTTGTTGCTGCTGAAGGAGATACAACCGCCGTATCACCGTTTAAAAAAAAAACCCAAACCACCCGCCCCAAAAACCAACCAAGAATGCGCGAAGCCGTTGCTGGAAGTGGAATTGTGACACCACCCCCGGCCGCCAGTCGTTGCTACACGTCGGCTCCTGGGGTTTGAGTTGGCCTCCTCTCCATTAGTTACCCATTTTCGACACGAAAGTTTTACGAAAGACCTATGCCGCCCCCTTCATCACCGCCGGCGCCACAGGTGCTGCACGCGCCGAGGACGTACAGATGGCAAACTTTCTTCTTCGCCACTCTTAGTTTAATATTTCGCAAAACGGTGCCATACTACTCCTTGGGAGGTGGCTCCCGTGCCACTATCAGTAGGACACAATCTCCGCTTCTACGCCAAACAGGAAGCAACCCGGCATTTCCACCCATCCATCCATCCATCCATCTACAAACTGGTCCCCCTGTTCGCGTCCGTTGGCTGGTGATGGCGTTTGGTCACGCCATCACGGGATAGGCATACGCCGTGGCCCACGTCCAGCCAGGTGAACCATAGAATCACGTTGCAGGACGGCTCAGGTGTTTGGCGAGCTGGCGAGAGGAGGTATTCCAGTTCGTTTCGTCATCTATTGCCCGCTGCTGCTTCTGCTGCTGGCGCTGCTGGTAGACGTCACTGTAGATTGTAACATTGCGTGCAGCAGTAATCTCGATTTCGGCGGTATCCAGCATCGACCACTTCTGACGCAATAGGACCCCGGGGAGAGGGGGTATAGATTGTAGGTCATGTTTGTACACCCGGTCGCCGTTCGTTGTTCAAGGTCGCGTCGCGGCATTGGCTTCGAACGGTTCGTGGCTTTCTAATTCTTAGATCTTTCTGCAAACTCACTACGCTTACTGCAGCAAGGGAAAGTGCATTTATCAAAGTGGAAATCGTGTTGAAGTGAAATCGAATATAGTGCAGTGCCCTGGACGCGAGCGCTGGTGGTACTATATGATCGTGTAAGCCAAAGCATCATCATCGTTCAGTGCCGGGAACGCAAAGTGCACGGGTTTAGTGTTTAGTGAGAAAGTTCGGAACAGCAGGCCGTGTCACGCATTAGCTGCTCTGGGTCAGCTGCTATGCTTCAGCGAGCGGTTGCTAGGTGTTACCTGATGCGAAAGCAGTAGCAGTTGATCGTTTGCTAAGACCCGGAACCTCCCCCCGCCGTGTGTCGAAGATTGACTCCATTATGATGGACGTAGGTGGCTATAAACCCAAGCTGGAACATCCGGCATCCGGCGATAGCGCGGACGAGCTGAATGGTGGTGGCGTGAAAGTGGACCCCTACGATGGTCGCAATGGTGGAGATGATGGCGAGTACCAGCACCACCAGCAACCGCAACCGACGGTCTACCTGACCGAAACGTTCTACATAAGCTCGAAGAAGAACACGGTGTTCGAGGTGCGGCTTACCGATAAAGGTCTCTGCCTGAAGAAGCAATCGAATGGCTCCACGAAGGAGCAGACCATTCCCTTGAAGGATATCATCGGTTGCCGTTGTTTACGGAGTAAGCGCCGATCACGCGGTAGCTCGTCCTGCACGTGCGCCTCCATCTCGAACTCGAACGCTCTCAAGGTGGTCGAGGAGAACTCGGGCGAACAGGACGAAACGGATGTGAGCGCCTACTTATACATTTACGCCTACATCCTAAAGCGGAACCGGCGCGGTGGTTTCCGCGAACGCACCACGATCACGCTGCGCTTCCGTTCGTTCGATCGCTACGAGGATAACAACCGGGAGGCACAAAAATGGCGCGCCGCCGTCAAGTATCTGATCGCCGGTGAACCGGTACAGAAGCTCACATATCAGCCACGCGATCCGCGCAAAATGCTCATCATCCTGAACCCAAAGTCTGGGTCGGGTAAGGCGCGCGAGATGTTTCAGCAGCGCGTTGCGCCAATCTTCGCCGAGTCGGAGATCCTGTACGATCTACACATCACGAAGCGCAGCAACTGGGCTCGGGAGTTTGTACGCCAGCGGGATGTGTACCTGTGGCGCGGGATCGTCGTCGTCGGAGGGGATGGCATCTTCTTCGAGGTACTGAATGGACTGTTCGAGCGCGAGGACTGGCAGACGGCGATCGAGGAGCTACCGATCGGCATCGTACCATGTGGGTCCGGCAATGGACTGGCGAAGACAGTGTCCTTTTTATATGAGTAAGTATTTCCTGGTGTACCACAGCATGATATGCATTGCCTTTCAATTTCTCCAAGGCCTACGGAATGATTATTACTATGGTCCCGTGACTTGAGAACTTGTTGACATTTGCCGCAATCCCTGCCCTCTGTAAACGAGTTGAAAGAGAAGGGTCTTTATTCCTCTACGGAGGGCACGCCATCACACGGACCGTCTAGATTTTTATGAACACGCAACGAGTTGCTGCGAACATGCAACGTGTTAATTTATGGCCACATATAGTTCCGGGAATAAAATTTACACTCTCTCCCGGTCCAGTGCCTGAGGTAGAACGAGCCTTGGCCCTTAACTACCGTCTTCTTCAGTTCCCGTTTTCACGTTTGGCTTAATGTTTTCGGACACATGCGCTGTTGCAGAGAACACAGTGCATAGCCTACTTCGTGTTCGGATAAAATCAGTCAAAACATCATGTTCAAAATGTCACCGGACGATGGTGGTGCTGAGGATGATGATGGTATTGTTGCACAATGAAGGCGATATTGCAGCGATAAGAACATACATTCCATGGTGCACGCTATTCTGGCGTTAGGGTGTGTGACACTGGCCGTAACTAAGTAAGAAAAGAAATCGGGCCTGTCCGTTATTGAAATGTGACGTGGCCTTCTATGTTTATTGGCAGCGATGAATGCATCTTCTAAGGGATTTTTTTTTACATTTTCTCCTTAGATGATGATTGTAGTTCAAATTGAATCAGTTGTGTTGCCTCGCCGAGCGTCCAACAGAGATCTTGTACTTTGTATACCTCTTTCGTTGAGGTTGAGTAGGGCGGTATCAACAACGTTCGAGCATCGCGCTCAAGATAATATTATCTTTACAATGCTCGCATTAGACTGCAACTTTATTTCCAATCCTTGGGGGGTACTGCCTTTGCCTACATTTCAATTTAAATTTCAGAACTCTCTGCTCATGTTTAAATGTAGCCGCTTGATTTCATGTTCGTTAGCAACGCAACGATCGCGTCGCAGTGTTGTGGTTGCTATGAACGGGTAGAGGATTTATCCCCTAGACCATTTATCTATCAATCGATTCCTAGGTTGCCTTGGTACGTGCCCCGTTGTAGCTCCCTATTGCTGCGCCGATTAGTACCAATGTCATCGTGTCTGTAGATAAGGGAAGCACCACTTGCACACTTGTTCGGTTCTCGTCTATTCGCTTCGATTCCGCGAGATATGGTTGTGAGACACGTGTTGGAATGATTGTCTGTTTTCGCTTCAATTGCATCATCAGCATCGGCTGCAGGCGACTGATGGCATACCACGAGTGACACGGTTTACGCCCGTCTCAATCCAGTTAAGTCGTGCCGGCGTTTGGGATTTCCCCCCTTTTCGAGCAACCCGCTTTGCAGCTACCGTCGCGTGGTTTTGGTGCAAAAAACCTGCTCCACGGATTTCTTTGTGCAACAACACAAAGCATCAGTAAGCGGACAGGCGAGAGAGTCCTCTATTCAAGAAGGGTGCGCAAACAACACAAGTCTGTGTGTGTGTCTCCCAGCAGCTGCACCCCTTCCAATAAAGATGAGGCAAATAACAACTACGCACTACTCTCGCACGAAACATCCAATCGTTATAGCTGCGTTCCGCACAGCGTTTTGCCATTTCCAGCGTTTTCCGTAAACAAACTCCATGTAGGCTAGAACCGCTTATCAAACAGAGATGGTCAGCAGCATGTTCTGGTTTGATAACTAAATAAACTGTCCGATGACGTCCCGTTGGACTAACGGAACTATTTCGCAACCATTAGGCATGGAATTGATCACAATGTGTTTGGAATAAACATTTATTGTGCCTTCCATTCGTTATGCAAATACCAGTGGAGACCGTTTGCTGCGAGCTCCTCTTCGTCACTCCCTCCTGGCAGAAAGCGATAAAAGGGCTGCCAATCATAAGCCAATCCAGACTCGGACCGAAAGAAGAGATGTTTTGTTTTTCGATGATATTCTCTGTTGACCACCCAGTCAAAGCCACACAAGCACTCATCCTCCAGCCTCTCCCGGTTGTCATTTGCGTCAGCAATGACTCGGAATGATCGCTGTTCGTACCCGATATGATTAGTCATTTCGTCGTCACTTGATGCTTCGAGTGGATGCTTCCATTGTTTCTTCCTCGTTCCCCTTTCGACCATCCGGGTTGTCTTGGATACGGATGCTTGGCAGTACAGCACACCTGAGAGCATGTTGGGCCACCATAAAATGACACACACTAGTTTTTGAATGCCAGCTCCCCTACCCGCTGGCCTACATAGTAGTGACAGGGGTCTAGTACGTCACGCCACCATTTCATTTCATTTGCCTGGCCCTCCCTGTCGTCGTTATTGATTCGGTGGTCGGCATGAAAACGCTTCAAACTGGGTGATTTGACCGCAAAGAGTCGGGTTGTACTACCCCACACCACAAGTAGTAGAACCATTCGAAGGTGGTGTGTCCATTGGCTGTCATTGGGTACTCGTCGACGTTGGCAGTGGTTCGGCTCCGTTCCATGGCTAATGGCCCGTAAGCGAATGGGTTTGAGCTCCATTAAAACACCGCTCCGGTCTGCTAAACCAGCGGCCAGCCACTCGAGGAACCTTTTCTCTTCTTCTCGTCCATTCCCTCCGGGTGCTATGTTTGATCGATTCGGTCCCAATCGGCTACCGACCAACACCGGAATGGCTCCATGAATCCCATGCCTCCGTTACATAATGTGGCCCCAGCAACTACATGGTGGCAATCGTAGTAGTAGGCCAGCTACTACCCGGCGTAAGATGAGTGTTACAGAAAGCCCGAAGTAGGCCTCTCGTCACCGAGAGTGCAACGCCTGCTATGGATGGTGTATGCTGGGGCCTCAAGTGGGACTCCACATAAATCACCCCCTACCATGTCTGTACCGGTTTCGGATCAACCAATGATAAGATATCTCACTAATCGGGCCAAGAGACCATTGACAACCCCCCTTGTACTAGGTTCACGGAGGAAATTGTTGCTTCGAAAAAATGAGGCGAATATCGCGTGCCACCCACCTTCACCAACACCGCGGGAATGCCATGTGTTGCTCATCCTCGAAAAGTATTGTCACTGATAAAAGGGAGGTTAGCTAGGGGGGTGACACTAGAGGGAAGCGGGAGACGACGGGTCGTTGAGTTGAGCAGCTTTCAATTGGAGCATCACCGTTGCCAATCGCGAGGGGTGCGTGATTAAACAATTGTCCCATTAGAGAGGGTGGATCGTGTCATGGTGGTGATAAGCGGGTTTCACGGTTTTGATTCCCATTTGTCAATTGCGATGAACGGAACCGTGTCATCCGGTGTCGCACCCACGGGGCATTGGTGACAACAACTTTGACGGCGATTATGGACCAAAATCCGCCGCTCGATTAGCATCGTTGAAATAAAGGATGCCAGACAAGAATGGTTTTAAGTTTTTTTGGTTCTATTTCAATATTTGTTTTTGTTTTAAGGCAGATCCGGCGCCATCGTTTATTAATGTCTCTGTTTTCACTGCACTTTGGCCAATGACTTCATATTACATGTTCCAACTAATGTCTTTTAATTTTTCCCACCAATTTCCATTCGCAGAGAGCCTTTTGAAACGAAGCCCGTACTGGCGGCAGCTTTAATGGTAGTCAAAGGAAGACATTCCATGCTAGATGTAGTGAGAGTCGAGACTCGTTCCAATGTAAGTTCTCCCGGGTGGCGTTTTATCGCTCTGTTATGACATGGATTTGTTATAATTCGTTCTCTCGTTTTGATTCCACAGATAATGTTCTCCTTCCTTTCGGTGGGCTGGGGACTCATCTCGGACATCGACATCGAGAGCGAACGGTTGCGCGCCATCGGAGGCCAACGATTCACCGTGTGGTCCGTTCATCGGTTAATAAGCCTTCGGACGTACCATGGCAAGGTATCGTACCTTCCGGCACTGCCAAGTCAAGTGAACGGATTGGCTGGTGCCGGTGGAGTTGGCGGGCATTATTCCAATGGCGGCACAGGTACTGGTTCCGGTCGCTCCGGTGCGATCGGTACACTGAAGCACAGCGTAAGCTACAACACCACACTCAACTGTCGTGACTGTCGGCATGATACGACTGGCAGCTGTGATGCCTGTGATACGAACTTTAGCGACGTGCTGTCGCTGGAGACTGGCATGAATCTGGATTCCTTTCGACCACGCATCGACAGCTGGTATTCGGCAACTTCGCGCAAAAGCACCTACTTTTCAACCGTCGACAGCGTGTACGAGAGTGATAAGGCTTCCAACGATGATGACAGTGGTAGCAGGGCGGCAGGTGGTGCCAACGGTACGGGCGGGCCGATCGTGCAAATGTACGGTCCACCATCGCGATTGCCCGCCCTCACAGCTGCCCTGCCCGACACATGGACGACCATTACGGGCGAGTTCGTGATGGTGCATGCCGCGTACCAGACGCACCTTAGTACCGATTGCTACTTTGCGACACAATCACAGCTCAACGATGGGCTCATCTGGTTGCTGATCATTCGCGGTGGTGTGTCACGATCGCAGCTTCTCTCGTTTCTGCTTGGACTAAGCAGCGGGACGCACTTGCCAGTGCAGGCTAACGAGTACATTCAGATGGTACCAGTGACGGCCTTCCGCATCGAACCGGTCGGTACCAATGGCCACATGACGGTAGATGGGGAGAATGTCGAATGTGGACCGATTCAGGGCGAAGTGTTTCCGAGTCTAGCGAAGGTGATGGTACCAAAGTAGAACAGGCGAAGAATAGGCATCTGTTGAATCATTTGAAATGGCTTTGCATAAATGTAGCGTGTTGGTGTAGGGGCCAGAGACGGAAGTGCAGAACAATATAGTAACGTAATGGTTAGTGACAAATATGCATCATCCAGTGAGACAGAGCGGGAGGGAGGGCGAGGTGGTGTACAATACATATATGGTAAAAAGAAAGCCATACAGACCTAACGAAACACACCAACCAATGGGATTGTAGCTTTTGAGGGTTGTTGCAACTGTTGTCTTTAAGATTTTGTTAATGTTCATTGTGCGTAGATGTGCCACTGTAACGGCTGTTAGGGTCAGACAGATGCGATTGCAATTGTTTATAGTTATTATCTATCGGTATTGAATGGTTGAGGTGGATTGAACTACATTAACTAAGGTAGAGCGCGAGCGAGCAATTAGGTGGCAGAAACCGCTATGGGGCTCACAATTCCAGTTGTTTTTTTTCGTTTTGTTCCGTGCCAAATGTGTTTAATTGTTCGATTATCTTTTGCACTTTAACGTGGCACCCGAAACGAATCGAATGACGAACGTCAAACTAGGATGCATTCCAAAAAGTAGTATGAATTCATTCAATAATTCCATATCACTCTGTGCGTACTTTGGGTCAGGCAAGGAGCATTAAGAAACCGACAAGCAATTGAATCATTTCCTTCCGATAGGAGGGGGACGAGTGCAGCGTGCACCGTAGTTACGTCCAGGAAGATCCAAGTATTACCGATATGTCGATTCCAATAAAGTCAATAAGAAATCATGTTTCATCCTTCACTACCTTGTAGTGAGCGAGCTAGATAGCAAACATGTGAATCCCCGAAAGCACGTTCTTAAAATTTAGCATACATTTTACAAACCACGGAATAGTTACGATAGAATCATAAAACACCCACGTACCGAGATGACGACATGTCGATCGGCAGCTGCATTGGTAGTGCAAACATTAAGGCTAGCGTAGTGGACATTAGGCTAGTAATGGTAGCATTTATAATAACTTTCCAGCATTATTAAAATATATAGAAACATATACAAATTGAGAAGAAACCAGGAGGAGCATAGATGGTAGACCGATTTCAATCTGAACGCGAGACTTTCCTCTAGGGGGCAAGATACCGCACAACCAAGCACAACCAGGAACCGTCATTAGGATATGTACTAAATCATGAAATACCTCTACTTTGTTACCACTTTTCGCTTTTCGCAGTCTGCCTAGAATTCTAGTCGAATAACGCGCGTGTCCATCCACGCCTCTTTGGAGCAGGGTATGTGTTCTTCTCCTAAGCGAACCACACAATAGAATAAGCAATAATGGTGAGACGTGGGTGCTAAGGGAACTATAAGACAGACACCACAGCATTTCATCACCGTGCTCTAGGAGATTTCCCTAGCCCCTAGCGTTGTTGTACGTGCGCGTACATTACCGTCCATCGAGAAGCATAAGATGAGGCAAAATGGACGTGGAAAGATGTTTTCTAGTTCATTACCAGGGAAAAAGGAAAGAAATTAGGAAGCGAGTATGACTGTGATTCATTATGTTGGGAGCTGGGTTTCTCGTGCATCG
Source organism: Anopheles darlingi (assembly GCF_943734745.1). Classification (NCBI taxonomy): domain Eukaryota; kingdom Metazoa; phylum Arthropoda; class Insecta; order Diptera; family Culicidae; genus Anopheles; species Anopheles darlingi. Next base: position 63,913,285 of record NC_064875.1, read on the forward strand.
GGCACGTGTTTCCCTTGCTTTGCGCGGTCAGAGATCGTGTTTTTGGGTTCTTCTGCAAAACTGTAAAAGGTGCAATTGTGTTCTACTTGAAGGTAAACCTTTGTTCAAATCCGCTCGATAGGCAGATGGCATGGGGGTTTAGATTAGAGTTCAAATAAACACAATTAAAACATTTATAAGATAAAGTGCTGGTCGAGAGTTGTCCGTTATTTCAAGAGAAATCGTCACAACAATCGACGAACGCCGCCGCACAGTGCGTTAATCTGTTGACAAAATAACTTTCATTTATTCTGTTGGGAGTTTTATACATTCATTCTTATTTTCGGATTCTTAAAAATATGAACACAATTACGGAAGAAAGTACAACGATATCAGTAGCTAACAGTTAGATGTGCTTCGTAATTACTTATTTCAGTCGTTGCAATTTATGTCCACGAGCGATGTAAATTTAACGCATTGTGCGTGATCTAGAAATCAGCTGTCAAACGGGAGAAACTTGAAGATCTTTCGAGGAATTACAAGCCCAAATTATTGGTCGATGTTCCGGATTGTAGGCCGAATTCTAAATTGTTTCCGTTCTACAGGACCACAGCGGAGCTGAGGCATCAACGAGATAAAAGGCACCAGTTACATGTAATACATACGGCGCTCCGGTATTCACTAGAAAGGTAAGCCCACAGCCGAGATACGACGAGAGTTCCTTATTTGTCAATAAGGAGACGATCGAAAACAGAAAGTTGCGATTATGGAAGGCTCGTCCGCTGGAGGTTGTAGGCCTTGGTGCCAATGGCAAGCCTTTTAAACGCAGACTTATCGTCACCCCAGGTCACGGCATCCGTCGGACCTGCAGGCAACGTGAGGTTGCAATTAATGGAGAAAATTCTAGAAGACTGGCTTGGCTTGTGTTCTTATCTCGTCTGTTTTTTGGTGTTGGTTAACCACAGATTCTGAAATGGCCTTCTACTGCTGGGGCAATACGGCCCACGGCGAGCTAGGACTCGGTGGGATAGAAGAGGAACAGGTAAGTGCGTTTGCCGGAGTTGGAGTTACTACCCGAAGGACGATCGATTTAATACTCTTGCTTCCTGCAGGTGATGGTGCCCCGGAAGATGGATTGGATGCACGCGAAAGAGATCGCCCGGGCAGCCTGCGGTGCCAGCCATACACTGCTGCTGACCAACGATGGGAAAATGTACTCGTGCGGCAACAACGACCACGGTCAGCTCGGTCACGATGTCGAGAGTCTGCCGAACAAAAGGCCACGTATGTCGAGATTTAGTATGTAATCTGTTCTTGGCTACTTTAACACCCAATAGAAACCATTCAAGTAGCATATGGTTTCCATGAAGATACCCCTAAGCAAGCTTACTTATCAGAAATTAGCTCCCTTCATGGCTTCCTTCCCTTGCTTATTGGCCGCAAAGATCCTTCAGTTGAGAGCATTTGCTGGTTGTGTCATCTGTAGTTGTCTTTCTGGCGCATTGGCGCGTTGTTGCAGTTTTGAGTTTATGTGATTAATTCCAAAATGCTTCTCTCAAATTTCAGAGCTTCTAACAGCCCTCGAGAACTACATCATCACGCAGGCTTGCTGCGGGACAGCTCATTCGCTCGCACTCACCAACTGGGGACAGGTGTATAGCTGGGGCTCGAATGCGGTCGGCCAACTCGGCCAGGAGACGGACACAACGCGACAGATTATTCCTCGACTCATCCGATCGATCGCCGCCAAGCAGGTGGTTCAGATCGCCGCCGGTCACTATCACTGTCTGGCGCTCACCAACAGTGGCGAGTTGTACGCGTGGGGTTCAAACGCTTACGGTCAGCTCGGGCTTGGCATGACCAACGAAAAAGTGAGCACACCAACCCTGGTACAGTCGCTGGCCGGTGTACCGATTGCCTTCATTGCCTGCGGTGGTAACCATAGTTTTGCGGTATCCAAGTAAGACGAACGCTCCGTCGATTCGCTGAGACTGCTTTGTTTCACGGCCCTTTCGTTCTTTTTTATTGTTGCAGATCAGGAGCAATCTTTGGCTGGGGAAAGAACACGTTCGGCCAGCTAGGACTGAACGATCTCAACTCTCGGCAGTTCCCGACACAGTTGCGTACCCTGCGGAGCCTGGGTGTGCGGTATGTTAGCTGTGGAGATGACTTTTCCGTCTTTCTTACGGCAGGAGGTGGCGTGTTTACGTGCGGAGCAGGAACGTTCGGTCAGCTGGGGCACGGTAGCTGCAACAATGAGATACTGCCTCGCATGGTGTTTGAGCTGATGGGTAGCAAGATTACACAGATCGCGTGTGGCCGACGGCACACGCTGGCCTTTGTGCCTTCGCGGGGCAAAATCTACGGTTTCGGACTGAGTGGTGTCGGTCAGCTCGGTATCGGGATCGTTGGCAACTACAACACCCCGCAAATCGTCCGCGGTCCCTGGGTAAGCTTGGCAATGAAGAGCGGCTGTGTGCATAACTGTTGATCGACCTCTGTGTTCTGCCATTTGTAGCTTAAAACGGATTCGCAACCGAACGACCCGGATCGGTCGGCATTATGCAATGTACCGCAGGGGATAGTCAATCGTATTTTTTCTGGTGGTGATCAATGCTTCGTGTCCATGTTCGCCGACGAAGACTCGGACGATTATCGATTGTATGAGTACGTTATCTGGAGTGCGGTCCCGCTCCTTTGGCATACTCCAACGGCAATTGATTAATGGCTCGGTTCTTATCTTCTTATTACAGCAAGCAATCACAAATACTGACGTTCTCAGTGCAAATGAGTGAAGAGCTCGCAGCGATCAAACCCGATGATACCGTCGAACTCGATCTGATGTCGGCCGTTGAGACGATCTTCAAATCGCTTGCCTGCATTAACGGTTCGCTGTTGCTGCCGAACGATGAACACTTTTGCTGTACCTCGAAGCACCCGGGAGTGGATATGGTGGCAGCAACCGAAGCGTTCGAGCAGGTGCGCAAGATCGAGCATGAATCATTGCGCCAGCTGATCCGCGACTCGATCACCACCGATTTGCTTGGTTCTCTGTTACCCTCTCCAGCGGATGTGGAAACGTTACGCGCGTACCTCCTGCTACCGCTCTACCATGAGTTCTGCAATCCAAAGCATTACCAGCTGCTGCACGCACCGTTCAGTATCTCGGTTCGTCGGCTACAGAAGATACCGTACGAAATCGTGGCCCGCTGGTGGTCACTGCAGTCGCGTGATTACTTCGAGCGGCTGGTCGAGTGCTGTAAAAGCGTTGTGTTGTACATAGTGAGATTCAAAATGCCGAAGGCGGTGACGGACCGGGAAGAGTGGCACGTGCTGCGACCCGACGAGCATCTGATGGCAATGCTAGATCTAATGGCGATCCTTTACTGGATCAATCACACCAAGCGTGAACAGAAGCTGGCGTACGAGCAGTTCCATATCGGTGAGATAGCGGAGCTGGTCGATCTACAGCAGGACTACTATCGGTGGACACTCGACAGTACGGGTCAGAGCTTCGCGCTATGTAATTACGCGTTCATCTTTAACGGTGCCGCCAAGATGCTGCTGTTACAGACGGATCAGGTGCTACAGATGCACAAAGCGATCCATACACCGACTGCCAACTCCATACTGCCTTCGCTGTTCTTCCCCAGCATACCAGTAGCGCAGCAGTTCATCGTGCTTAATGTGACACGCGAGAACATCGTGGAGGACACGATCCGCGAGCTGTCCCAGTACGGTGCGAACGATCTGAAAAAACCGATCAAGATCAAGTTCTTTGGCGAGGAAGGTGAAGATGCGGGCGGTGTACGGAAGGAGTTCTTTATGTTGCTCCTGCGCGACATACTGGATCCAAAGTACGGGATGTTTAAATCCTTCGACGAATCCCGGACGATTTGGTTTACGGAGGATTACTTCGAGGGCGATGCGGGCATGTTTGCGCTCATCGGTATCCTGTGCGGACTGGCGATTTACAATTTCACGATCATTGCGCTACCGTTCCCGCTCGCACTGTACAAGAAGCTGCTCGGTGAGGAGGTCGATATGAGCGATCTGCGCGAACTGATGCCAACAGTGGCGCGGTCGATGCAGAGTCTGCTGGATTACAATGAGCCGGATATGGCCGATGTGTTTCAGCTTACGTTTTCGACCACAAGAGACTACTTTGGCGAGCTACAAACGATTCCCCTCAAGCCGGGTGGTGAGGATTTACGGGTTACACAGGATAACAAGTACGAGCTGTGATGGAATATCTACCGTATCTACCGCATACCGCGAGTCTTAACCCACCATCCTCCATTTTGTTCCTTTTCTAGGCAAGAGTTCGTTCAGCTGTACATTGATTACGTGTTCAACAAGTCGGTTGAGAAATCGTACCGTCAGTTTCACGATGGTTTTATGCGGGTGTGCGGTGGCCGCGTGATGCAGCTCTTCAAGGCCCACGAATTGATGGAGGTTGTCGTGGGGAACGAGGAGTACGATTGGGTAGCACTGGAGGAGAATGCCGAGTATAAGAATGGTTACTCATCGAGTGATCAGCCGGTAAGCACCGGGGGTTGCCGGCTCATCTCGAGCAACAATTCCACGTTACATCCCGTCATTAATTCCGTTTTTTCTTCCACAGATTCGATGGTTCTGGGAGGTATTTCATGAGTTGCCCCTGGAGGAGAAGAAAAAGTTCCTCATCTTTCTTACCGGTAGTGATCGCATACCGATCCTTGGCATGAAAGCGATTAAGGTACCAAAAGGCTGAACGCGTCAGGAGTTTACTGTATTACCGTGGAGACTAGACTACAGTTCTGTGGTGTTTTCAATTTTCCAGATTTTAATTCAACCAACACCTGACGATAAGTTTCTGCCTGTCGCCCATACTTGCTTCAACCTGCTCGACCTACCTCAGTACAAGACGAAGGAAAAACTCAAATACAAGCTGCTACAAGCGATACAGCAAAATCAGGGATTCAATTTGGTGTAGAGGAGTGATCTCGTTGATGCAGTTACCGGGCGCAGGAGAGATCGCCACGCCGGCATGAGCTTACAATCGAAGAAGAAGAGGAAGGGCGCCATCACGCCTCCGCTGATGGTACTGAACTGAATCGTTAAATTTGTGCGTTTAATCGTTCGGGGTTATCGTTTGCCGCTATTGCGTTGCAATTTCCGATTTTCTTTCTGTTCATTAAAGCTTTCTCATCTGCTGTCTGGCCGCGAGCTGAACCGGTAGGGCTGTTGTTAGTTTGCAAAAGAAATGGTTGTTAAATTGAAGAATTCGAAGAACAAAGCAATTAATCACGGTAAGAAGCGAGAAGAGGGACCTTCTTTACTGCCAAAAAGCTTTCGAACGGTGTCTGAGATATTCCAGGGCAATAAACAAATGTGACTGACTTGACAAAAATACCTGCAGCGCGGATTATGCGTTCCTTGTCACCGACTGTGACCGCGGCGATCTCACAGAAGAGTCCTCAATTGTTAGCCGGATAATCTGGCTTCTCCTTTGCCTTACCTCACGTAAGGAAACAATTCGAAAATGCATGCGAGTGCCAGTACACTGAAGGTATTATATAGTCACCAGCATGATCAAAGCTGCAACCGACAACACTATCCTACGTTCAACAGTAGCTTTATTGCGCTCTTAGTACTATTCCTTGAAGGTGTGTGAGGGGACAAGAAGGGGGTTTTGGTATTGGGTACATGATTGCATAAAATTATTTCATTTTCCGTTGTAGTTCTGCCTGGTAACCGTCACTATAAATGGCCACGTATATGCCCCCCTCTCCCCAAGGTAGCAGCGTTTACAAGTGTTGTACAAGCGGTGCGACAGCGAGAAACAGCAGAGTGAGTGCGCGTAAGTAACGCTAACGTAGTCGGTACACCATATGACACTCCGCATCCAGGTTCACTGGGGTATACGATCCCGCAGATAGGCCATAATTGAGTCCGTTCCTTTTTCCAATATCTGATGCCGTGGCTGTCGGAAGCTGTTCCCAATCAACTCTAATGTTCTGTGTGCGTGTGTGAAAAAGAGATGTTTAAAAAAAAATATTGAGTGGCGATTGCATAGTAGGTGTCGGTGCTGGATGCGTCTTACGTGATGTTCTTCAGCGTGCCTAGTACGGGCGGAACGTGTTTGATGTTGTTGTTCGCCAGATCTAGCGTCGCCAAACGCTTCAGTGCACCTAGCCCCGTCTCAGAGGCATCGATTTCCTCGATCCGATTACCACTGGCTAAAAGTATCTCGAGCCCTTTTAGCTCGTATACAGACGAGGACAGGCATCGTAGCTGATTGTTGACAACGTTCAGCTCTCGAAGCGTGACCAGCAGCCCGACTACCTCGGGCAGCTCTTCGAGCGAGTTGTTGGACAGGTTGAGGTAAGCGATTTTGTCGAACTGAGAGAAGAATGATGGAACGGTTCGCAGCAAGTTGAAGCTCACGTTTAGCTCGGTCAGCTGCGAAGCGAGCAGTGCCAGTCCAGCCGGCACTTCTGCCAACTTGTTCTTGCTCACGTCCACATTGTAGACGGCCGCTTCGCGTGCATCACAAAACACCTGCTCTGGCATGTCGACCAGGGCCTTCGAGCTGACGATTAGTGCACGGCCCTTGCGCATCTGATACACGTCCGGGAAAGTGGCCGCTTCTTCGAAGAACCCACCCGTTCCCTTCGATGACGTTGTCGACGTTTCCGTCGAACGGCTGTTGGACTGCTTCGGTCCGTCGCGCTCGCGCAGCGTCTTCAGGATGCGCTGCGTACCGCACTGTATGATGTCGCGACGAATCGAGCGAATGGGATTACCGTCGACCTGCAGGCTAACGAGATGGGCCAGCGTCGACAGGCACGACGGTAGGCTGCTGATCGTGTTGTTCGAAAGATCGAGCCGCGTCAGACTCGCCAGGAGCGCGATCTCGTCCGGCAGGCGTTCGATCTTGTTGTCGCGTAGATCGAGTACCCGCAGTTGGGGCAGATTTTCGCAGAAATCCGCTGGCAGCGTGCGAATGAAATTGTTGGCCATATGTAACTCCTTAAGCGCTTCGCAACCGGTAAAATCAGGCAGCTCATCGATGTCGTTGTGCTGCACATAGAAACACTCCAACTTGCGTAGCTCCCCCATCACGGGCGGAAGCCGTTTCAGATCGTTCTTCGAAAGATCGAGCTTGTGCAGATCTGCAAGACGAAAAATAAAACCAGTGCTTCGTCGGGCGTGGGATCTTACGATAAAGGTCGATTAATCGGCATATGGAAACTTACTGCGCAGATTGACTATATCATTCGGTAGCTCCGTTAGTCGGTTATTGTTCAGTGTTAGCTGCTGAAGGCGCACCAGAAACCCAATGCCACCGGGTAGTAGGTTAATGCTATTGAACGAAATGTCCTGCGGTTCGTGACCCCGCGAGCGTAGACGCGAGTGAATGTAGAAATTAGTGCCCTTCTTAACGGAAGCAAAGCAAAATCGGAGATAGGGTATTGTTTGGGTATTGTTTAACAAAAGCGCGTTTGGGGGCTCTACGAGTTGTTCTCTACTTGCTGCCTGAGTAGTCATGAGTATGAAACTTACCAGCGTTTCGAGCATAATCAAATCGCTTATGTTGGGATGCACCTCCGGGAACTCGTTGTGCGACAAATTGAGGTGCTTTAGCTCCTTCAACCCAAAAAAGCTATCGGGCAGTTCGGCCAGTTTGTTGCGGGCAACATTCAGCTTGCTAAGCTTTGTTAGCGCTCCGATTCCCTCCGGCAGGCTGGTTAAGGCATTATCTTGTAGCTGTAATGGCCAAAATCAGAAATTTATAGGCTACAATCGATCGATCTTCTAATTTGTTGCGCGCAGTCACTTACATTCAACACCGTTAGATCGGCCAAGTTTTGTATGTTTTCACTGATCACCGTAAGCGTGTTGGAGCTTAGATCGAGCGCCGTCAGACTCTTCTGATTCCACCAGCTATCCTCCTCCTGCGTGCGGTCCAGATCGTATCGTACCTCCTTCTCGTTTTCATCCGAATCACTCAGGTTCCAAACCTTTTCCGGCACTAGAACAGGAAGCAGAAGGAATGAGCTATAGTGGCATATGAGTTCAGTGTTTGATGATCAAAGAGAGTATCAGAGCAATCCGCGATAATCAGGGACTCCACAGAGGCAGCAGTGAGTGTACCACGTATTTTACGGTAGCGACGCTTCGGATAGGGAATGTGCGTTGAACGTCTCATTTTCGAATACAAAAAAGTCACTAGTGCGATGTCCACGCGGCCGCTAGACACGAAGGATTACTCTCAAACTACGGCGTACTAACTATTGGCTTGGGGTTGCGTTGCTGCAGCTGCTGTTTCGCGGCAGGCGCTGACTCCTTCGAATGGAACAAATGAATTAAATGGCTTTCGGAGTTTCGTCCGACTCCAGCTCCCGTATGCAAAATCGGCATCCGCATCCAGCAGGAGAGCACCACCGAAGCGACATCGATCAGCGTTCGGCTTCAGTGAGTCGTGAAATGATCCGGCGACGATGGCCAGATCGCGGCTTCTCGCTGTTGTTTACGGAAAATGAAGGTGAAATCCATCGTTCCCAGGTTTATCGGAGCGGAACGGAATCGGTTTCGGTTCAGCATGCTTGGAAGCTGTTGCCGTCGTCGTCGCCGTCGCTGCCGTTGTTGATGCAATAGCGGCGATGCGCGTAATCGTTTATTGCCCCACGGTTGGTGCGTTACTCAACCTTGAGGTCGTGAAGTCCGAGCCAAAAACAATAAAAGGGGATGGGGTGAAGGGGCGACTCACCTGAGGCTAGGCCTTTGCCGGCCAGGTTCAGAACGCCCGTTTTCAGCGCCTGCTTGATCTTCCCGCGGGTCAGGATTTGGTTGTCTTCCTCGGCCTTCTGCAAGTGAAACACCGGGTTCAGCTCCTGCTGCCTGATCCGGCTGCGAACGGGAATCCGGCCAGTTTTCATCTTCGATTGCACACCTTTGTTGTTGCCGCTGTTGCTCCTTCTTCTTTAATGAGAATTTACCGCAGTACGGCTATCTGTACGGCTCCAGCTTCCTAGGCCTTCGCAAGCTACTCTGAGGATATAGTCCTCTGCAGCATGCTGGTCCGATTAGGAACAAACTGCCCGTTCCCTTTACTAGTTATCTGGGCAGGAGAACTTATCGTGATGAATGCTGGAAAGGGAATTCAATCGTTAATGCAACAGATTCTTGCAGAATAATGAACCTTTAAACTTGCCTTTAAACTTGGTTCCTTTCGAGACTTGCGGATCGCGGCCGCAGATTTCTGTGCTCTCTAAGGTTTATAGGGATAGGCTATGAGTTAGGGGATGGATTCCCGCAGCGCTGTAAAAGAGTTAGAAACCTTTTTCGTGGTTTCAGTCCCGGTTTTAGAGGAACTTTTCCACCGTTTGCGCGGTTTTTACGGCCAGGAAGGCCTACTTTTTCAACGCGACCGAAGGCGAGAGTACGACTTGAATCGGCACTTATCTCGTTTATTTGTCTTTATCACGAAAATGTTCAAAAAAGATCAAAAACTCCCACTTTTTGTAGCGATATCTACCAAAACAACAGTTCCTCCCAGGTTGTTGTCCATTTTTCGCTTCGAATGTTGATTTTTCATAAAAATGTTGCTTTCTTCTGGACGATATACTTCTATTTTATCGGCCATCACTGTTAGGAACGAAATTTGAAAACATTCGAGCAGAAATTCAACTGCTCGAATAGTTGACAGCGCCCTCTACAGGTCGACCGGCGAACTGCCACCACTTCTCGCGACGACAATCAATCGATTCTGTTGTGCAATATTTTCGCAATTTCGTCCATCTCGCGAGCCCCAGACGGTAATTATTATTAGCAGATGATTGCGCCGTGGTCTCAGGTTTCTTGCGAGCCACGATGGCGTTGGTGACGGTGTGGGGGCGTCATACGCACACGCGTTAAATGTGGTCCGTGTCCGTGGGATTGATCAGCTGTTTCTCTTGGCGCCAGACCGCGCGAGTGTTTAATTCTAAGTAAGTGAGGGGAGGTAAGGGGCGCGGTGAACGGTTCGCCCTTCCGAGACCAGCTGCGGGCGGCTACGTGTATGGCGAGTGTGTTTCAAGGCCGACGAAATGATCTCGCGATAGCCACCGTTGTTGAACGCAGCGCGAAAATCCAGCGATCTAGTTTACCTTGCCCAGTTTTGGGAAGCTCCTACTGACGTGCGCGATGATGTGCTGATTTTGTGTGACCGGAACTTCCAGAAGGTTCAGCGAAAGGGGCAAGTGGTCAATCGCGGGGTGCACAGATTGGCGAGATGGTCTACTACCGGTGGCAAAAGGGGTTTGCGGATCAGTAAACGTCGTACGGTCGCCACTCGCGCATCGATAATACGCGGGCGTTAAAGCAACAAATTCGCTTCACCCTTCGGAGCAGCCTGATAACAGCCAGCCTGTCCGTGTGTCTCAAGCGAGTTTGTATCGCACGTTTGTCCACCGTCGCCTAATACGAGTTAAAAATTGAGCATAGTCACCGGAGCAGCATTGATTGAATTCGTTAAACCGTCTCCAAGAGAGTGTTGGAGTTGGAAAGCGTAGTTAGCATAGCCGCGTGTGATATAATGTTGTGCAATCGCATGGCGCCGCGAGTGATATAATTTTGATTTCTTTTCTTTTCTAACAGCTCCAGCCAAGATGCTCCGACTACCGGAGGTTTCGCGGAGAAGCGAGTGAAAATAGTAGTGTAACGAGCGTCTCGGGAGAACAATGAGGGGCAAGGAGGCAGAGACGAAGTGGCTTGCACTCCAGAGACAAGAAAACGCCCCACAAAAACCCCGTTTGTGGTGTAAGAACTCAAGTTGCGATAAACCTTAACGAAGAGGGGGCCCATTGAAAGTAACACTCTTCTGGGGATCTGAACGGGGCGAACGAGTGGGACAAATTAGCGTAGCGCGGCGCTTTGTGTTAAGTTTGTTGTGTTCGGTGACACGAAGTACAAACAATTCCGTAAAATGGAGCAAACAGCGAAACGGCGGCTGCTGGTGCGTCACTTGAACGCGACCACCACCGGCGGCAACAACAGCTTACCGCTGGCTGTGCTTCTGCTCCTCGCCAGTAGTACGTTGGCCACCGCCGCCACATACAACGTCAGCACTAGTAGCAGTAGTAGCGGCAGTACCAACAACGACGGTGATTTCCACAATCCCTCGCAGGACGACGCCGACAACGGCGACAACACGCCCACGATCTCGATGGATAATCTCTATCCGGCGCTCATCCAGTGCTTTGCCATCATCATTTGCGGGTGAGTAGAGGGAAACTATGGGCAGGCAGGCAGGCAGGCGGGCAGGCTACGAGTGCTTTGATCAGGATAATCGATCCGGCATTACCACTATTCTTATTCATGTAGTATTCATCGCAAGGCGTCTGCTTTGCGTCATACAGGCTGTCGACCGTCTCGTTGGCGACGGAAAATTGTGCTGGAAAATGTCGTCCTTCCCATGGGTGAATGGGTGAAGATGGAATTTAGAATCGATTGAACATTGCGGGAATACGATTGCTTCGAGACCCACTGTTGGGAGTACTTGACTGCATCGGATGGTCATAACCAATTCTAGACACCGAGTGATGGTCAGTTATTTGAATATATCTCACTAAAGTATGATACCGTTCCATGCTTTTGATAAACGACAAAAGTTACACTCGAATGCTCCACAAAACCGATAGCCAACCATCGCATTTTTGCACAATCAGCTCTCGATTGTGTGAACGCGCGCTGGATATGGTACGGTTTTTTGCTAACAAGAACCGCCACCAATAGGTCGTTCTGTGTAATTTTCAACCCAGACCATAGTGCACAACACGATGCCTGGTCATTGTCGATGAACGGGTGCCGGTGAAGCCGCATTTTTGCACGTCATCAGTCTTCATTTTCCCCATCCCGTGGGATAAGCATTTTCCGACCGTTGGAATTCCTGGATATAAAGTTTCTCGATGGCTTGATGATGGGCTTCACATTGCGATGATAAGACGAGAGGACATCGATTGTTGCTTGATTGCTGGAGCTAGATTATTGAAATTACTAGCTCCTAATCACACATGACGATGATGATGATGATGATGATGGTGATGGAGATGCTGACAGACTTAGTAAATGGATGACATTTTCGTGAGAAGTATGCAAATCGTATTCGTCGTAGCGTATAGAATTAACATATTTTGTCCAGTTGACTTAGCTGCTCGTTAGCAGCCATTGTTTGGATGAGTAATGATATGCCGTCGAGCACGCGTGATGTTCAACTTAGTGCTTTCTCTTCTGTAGTGAGTTATTACGCCGAACCACACGATGTCGATCAGGCTTAGGAGGATAAAAAGGATGTAGTTGTTTTGCAATCGGCAGATCGTCAGATATAGGTCAACGATCTCTTTCATGGTTGCAACCCCCCCGGGTGAACGTTTGGCGGTTAATCGGCTTTTGGCGCGGAAGAAGATGGATGGAATATCCCATCAGTCAGCCACAGCCGGACACTAACTTGCCTTGGGGTCTGCTCCGGAGTGAGTCACAGAACCAAGGACCAACCGTTTACTACCGAAGCACCGACCGAGGAAGCGGCAGTACTCCACCGCCAGGGTAATGCTGGAAGGCATACGGTTTCAATTAGGGCAATCAATCCACTTCTTCCCTTGACTTCGCGGCATGACGCGCTGCTAACGGCGGCGTGTTGTTGCAAGAGCGACCGAGTGTCGCCTGGATTCAATGTTTCAATGCATAATACTGCCAAAGCAGACGACGACGACGACGACGATGTTGTCTCGCCGCAGTTCCGCTGTCGCCATGTGAATCATACCGTGAACGAACGGGGCATGGCATATCGTACGCCAAAGGGGTACTGTTGCCTGTTACATTGGTTCTTATGTCGCCATTTCGATGGTGTTTTGTGGGGCTTCCTTGAACGGCAGGGTTCACGCTACATTGACATTGAGCTGAGCTGTGTACCGTATTTTGCGTGCCTGTTGGAACACCGCATGCGATCGCACCTGTAGAATTGAATGTCGATGAATGATGAATTGAATGGCCTGTAGCTTCAACTAACAGAGATCTAGTGTTTCGATAAGAGACTCGTAACCTTCTTATCAACGTTAATTGCTCTGTTAAGCATTGATTGCGGTACATCGAGTAACCAGTTGATTTAAGTGAATCCATTCAAGCTATCAAGTTACTGTGTGCCCAAGAGGGTGTGAAGAAACCCTGTTTTGGTTGAATTGAAGCGAAGATAACAAATATTCTGCCATGCTTGATGAAAGCTGATCACGCCAATTGATAGGCATGGATTCTTGCCTTAATTGATTAATTAATAATTAATTCTAATCACCAATTTGCTTCATCTTTCATCCTCCAAATCCCCCCCCCCCTCCCTCAAATGAATCGCGTAGCTATCTGGCAGGTCGGCTCAACATCATCAGCAACTTCGAGGCGAAGGGTCTGAACACGTTCGTCGGAACGTTCGCACTTCCGTCGGTCATTTTTCTATCGCTGGCCGAACTCGACTGGAGTACCGTGAACTGGAACTTCCTGCTGTCGATACTGATCGCGAAGACGATCGTGTTCGGTGCGGTGGTCATCATCTCGCTGCTGGTGGCACGACCCGTCAACTATGGCCGGGCTGGCCTTCTGGCCATCTTCTGCACTCAAAGCAATGACTTTGCGATCGGCTATCCCATCGGTAAGTGAATAGTGCACCCGGGTGCCCGCTAGCACCCGTGTCCGTTTTTAATTAATCCATTTCTCCTTCTTTTGCGTATTATTGCAGTGTCGGCTCTGTACTTGAAACTGCATCCCGAGTACGCATCCTACATTTATCTGCTGGCGCCGATCTCGCTGGCTATCCTCAACCCAATCGGCTTCGTGCTGATGGAGATTTCCAAAATCAAGGAGAAAAATGAACTCAACAGTGTAAGTGCAGCATCGTGGTGAGTGGGGCGCAAGTGCTGATGATCGCGACTATTGAGGACTGGGCTTGACCGGACAAGCCTGATAATGAAGGGGTTTGCAATTTATTCCACAATCCCCCACCGAAGTAATTGCTACATGTACATGATCATTTGCGACTACCGGTCATTGTTGGTTTGCAAACGGTTTCCTTTTTTTTTGTCAGCCAACCCATTGACCGATTACAGATGAGCGACAATTTTTTGAACAAACGTGATAAATGTTTTTACTTAAGGCACATTAGCCATCAGTAGATTAGAGAACATTGTATGAAGTAAAATTCAGTACAAGCTGGCTCGAATACGATGGATTATAGGGTAATTTACATTCAATTTTTTTCTTTCATTCTGTGTAGGCGACTTCGGCACCGGATGAAAGCAGCCGTCCACCAGTGCCAACGTGCCCGGAGCTGGCCGCTCAAAATCGCCGTAAAATCCTCAAGGGCAAGGCACTGGTTGTGATTAAAACCATCGAATCGATCTTCTTCAATCCGATCCTGTTAATGACGCTGCTCGGTGTGATCGGCGGTCAGATCTTCCCCAACGGACTACCGGTGTACCTGTCGAGTGTACTACGGTCGTTGGGCAACTCCTTCTCCGCCACGGCCCTCTTTCTTCTCGGCCTGCGGATGGTAGGCAAAGCTTCGACCCTGCAAGGACCGGGCCTCATCCTGCCCGGCATACTGATCCTTGTGAAGCTGCTGGTCTTTCCACTGGTAACACGCCAAACGGTCAACATCATGAATGCGGGCGCTAACTTTACCGAGACAACTGATCTTAGTACGTTCGGGTTCCTGTATGGAACATTTCCGGCCGCACCCGGTGTGTTTGTCATCGCTTCACAGTACAATCGAGATGTGGACCTGGTAGGATTAGTTGAATAAGTTAGCGCGTTGCTTGATTTGACCTCGTCTTTCTATCGCTTGCCACAGATTGCCAGCAGCATGGTAGCGTCGACGTTCATCAGTGCACCGTTGATGTTCATTTCGGCAAAAATGATCACCATTACGAACCTAACTCCCGCCGATTATCTGCAGGAGCTGGACAAGTTCTCATTCGACATCAGCATCGTTGCGATGGTAGCCGGTGTGTGGACGTTGTTGCTATTTGCGTTGACGCGCAAAGTGAAACGGATGCCGCATCGTATCACGTGTTGTCTGCTGATCTCGCAGCTCATCTGCAATGTTGGCGTTATTCTGTGGTCTACGCTGGAGCAGGATAGCCTGTGGAAAATGTACCTTCAGTTTTACTTCTTCACCATCGGTTGCTACAGCAGTCGTCTGTGGACGGCCTTTCTGGCTATAACGATACTGTTGCTGCAGTGTCGAAGTCTGTGCTTCGTGCTCAAACTGTGGCCCATCTTTGTGAGTGTCCGGTGACGGTACGCATTGAGCTACAGGAATACGGAAGTTATTAATATTTCATTTCCGCTCCACAGATTGCTGTTGCTTGGGGCTTGCCGACATTGATGGTATCGTTGCTTTGCTTTCTGGACGGAACCAATATTAAACCCACGGAGAAACGGAACCCGAGCTTTCAGTACGGTAACGCACAAGCGGCCATTGCCGTGTTCCTTCTCGTCATGTGTTTCATAGTGACAGTCGGTTGTTTGATATTGCATCAACGCTTTAAGAAGCGCCACGAACGCTACATGACCCTATCACGGGAAGTCTCCTCACCGGATGCAGACACTAGTACGCTGGCTTCTGGGTCAGCCGTGAATTTGTTGGGAGCTTCGAGTACCGGAACGGGAGTACATCGGCGGCGCACATCCGTCACTTCTAGTGATGATGAGATCCTCTCTGCGAATGGTCGCGTTGGTGCTACATCAGGATGCAATGGAAATAATGGTGGTAGTGGAGATGGCCCTTCGAAGACAGGCTGCGGTTCCAATGGTGGCCAAGGATGCTGCAGTAATACCTCCTCGAACGTAAGAACGGTAGTGGACATTGAAGATCTGGCGATTACGAGGAGTATCAATAACGATGACATCGCGGGCTGTGGCTCACCCGAGTCCCCGACCAACGGCCTTTGCTCTGCGTCGTTCAACTGTCCGGCGGCAGCGAAGCAGCAATGCCAATCGTTGATCGAACGCTACCGCGAACAGGCGAATGATGGATTGGAACCGCTCGAGTTCGACAAAACCGAAGATCAGCAGCAAATCCTGCGTCACATGGTGCTTCTGATATTGCTCCTTTGCTCCATGTTCGTCGGCCTTTCGCTCTCCGTCTGGACGCTCATCATGGAGGGCATGTCGGGGATCTATGTAGAGCTGACGTTCCTCGATGCATTCCTCAACTTTGGCCAGTGCATCATCGTGCTGGCCGTCTTCATCACTGACACTAGTGAGCTGCTGCTACCGATGATGAAGTTCTGGCGCAAGGTATGGTACGGTGCTAATCTGCTGCAGCTGCCCATCTGGAGTGATCTCAGTGTAGAGACGCGCCACGTGTGTGATCAGTTTACGACGCACCACCTCGAACGGTGCCGCAAGGCTATCGCCAAGGACATTCGGTAAGCGATGGTAGCATGGGTGGCCATCTTATGATCTTTACTAATCGCGATTCTTGTCCTTTTTCTTTAGGTGGCGTATCAAGGTGTATCGGAGAGTATTCTACGGAACGGTGTTTGTCGATTGGCTGCTGGAGGTTGGTTTGGCAAAAGACCGGGCCGACGCAACGCACTACGCTCGTCGCTTGATTGATGGTCGTGTTCTGCGACACATCAACAACGTGTACCACTTTCACGATCGTAACCTGCTGTACACGTTCTGTGAACGATTGTAAGGAACTCGTGCGCTGTAAGCTGCTGCAGTTGTGGGTCAAATTGAAGTGATGGGTCCTCTGACCATTCCTAGCAGCCACTATCACTGCACGCGCGCCTGAAGCTCCCACAGCAGAGGGGCCGTATTGATTTTACTGATCTCTTGCAGCGATAACGGGAATGGTGTAGAGGATTCTCGCTGCTGGTGCCGCGAAATGCGGGCCATCTGCTTTTTGCTGATCAACAGTCAACCAGCCGCCCTAAGCAGAACGATTGACGGCAGTTGAGCTGGACAGTTTTATCATTTGACAGAGTGTGAGACCTCCAGGAATAATGTTGAATAGTTGTTTAGTTGGTTTTTAGAGAAAGATCGCGTATTTTACTGATGATCGCTTTAGCGCAGTATACGAAATCAAAACCAAAACTGATTTCTGCTCACTCACGTAATATGTGATAGAGAGGAAGCGGGTCCCACAATTGATCCTCATCGGATGGATCGATGGTATAGGCATCTCAAGGAAGGAGTAAGGTGAAATGAGTTTTGGCTTTTGCTATTGCAAGAGGGTCAGGAATACTCGTGAGAACTAACACACCAAACGTCGGCCGACCAAATAGACGCCGTTACAAATGAGTATTACGCGTGGCAACGAATGCTAGTAAAGTAAGCAAACGGAATATGATCCGCTAGGCACAACTAATGAATAGCGGGGAAAGTGGCAGAAGGGATTGCGGGAGCGTTAAGGCTGAAAGTTATGTCAAGATGCAATCTTCATATTTATTGTAGTTGTAAATTATTCTGTAAATATATCAGTTCCTAGGCGATGGTCTAGATGAAGGCAAAGAAGGTGTGTTTTACTGAGCGTGTGAGCTCTTACTTTTATGATCGGTATTCAGTATCTGAACCCCAACCCTGAAGAACCGATTTTAACGATCGTGTTCTTATCGTGCAGTGATTGAGCTGATTTATGAGTAAGTATAAGTTAATTGCTACATCGCTCGATAATGCAATATAATTCGATCCACTTCGATTTTGAATAACGCATGTGTTTCTGTTTTGATGGTCAAACGAGAAAAAGATAAGGATACACGTAGTTATACTTGGGTATCCGCGAATTTGATTTGTAGACTCTCCTGTCTAAACTACCAGCTATAAAACCATAGAGATAGTACTGTTACCGTTTCCGCTGGCCAAATATGATGCCGCATAGACACCGTCACTAATGGCCGTACTGCCATAACCTGGAATATGATTGCTGATTAGATCAGTGAATCAGTGACCTTATCTTGCAGAATATCGAAATTGCGATATAAAACGCAAAAGTATGCAACCGTCTTACCCCCACATGGCATGTACATACTCAAATATCAAAGGATGGCAATCTTTTAGGTCACTTTTTACCGCCGCTCACACTCATCCAGCCTTCTTTCTCTACTGACTGATTGGCGCCGGAGATGCAATGTGATGCAAAAAAGAAAGAAAGGAACCTTCAAAAAGCATGTCCGCACGCTTTCCATTTTGGTCCGGCGATCGTCATGGAGAGTTTTTCGGTTAGAACCTGCTGCCTACCGATGCTTTACAAGCACCCTACAAGCTGATTTCTATCGGTGATCATCAGTGACCAAGCCGCTATCGCCACGATCCGGCGTCGGCGGCGCATGAAGGTAACATTTCCGGTGGAAATATTTCTGCGCAAAACACAAAACAGAAACAAACAATCCGACAGCCGCCATGTCCCGGGTGGTTGAGGAGTGAACACAAAGGTGTACTGCTACCTGCTACTAAGGTCATCAGTATCGCGTCATCGCACCTTTTGGGCAGTGACGGTGCGATCGGTTGGTTCTTGGGCCCATCCGATCCTGGCCATTCGGTTCCAGTTATCGCGTTCTAGTAGCCGGTATTGTCGTGGTTCGATCTTTGTGGTTCGCGATGGTTTTATCACTTGCGAAATATCTTGCATTCTATCTTATCGATGAAAGGTGAGGGCCGTCTGCATGCTGGCTGATACCACGGACCACGACGAAGGTTCAGGGCAAAGGAGGGTGCAAGCAGGGCCACCGAGTGTCGCTGGCTCGATTCTTGGTATATAACGTTGTTCCTGGTTCGGAATGAGGTCAGTATCAATCGTTTGTAGCACCTCGAAAGAGCAACGCACCATCGGAATAATCAAACGAAAGTGAAACACACCTTCAACAGTCGCCATCATGAAAGGTAAGGCTCCACAAGTTTGTCATTGGCGCACAGCGCGCGCCGAAAGGAGCGGGAGTTATGGAAAAGGAAACTGATCCTCGCTTTATCCTGACTTGATCTCGGCAGCCGTACTGATGTTGCTCGTCGTCATGTTCCTGGCGCTCGCATCTGCCCAAAATGGCTGCGTTCGCGATGATACCGATGGACAGCCGCTCTGCAATGCTGCCGAGACGACACAGCGTCTGTGGCGTAATAACTGGGACCCGACCGCCTACTGGGAGTGCGAGACGAGTGGCACCCCGGCCGCTTACCGTCGCTGCCCGACCGAGGGTATGTTCGATTCCAACACGCGCACCTGCATCAACTGGTTCGACTGGGAGTGGACCCCGACCTGTAAGCCTCCGAGCCGTCTGTAAGCCTGCCCACGGTTGCTGGAAGCGCCCAATGAGAAGCCAGACAGCGGAAGCGATCCTATGTTGTCACGGATGATGCTCACAACCTAGCGATGGGTCGCGAGCCAAACCGAGTCAGCCTGTACCCGATCACCGACAATAAAGGCTTGGGAATCTTAGCTAGCGAGAGTAAGAAGTAGAGTGTCAATAGTAATCCCTCTGTGTGCTTTCTGTTGTTCAAATATTGGCGTCCCTTGGATTTGTTGGACGTGGTTTCACTTTGGAGTAAATCAGCCTGCTGAGGAAAATGATTACACAGAAAACCATAAGGTGTCTACATTTCAACCGCTTTACAGGACGGCCATACTCCAAATGCTGAATTCTTCACAAAGAGGGCATTCTACGAAAGCACTGTCGTAAGATAAGGAACTGCGCCGCGTGTATGATGTCGAAAAAGACATTTGATGATGTCCGAAATGGCAGATCTGATGAGTTGTTGGCCATGTTTTCGGATGTTATCGTTGGCGTTGGTGTCAACCCGGACAGAGAACTTAGTGCATGAGTAGAAGCCTCTAGCGGCGTACCTTCAGATATCGCGAGACAACCTGTTGATTGTCTCACCGTTGACGCGAAACGAACGATAGTGTACGCATGTAAGTGACTGTTGATATCACCACTTTTATGCCACATAACTTCACTCGATACTTGACGCCGAAACATACGAGTTATTTTTATGCTGTATTCTGCCACCCCTCCAAGTCCAACTGCCAGCGAATGATTGAAGCGATTGCGATAGATAATTTCACAAGACCTCCCACGGATTGATAATGCGCCGAGATACTGCTGAATCATATCATTCTCACCGTTATGAGCTGTTACGACATATGGATCTTCATTGTTCCGGTTGGTAGGCGTTACCGTAGGTCACTCTTTTTTTTCGTGTTCGGTAAGTTGGTCATTTTACGAAACTCACTTCTGCTTACTAAACTTTATTTATAGTCTTTCCTGATGTTATGTACAGTTACAAAATCAAACAGATAGTCAAAAGAACAAAAAGGAATGGATAGTAATGCATCCCAGTACAGTAAGGCGTGTGTTGTTGAAGTGACGAAATGCAGAAGAAAGTCAAAAAATTGAAAGGAAAAGTCAAAATGCATGCGCAAATAACAAGCGATCATCTCAGCTCAATAATTCGGTTGTGTATCGTTGATTTCGAACAGCAGCTGCGCCACTGTTCGACCCGACTCGACATTACTCAGGGCTACTCCGGCCAGGTGCCCTTCGTACGATCGCAGAAGCCTAAAGCGTGATAATAGTATACATTCGCATTAATGATACATAGGTGGCGATACTTTGCTTTCGTGTTCGATATCTAGAAGATCCTTACCTCTTGGCCGAACTGCTGTACACGCAGAGATTACGCAAAATCAGGGCGGATGTTAGCCGAATACTTTTCGTCACCGGACCCTCCATTTCATCCTGTAGTGGTAAACAAAAAGTTGAAGATGATAAAATGAGGAAATTTCTGTTCGTGCCACGATGCGATCCTGATCTGTCTGATCATTCTTACCTGCAATTCTTTCGAATTGACGTAATCCATAGTGTGACGCTTGATGGCATGTAGGGCGGCCGGTCCGGCAGCAGAAAGCAATCCTGGACCACTGTTGCCATTTCCCGATGAGCTTCCCGCCTCACCATTCCCACCCGTTCCGCCAGAGGTATCAATCTTCGTACACGTGGCAGGCGCTGGTGATCCTCTTCCACCACCCGGACTGCCGGTTGGACTAGCTATCGTGGCACTGCTTGCTGATGAGCCACGGTTAGTCGTGCTTCCTGTACCGGTTCCCGTATGACGAATCAGTGTAACGGGATACGGTTGAGCAGTTGCTGGTGTACCTCCAGCAATCCTACGTTGAGCGGCCGCTTTGAAAGCCTAAACGAAATACATTAAAGATTAGCAGGGAGCAGTTTGGAAGGCAACAGATGTCCAACGTCATACCTCTATGGTGCAATGGCGATCCTGAATGTGCGTCATCAGCGAGAAGCGCTTACGAGGTAAATTGTCACACAAGGTAGGTCCCGGACCCCATTGGCAGTAGATGTCGGCGCTGATATCAACGTTGCTAGGGCAATGCACGTTACAAGCATGCCGGAACACTTCCGCCGCCGATGCGAACTTCTTCCTCGGGCAGCCACGCCAATCGCAAACCCAGGGCCAGCTTGGATCCACATCCTCCGCTTCGACGTGTTTCAGCTCGTCCGGCGGAGGAATCATCTGGATGCCGGGTGTGGCGCTAACGATTGTCGTTACACCTGGTGAGGCACTGCCAGCGGGTACTGGTGTGGTGGGGGCCGTTGGTTGCTGCGCAGCTTGTTGTACAGGGGCGGTTGCTGGTGGCGTTCGCGTTGGCTGTGGTTGCGGAGCAGTTGTCACTGGTGCTGATGTAGCAGGGGCACCAGTGACCGGTATGACAGCTGTGGCTGGTGGTGCTGGCGTTTGAATCGGTGTTACCGAAATCGATTGAATTGGTGCCGGTGTTGGCGTCGGTGCTCCACTCGAACCACTCACCGGTACTACCATCGTTTGTGTGATCGTAGTCGACTGTGGGACGGGCGGTAGGATAGCCCGAGGTTGAACTATCATAGTATGCTGCTGCTGCTGCTGTGGCTGCTGTTGATGTTGCTGCTGTTGCTGTTGTTGTTGCTGTTGCTGTTGCTGTTGCTGTTGCTGTTGCTGTTGCTGTTGCTGTTGCTGTTGCTGTTGCTGTTGCTGTTGCTGTTGTTGTTGCTGTTGCTGTTGCTGTTGCTGTTGCTGTTGCTGTTGCTGTTGCAATTGATGCTGCTGCTGTTGCAATTGATGCTGTTGAACGGTCGTAGCAGGGTTCGTCAGCTTCTGTTGTACAACTTGTATGATCTGCCCTTTCGGCGTAGTAGGCAGTGTAACCGTTTTAGTCGGAAGCATAGTACCCGTTGGTTGTCGCTGGATGGAAATGCCTGTTTGTTGCTGCACAATTGATACGGATTGCTGTTGTTGGTGTTGCTGTGGCTGCAGTGGTTGCTGTTGCTTCTGTACCGTTATTATCTGCGTTTGGTTCGGTTTGCCCGCTTGTACTAACTGCTGCTGGAGCACTTTCTGTACGATCTGTTGCGCCTGTTGACCGGGGGCTGGTTGGATGATCTGTTGTTGTATGATCTGTGCCGGACCGGTTGCGGACTGTGATTGAAACACGATCTGTTGTGTCGGTTGCTGTTGCTGCTGCTGAGAAGGCATTGCTTGCTGGATGAATTGTATCGTCTGTTGCCCGCCCGTAGAACTGCCGAGGGCAGATTGTTGTATTATATGGCCTGCGGCACTAACGACCTGTGTTCCCTGTCCGAATGGTTTCAGCTGGAGCTGTCCGCCGGCCGTCGCTTGGACCTGCAACTGCTGCGGTGGTCCTTCGAAGCTAATCGTATTACCCTGAGCATTGGTCGTGAAGTAGATCGGCTTCTTTTCAATAATGGTGCTGCTGCCAGGCGATGATGCGACACCTGCCGACAGCATAGCGGCCGTAGATGTTGTTGGTGCGACCGAAAGATGCGACGATAGCGCGGCCGAGGTAAAAATGGCCGTACCAGCAGTGTTACCCGCCGATGATGGGACACCAACACCGGCATGGCTGACGATAACTTGGCGTGGTAGCTGTGTCATTAGAATTTGTTGCCCTTGCTGATTTACAAAAATTTTTTGCGTTCCGGAGGTCTGTGCCTGAAGGGCAGCTATCTGTTGGGCTTGGAGCGTTTGCTGGTTTACGACCGTTGGTTGTTGCTGCTGCTGCTGTTGCTGCGGTTGTTGCTGCGGTTGCTGTACGATAATGATTGTCTTTTGCTGTGTACCGTGCTGTTGCTGGGCAACGATTTGATGCTGTGGGGTAGGTGCTTGGGCGAGCAGCACGGTTTGCTGAAGCTGTGGCTGAACTTGCTGCGGTTGTTGGGCCACGACGTACGTTTGACCTTGCTGATTGGTGGCCAGTATGTACTGCGTAGGTGCTGATGCTTGAGGTGCCATTATAGCTGGTTGAACAATCGCCCCGCCTGGTGCTGTCGTCGCTTTCTGAATCTGCAGCGATCCTGGCCCCATTCCTGATGGATTATGCTGCAAGATAATCGGAACGGTTTGGTAACCGGTGTCTGTTTTGATCGTTGCCGTCGTCTGCGTTGTCAGGTGTTGCTGCTGCGGATGCGTGCTAACCACGGAAGGTTGTGCGGATATGATCATCTGCTGGTTACTGCTGCTCGGAGTGACTATAATTTGGCGTTGTAATGGTACTGGAACGGAAATCACTTGCTGCTGCTGTTGTTGTTGCTGCTGTTGCTGTTGTTGTTGCTGCTGTTGTAATTGTTGCTGTAAAAATTGCTGTTGCTGTTGTTGCTGCTGCTGCTGTAGCAGTTGTTGTTGTTGCTGCTGCTGGATTTGCTGTTGTATTTGTTGTTGTTGTTGTAACTGTTGCTGCTGCTGCTGCTGCTGCTGCTGTAGCAGTTGTTGTTGTTGTTGCTGCTGCTGCTGTTGCTGCTGTTGGAGCTGTTGAAGCTTCTGCTGTTTCTGCTGTTCGGCCTCTCGTGCCGATCGTGCATCTGCATCCTCCAGCTCCTCGCCTGCTAATATGGAACCGGCCAGTTCGGCATACAGATCAGCTGCCTTTAGCTTGCCATCGCTCTGCATTTGCACTTCCATGCGCTTGACCGGCGGTTCGATCGACACATCGTTATCAATCTTTCGCTTGATTGTCGTCTCACCGGCGATAATGATTTCGCCCGGTTTCTTCTCCAGCAGCTCCGATAGCACTTTGTTGGGAAGCAACTTCTGCTGGTGCAACTGAGCCGTTGTGTCTGCAGGGGTGATGGTTTTGATTATCGTACCTTGGCCACCCAACGGTTGGCTAAGCGGGGCTAATGGTGGCGGTGCATTGAGCGCTTCGTGCGGGTTGGTCGCCGTGATGACAGTGTTCGTTGGCAGCGTACCCGGTTTGATGGAGATGGTCGAGTTGCCTACCTTAATGTTGGTCAGATTGTGTGGATTGTTCGATGTGACCACCACCGACGCTTGGTTCGTTCCGATCGGTAGTTTTTGATCAATCAGCTGCTTTTGTTTCATCAGCTGCTGTCTTTGGACAACCTGCAATCGTAACAGTATGGTGTTCATGCATTACCATTATTGTAAGAGTCGCTAGTGAAGCCATGGGAATGGCCATGGCTTTACAAATTTACTTTTCCTAGCTAAAACACACTCACGCGCGTACACACAATCTCAAGCACAAACGGAACAAGTACAAATATAGAGTAACACATTTTTCCTAGAATAGTGATTAGCTTCTTCTATGACGAAATCGTCTATAATTGGTTATGCAATTTAAGCTTTCGTCGAAAAAGGGGAAAAAACAAACGGAATAAGATACTGGTTAGTTGTAAGGGCGGGAGCATGCTTGCACACGACTAGTTTGGTTGCTCGGTTTAAGTATTACATTTGAAGTAGTAATAGATTTAGTGTTTCACACAGAGCAATAACAATAGCATATCACTCCGACTGTACTTCTATTGTAAAATTAATTAGAAACTAATGCACACAACACACACAGGCGTCAGTGATCACGTTTAGTTTGCAACGGAACCAAATAACCCAGAGGAATTTATGCGATCAAGACGAATGATGAATCTAAGCATCGGAATTCTCAAAGATCATTCAATAATATTAGTGCTGATTAGCACTTTAACTCAGTTCAAATTGACCCTCAATCAAAGATATATGGGTGGTTGGTTTCGCGAGACAAATGGACGACCATGCGCCTCCACACAAACAAGCACGAGTTTGTTCACGCTCTCGTTCACTCCGCTATCTATACCGTCGACCTAGCTCCAAACGGAAGGCAATAGATTGTCGCATTACGGTTACCTGACGCACATTCACATTCGGTGCAATCAAACAATTGGTAGTAGGAGGTTGGCTGATGCTAGTGGTGGTTATGTTGCTAGTGGACAAACTACTGGAAGTAGCGGCAGCGGCGGCGACGGCAGCAGCAGCAGCGGCAGGGGCGACGGCGGATGCGAACGTGCTTTCGGTGACCGCGCTCGTCGTTACCTTGTTCGCTAGCAGGCTCTTGATGAGCGCGGACGGATTGGTCGTGGTTGAGGAGATCGTGCCCGACTGGTTCATGATCGTGGTCGTACCGTTACCTCCGGTAGTCTGATGATGGGCTGGTCCAAGATGCTGCTGCTGAAGCTGATGTTGCTGTTGTTGCTGCTGCTGTTGGTGCTGTACTACTTGTCCGCTCTGTTGCGGATGTTGAAGGACACTGGTGCTGGCCTGCGGTTGCGGTGAAATGGTTGTCTGGTTGACTACGATAACATTGCTCTTCTGATCGCCACTAAGCACCTGCTGTAGCAAAGGCGAGGATGGTGTCGTCGGTAGATACTGATTCTGGTGCTAGAGGTATAAATATTGGAAGAGGAGCGAATGAAACCCATAATGAGGGTTGTTAGATGGATGAATCGCAATCGATTTGGCTGCATAACAAAAACACTGGATCTACATTCGTAATCAAAGGATCGACAACGAAAAAAAGGCTGGCAAACAAAAACCGAAAGCTCAAACATCGAACCTAACACAAAGCGTACGTCAACAGAACCAGAAAAGCAGCGGGAAATGGTTAAAGAAAACAGCAAACGCAACGGCAAACAGAAAAGCAACGGGAACCATTTTTCGCGGCCTTCATAGCATTCTTGCGCTGACACTCTGGCACAACGGATACGCTACAAACGATTGCAAAACCAAAACGAGGACCAACATAAGGAGAAGGATGTGAGCTTGATGTTCAAGGAGGAAGGAAGGGGGACTCAAGCGGAGAAAGGAGATGATTTGAGTTCTCTTACACCACCGGTTGATGCTGCTGCCTGATTGAAAACCACACTTTTGCCCCCAAGTTGAGTTACGAGCAGCTGTGGCTGTTGCTGCTGCGGTTTGTTGCCGGTTCCGGATGTCACCGTTACTGTCGCCTGTCCGGCACTGAAAGGAACTAGGTGCTTTGATAGTTGCGTTGTTTTCGTCGCTCCGGACACCATAGGGGTTCCCTTTGGAACTACAGAAACGGTTGACTGACAAACTGGTGTTATCGCAGCCTGAGTTGACGCTATGACGGATGACGTACGGATCGCAGCAAAGCTCGAGGGTGTTGTGAAGGTAAGCGATGGCATTGGCAGTGATGGCTGTCCTTTAGCGGTGGAAAAGACAACAGGCGATCCAAACGATGAACGGCCACCACTTGCTGTAGGTTCGAATGTGATCGCAGTGGAGAGTGTAGCGAGTGAGGTAGCGGATGACGTGGTGGACGTAGTGCCAACGTTTGCGAACGGTTTGCTGATGATTGTTGCCTGTTGCTGGTTAGTGCCGAGGGAGGCAATGGTAACAGTGGTTGTGGTTGCACTGCTGCTAGTGACCATCGAAATGTTGTTCATCACTGGTCCTGCCGGCGGATCGATAGGTGCTGCTGCTGTTGCTGGTTTACACTGTGTAGGTGTACTGTTGGAATTGGAGCTAGGTGCCGTTACGTACTCTATATTCGGTGTCTAGAAGGAATGTTTAATATATTCGAATGAAACAATCTTTGTTAGCCCCTTTATACGCAAGATGATGACTAGTGTCAGCAACCCGAGATGCACGTTAAAGATCAACGATACAATCCCTCCTATTGTTTGAAAATTGATGACAAGACAGCACTGGTTGATGCTGCCGATTGTCAGGGCCTCAGAACTGAGTTATGATCGTTGATGTTAACGTCCACACACAAACACACAATAGTTATTGCTTTGCAGACCGGAGCGATCCCATCTGTAGGAGCTCTATTAGCATGGAATGATCATTAAAAGGCTGGTTCTGTTATTCGAAAGGCTTTATGCCTTCATCTAAAAAATTGAGAAAATGGATCGCGGCAAGCGAACAATCGATACTCACCAGTACTGTACCCTTGTGTACGATCGGTAAGGGTTTGGCGCGCATCTTTAGACCCTCGTAGAAAGTACTGATAGATTCGATACCATTTTGCTCGATCTTGAATTGGACCGGACCAACGGTCGCACCGAATACGCCACGGACGCAGCGCGGAAAGTGAGGCACCGGTACGATCACCTTCCGTCCGAGCTTTGCATTCGTTGCCATGTACAGCTTGTACACCTCCTGCTGATCGGTGCGAATGGCTGGAGCGGAATGCAGCTCGAACGTTGCCTTCAGCCAGGCGCTCGCAAACTGTTCGCTCTCCAGTACCTGCTGCTGCTGAAAGTGTTTGGCAGCTAGCGAGCTGGTGTTGTTCACGATCGTGGACTGGCCAGGGGATTGCACGATAGCAGCCGTGTTTGCTTCCGTTCGTTGCACTAGCACGTTGCCGGTTTGCGGTGAATTGGCTGCTGGTGGACGAGAGTTGGTAGCCACCATCGTCTGTTGGTTGTTCGTTGGTTGTGCTGGCTGTTGTTGCTGCGGAACCGATGGTATCGATAGCGCGGGCATCGGTTTGTTACCGGCAGCAGCAGCAGCTACCAACGGATTATTGCTGTTGACCATATGATGTTTTGGAGTTTCCTGTGTCGGGTATGGGACACCGGTAGCAGGGGTTCCATGCGGTGGATCCTTGTGCACGGTAAGCTGGGCCATCGTGGTAGCTGAACCGGGTACCGCGGTTCCGTGATACGGTGCCTGCTGCTGGCCGGTAGCAATATTGCCCGGAATGGTTTCTACCACTCGCATCAGAATGCAAGCATCGGGGCCGTAGCTTTGTGCTTCGACCGTCACGAGCGAAACCAGCGTCTCCAGTACGCCCCGGATGTGCATGATCGCGTGGCAGGGCTTTTCGCCCATCGAGGTCAGCGAATAGATACACTCGAGCGTATACAGTAGCAGCATAATGTCGTTCAGACAGAGAAAAAGTGTGATTTGATTGTACAGCTCCTGGTTTAGGCACCGATTCAGGGTGTCCTCGTTGGATTCTTTCTGTGCGATTTTACTCAGCACCTCGAGACAGCTGATGATTACACCGCGATCGGCACCTTCCAGTCCCTCCGAGAGAGTGGACAGCAGGCAACGCGTCACCTCGTCCGACTGAGGATCGTTCAAGTCGATATCGTGGGCAATGTTACCGAGCATATCGAGGCCCATGTGGTGTAGATTGTTCCAGCGCGCATTGGCGCACATGATGAGAAACCGGACAAAGGTGCGGTTGCGGCCAAGTAGAGATAGGTTTTCCTCGTTAAAGCTTAGATTACGAAAGATTGCTGCAATTTGAAGTACTCGCTGGCCGATGTAATCGTTTGTGCCCAGACCCGTGCCAAGGCTGAGAAAGGTACGCAACGTGGCCATGCTTAAGCGACTTCGGCCATCAT
This sequence comes from Anopheles darlingi, assembly GCF_943734745.1. Lineage (NCBI taxonomy): Eukaryota > Metazoa > Arthropoda > Insecta > Diptera > Culicidae > Anopheles > Anopheles darlingi. Next base: position 63,941,937 of record NC_064875.1, read on the forward strand.
TCTGGTCGCCACCCGAATCCAGCGCATCATCGGCGTATTCCGCTTTCTCTCTTTCCAGTTCCTCCTCATCGTGGTAGATGCTGGCAATGAGCGCACTCGGATCGGTGCCCATCTTGGCGAAACAATCCTCCAGCGACAGCTCAAGCACTTGTGGCTTTTCGAACAAACATTCCTTCCAGAAGCGCTGCAACGAGTTCTTGCGGATGTTTGAGTAGTACTCATTGAACGTATCGCGTAGCGTGAAGTGATTGAAGACGCCGGCGTGCGCCAACAGTGCGTACACTAGCCGTGGGCAGCGATCAATGTGCAGCGTGTGTTTGTTCTCGTTCGACATCAGCGTGCACACGTTGATCGCAAAGTCCTGCTCGTTCGGTAGGGGCGATAGCAGGGATAGGATCAACTTATCGTACTCCGAAGCACGGTACAGATCGTCCGACAGCTTAAGCGACGATCGTAACGCATCCGGCACGTTGTGCTGGTGATGGTTGTAAACGCTCGGCATTGAATGTAGTGCCCGAACGGACCACCGCCGATGTAGCCGCTTCTCGTCATCCTCATCTTCGGCCGGATCCTTATCCTCGCCATGAAAATTGACGCGTTCGTACCGATCCAGGAAACGAATGTAGATCTGCTTCAAGGCGATCTCATTGTTTACGCAGCGCATCGGTAGCTCCAGTTCTTCGATCACCTCGTCCCAATCTTCCCGGGCATTAACCTATCGAAAGGGCGGGAAAGAAAATGTTTACTACCTTTGCTAACCATGACATACGGTGGCGTGACTGTTTGCTTACCTTCATCCATCCACCGCGACTGATAACGACCGAGTACAGTTTGTGTAGATCGACTTCACGGCCGCTAATTTTGGGAAGTTTCGTGTATGGTGTCCTGCAATGTGAGAAGCAAAAAAAACTCTGAAAACTACCTGTCCCCATCTTCCCGGTCCAGCGACCGGTACCGGACGTACCCATTCTTGTCGTGGAACATCTGCAGATCGCACAGAAAGCTGTATTTGTCTTTCTCGAACGTCGGTTTGGCCGGTGCCGAGCGCCGCACATTCTGCGGTCTAACGGATTCCTTCCCGGGGGTGCTAGGAGTAAACGGCACCATGATCAGGGAGGTTACCCCTCCGGATGTTACCGGATTGCCGGTTGCGTTCGCGTTGATCATGCTGGCGGCATCGTTCGTGTTGCTGCTGTCATCCGCGGCGTTTGCCAGGATTCGCTCTATTTTCACACCTTCCATCATCGCTCGCGCTTACGTTTTTGCCATCCACCACCGGAAGGACACTGCTCAAACACAGCGGAAATACCTTTTCCACCGATCTGTGGCCACTTGAAATCCCGATTTTTCCTCAAAAACTCGCGGATTTTGGAACGCCACAAAGAAGACGCAAGCCAAGCGACACACACACGCACACACGCACACACAGCGGCTGTCACAAACGTCAAACCCTATTAGCAATAGGTATGTTTAAGGGGCCACTAAGGGGCTTTCAGGGGGCCCTTGTGTACGCAAATTCAGAAAACTGGCCCGTTAGGGGCCGCTTTACGCGAAGAGGCAGCAGTTCATAGCTTTTGTTAATAGGGAACTTCGAAAAGAAAACTAACCGCCAAAAAACCGCTCAAGCGATCCGCTCCATTTTCAGCGTAAAACAAGCGAAAACAAGTGAAAAACTCGAGATGAAGCGTGCAAAGCCGTCGTACTTGGAAGCCCCGGAAAACAGCGTTGATCGCCTACGCCGACCGCGGCCCACTAAAGGCACCAGCTGGGACTCGTTGCTGGCCGAACGGCAATCGCGGGTTGCGCTGGAGGAAGCGTTCGAGAAGGAGGAAGAGGAATCGCCGTCGACTAGTTACAGATCCGAAGACGACCAATTCGATGAACTGCCTGCGGAATTGCCCGCCACGAAGGATGAAGAAACGGTGAAAGTGTGCCTGCGGCTACGGCCGTACTCCCAGAGCCACAACTGTAACCTGAAAATCCGGGACAGCAGCACACTGGTCGTGAAATGTGCCGGAGAAAACCAGCCCGGTGCCTCCTCTGAAAAGCACTTCACGTTTAGCAACGTTTTCGACGATCACGTATCGCAGGCGGAGGTGTACGATTCCTGCATCCGGCCAACGATCCGGCTGACCTCGGGGGAACCGGGTGCTACCATCCTGACATACGGGACGTCCGGGTCGGGCAAAACGTACACCCTGCTGGGGAATGCTGAGCAACCGGGTATCGTGCCACGGTCGATCGAGCAAATTTACGAGGAGCTGCGGGGACACGTCTCGAGCGAACCGATGTTGAAGATGGAAGGCATGCAACTGTGCCCGCTGAGCGACGGAGAGATGATAGAGGAAAAATACAAAGTGGCCACCATCAAGGACATGCTGAGGTCTGATTCGCACGAACAGATTAGCCAAGTCATTCAGAGTCAGCAGCAGTTCCAGCCACTGGAACTGGGCGATAGGCGCGTATTCATATGGATTTCCTTCGTAGAGATCTATAATGAGAACGTGTACGATCTGTTGAATTTGGATGAAGCTTGCGCGAAGCGTAAACCATTGAAGGTGCTGGCGAACGAGGGAAACGCGTACATCAAGGGTCTTTCGACACTGTACGCCAGCACCAAAGAAGAGGCGTACAATCTGCTCGAGTACGGGCTGCAGAGCGCAACGTATGGCTCGACCGATGTGAACTGCAACTCTAGTCGATCGCACAGCATCTTCACCATGAACGTCATTACGCACTCCTTAGCGATGCAGCAGATTTCGCAGTCCGTGTACAAGTTTTGTGATTTGGCCGGATCGGAGCGCCAAAAGAAGACCGGCACCATGGCGAATCGGCTGAAAGAGGCCCAGAAGATCAATAACTCGTTGCTGGTGCTTGGCCGCTGTCTTGAGACAGTGCACAGGAATCAAAAACCGCGGAAAGTGCACGATCTGGTGCCGGTGCGTGATTCAAAATTGACGATGATCATTCAATCGGCCTTGCTGGGCAAGGAACCGATGACGATGATCGTCAATGTGCATCCCACCGATGAGTTCTACGACGAGAACATCAACGTGCTTAACTTTTCGTCCATCGCCAAGCAAATCGTGATTCGCAAGCCATCGAAGATGCCAAACAACGGCGCGGAAAGCACACGGTACTCCTTCCTTCCTACATCCGCGCCTGATCTCCTGGTGCGCGAGAACGAAGCGTAAGTTTTTGCTTTTTCCCACCGCCCTAATTCGTCCCGGTTTTAATATGTATTTTGTCCTCTTGCCGTTTAGGTTAAAGCTAGAGGTCCAACAGTTGCGGGACCAGTTGGAGCATAGCAAAAAAACACTTTTCATTCAGGAGTATCAACTGCGTAACGAGCTGACTGATAACTTTAAGGTGCAGTTTGATAAGATGGAAGATTCCTATCAGCAGCGCATCGAGAGTGCCAAACAGTTGGCCATACTGCCGTACAAACAACAGGTAAACGCCAAAACGAATACATAGCTCAGGGTTTTCATAGCGCTTCTCTTGCACATTTCAGCTGATTGTGCTACAAAGAAAACTGGAATCGAAGGAGCGAGAGATACAGGAGCTGGAGGACGAACTGGAAGAGGATGAAAACAAGCTGAAGGCCTACGAAGAAGAGATAAACCTGCTTCGGCTAAGCAAGGGAAAGCGTCGATTGTCCTTGTAATGATTCCGTGGCCTTATTATGTTCTATTGTAATTGTATGGTTATGTAAATAAATTCCAATTCCGTTCTGGGTGTTTCGGTAACAAGAACAAACCAACATAACGCAGCGACCGTTATTTTTCGAAACTACGGCATCAGACACGGCAGCATAACTCACCCGCTCATCTCACTCGTTATGTTTTCTCACAAAAAATGAGTAAGTTTTCTCACAAAAAATGAAGGAAAGGCCGAAAATCCGTGTCTTTTTTTCACAAGAAAGTGTTGAATCCGATTTGATTTAGGTTTTTTTATAATTTGAAAACCAAAATGCGGTTTATCTGATTACAATAATTAATATTCCTAATCATGGCAGAGAAAAATGGTTCGTTTTTCGTAAGACAAGGTTAAATTTTCATCAAAAATCTAAATTCACAGTGGAAAATGGACAACACCCTTAGAAGTACTTGTTTTGGTTGGAAATCGCTGCAAAAGTGGGAGTTTTTACCACTTTTGTAAAATTTTGTGAATTTCGTGATAAAAATACGAACAAAATCAAGTCCTTTGCAACTCCCGCTATTTTCCCGTTGGAAAAGTGGGCCGGAAAAGTACAAGAAACTTGGAAAACCGCTACCAAAGTCGCGAGAGTCGCGAAAGAGAGCACAACAAAAGCTGATTTTCTGAAAATTGTCACAGAAAATCGCGCTGCTTGGAGGGAATGGACGACACGGGTCGAGTGTTTCTGTAGAACCGCCGGGAATTGAGGTTTCCAATTTCTCGCGTACCGCGGGACCCTCAGGAAAACGCGATAAACCAACAAAAAATGGGCCGTGCCAAACTCCGGAGTCGTGTGACTTGCTCGAGCGTCGTCGGTTGTTTGCTAGCAATATCCGCTTCTTGGCTGACTGCCACACCTAGTGCCACCACCAACTCCGTACTGGCCGTCTCCACTTCCCCGGCACAACTTCGTGCGGGCAACGCCGGTCGCGATACCGTGGCCGCGGCTGCGGCGGCCACAGGGTGGTACGAGTCGGGTGACGAAGAGGAAGGTTACTGTGCACCGTATAACGGCAAAGTGTGCAAGCGGTTCATCAACAGCCGGCAAGTATGGTACAGTCGGGAGGACGGTACGGGTGGCTGGGAGAACGAAAAGATCACCACCGCACTGTTTGAGGATCTTATCAACGATCTACCACCCTACTGTCGGCCGGCAGCAGAGGTAAGCAAGAGCGGTAGTAAGCTGATGATAGTGAAAGGAAAACTTGATGAAAATGCTGCTCTCTTGTTTTTTTTTCCAGAAACTCCTCTGTGCCTACGCGTTCCCGCAGTGCGTGATAAAGGAGGCCACGACCATCCGGTTGCCACTGTGCTATGAAGACTGCGTGGCGACGTATTTGCAGTTTTGCTACAATGATTGGGCGTTGATTGAAGAAAAGAAGGAGCGGGGAGATGTGATTAAATCGAGAGGACATTTCCGACTGCCGAACTGCGAAGAGTTGCCACGCTATAATCGAACAGCGAAACCTCCCGTATGCTCGCACGTCGGTCTGACGGAGCTAGTTCCGGAGGAAGTGACCTGTGAGTAGTAAGAAGGCGCTGGATGACGCTGTGGCCACCATCTAATGTAAATCGCCTTTCTTTTGCTAGATGATTGTCGTATGGGTAGTGGACGATTTTATCTCGGTACGGTGAACGTATCGAGCAGTGGCATTCCGTGCCAAAAGTGGGACTCCCAGGAACCGCACTCACATCACAAGCCACCGCTCGTGTTTGCCGAATTGCAGGATGCGGAAAACTACTGCAGGAATGCGGGAGGCGAAGAACCAACGCCATGGTGCTACACTACTGATAAGACCGTACGGTGGCAGGCCTGCGATATACCTCTTTGTCGTAAGTAGCAAAAGGTCATCGCGTACCTTCGGTTCGTGTACTTACCAACCCCTTCGACCGACTTCCAGCTAACTCAACTGATGCTAGTGACATCCGTCCAAAGATCGACATGACGATGGAGTCCGTGTTTACGCCTTCGATGATTTTCCTGCTCTCCGGCATCGGCTTTGTGGCGATTGTGCTGCTCCATCTGATGGTCCTGCTGTGCTACCGTGTGTCGCGCCATCGACGCAATCGCCGTCCGGCGGGTGCGGCCAGTTTTAATACGACTGCCGGCAGTACGGCCGGTCCCGATGCGGCCGGGATCGACATTAACAAGCTTCCGTCGAATGCGAACTACCACCGGACGGGGGCACAGCTGAATCCGAAGCTCGAGAAGCTAGAGTTTCCTCGCAACAACATCATCTACATCAAGGATCTGGGCCAGGGTGCGTTCGGTCGTGTGTTTCAGGCCAAAGCGCCAGGGTTGGTGGCGGGCGAAGACTTTACGCTCGTGGCCGTAAAGATGCTAAAGGATGAAGCTAGCCAGGATCTGCAGGTGGACTTTGAGCGCGAAGCCTGTTTGCTGGCCGAGTTCGATCATCCGAACATTGTGAAGTTGCTTGGTGTGTGCGCCATCGGACGTCCGATGTGCCTGCTATTTGAGTTTATGGCCCGGGGTGATTTGAACGAGTTTTTGCGCCAGTGCTCTCCGTTTGCGCAACAAAACCGTGCCGATAGCATTAGCACCGAGCTGTCGCACGGTGATCTGCTGAACATTGCCCATCAGATCGCGTCCGGTATGATGTACCTTTCGGAGCGCAAGTTCGTGCACCGGGATCTGGCCACCCGTAACTGTTTGATCGACGATCAGATGGTGGTGAAGATTGCCGACTTTGGGTTGTCGCACAAGATCTACCTGCAGGATTACTACAAGGGTGATGAGAACGATGCTATCCCGATCCGCTGGATGCCGCTCGAGAGTATTCTCTACAATAAGTACACGATCGAATCGGACGTTTGGGCGTACGGGGTGTGTCTGTGGGAGATATTCTCGTTCGCGATGCAACCCTACTACGGCATGACGCACGAGGAGGTGGTAAAATTCGTCAAGGAAGGCAACATGCTTGGCTGCCCGGAGAACACACCATTGACGGTGTACGATCTGATGCGTCGCTGTTGGAGCCGGAAACCGAACGATCGGCCTAGCTTTCATGCGATCTATCAAAAACTGCAGCAAATACGGGCCGATTTCGAAGGCAAAATGCTTATGTAGCCACCCGGCAGTTGTAGATAAGAGTCCCTTCCTCAACCTTCCTAAACAGCAGCAACAGCGTAATCCAGTGAAAATTCAGTGGTGGACCTCATTTGTGACAAGAACAAGCGAGACAGTCGCTTGTTTTCTCATTTGCCAGTCCTCGAAGGTTCAGTATTCCGGTACTCGTTTATTTTACCCACGAAACACACAAAACAACACACTGCCAATGCTCAAAGACTTTAATTTTTCTACTAAGCTTCAAATGGACTGCCAGATGGAAATCTCAGTATTTTACGTATTTATTATTTTGCGACCACACCGACCGGCCATCGATCGGCCGGCGGATGAAGCATAATTCCTCGAAATGAACTGACATAGTTTCTAATCATTATTTTTAATTTGTTACGGGAGGACAACTGGTTTGGCTCATTCGCGCATATCTCTAACACGTAGTCTCTAGGTATTTTTAGATTAAATTTGATGCTTCATCACAGGCCATTACGCGATGGAACTTGGTAACATTTTTGTTCATTTGTGCCGATCCCCATCCCCCCTATTTCCTCTTTTTCCAGTAGTTAATAAGAATGCTAAGATACCCAAAGGTGGTTATCCCCCCCGGATCTGCCAGTGTTTTACCGGTAATTGCCACGGTATGAATGTTGTGCAGAACGGTGCCGATTTGGGGTTGGACCATGCGTGAGTGTACGATTTCTTTATAAAGATTGCAGTAGATTGTAAGCGGGTACAATAATGGAGTGTGTGAGAGTGAAGTTTGCGTAAAAATGAGTAATGGATCGGGTGGTAACCATTGCTGGTTTCAGTAACCAGTTGCCGAGCGCTGCACTTTTCGAGAGTGCACGATCAACAGTCACGATACTAGTAGTTCTGTAAGCCACAATTAAATCTTTCCGCTCACGAGATCAGTAGACCTGCGTTTGTGTAGTTTGAATGTTGAAACCATAAATCCAGCTCCCACTCTGGTGCACGATTGCCTATGCCTCCAGATGTCTCTTCCCAAAGAATCTTAGGTTTTTCGTTTCATTTGATAACGAAAAGAAAGGCGAAAGGTGGGTTGCTGGAGAAGAGAATGTGTAATAATTTATTTGGATAAAAGACGACAAGGATGCGGAGTGGCTGGTATAGGCTCCAAAGACGCATACACAAGGGGACGCAAGAGATGTCTTATCAGGGAAGGAGAAAGGAGCCTGGAGCTAAGAAAGAGCGTACCCAAAAAACCAAACCAAACAATGGCATGCAAATGAAGAACGAAAATAAATATATATAAATGTGTTTTGTCTCACCAAATAGCGTGTGCTGTGTGTGTGTTTAGATAGCTGCGAGGCATGTGATGCACTCGCTAACCATCCGAAGTCCTCCGAATCATCTGCACGCGTGTGCAGCACAACCAATGACTAATAAACGCCTCGGGAGGGAATCCTCGAATGCGTCATGCACGGTAAGATCGCGAGCACGTGCTGTGTCGTCAGTAGAAGGAATTTCTTTACGCACAAGCGACAGACGCAGATACGGGGCAATAACGGTGCGGTGGCTCGCAGAGAGTTGGCCGTCGGGTGGAAACCAAAACGGTGTACGCTATCTCTTGAATGACCCGTCTCGCACACTTGAGCTCATGCTGTACAAATATTAGACGAGGATGGCAGCATCTTCAACACCATGAGCACCCTCAGCATAATCTGTTGAAGTAGGACCAAAGGTCTAATGCTTTACCTACAGCCAGTATGAAATAATTTCTTTGGTAACTTATCAATAATTTTTCCCTGTCGATAATGAATTTCTGTTTCTTTATAAGCTCATATATGTACTAGAAATAGATAGTTATTAAAACAAAATAGAGCTGATCATATCAGGAAGTATGGAGATTAATATTTTGCTGTTTAAATTTCGATTAAGAAGAACACCATCCAGATTAAGGCAATCCATTGTTAGGGACGGAAGGGCAGAAGGAGGCAGCAGTGAGAGGAGGATCGAGGAGTCACGTGTAGCCACATTTAACGTCACACACGATCGGAATTCGCGAAAGAAGCGCCGCTGATGAGTCAGGTTTTGGTGGGTATACCTTTTTTCGGGCCAGCGAGAGAGAGAAAAAGAGAGAGAGAGAGAGAGAGAGAGAAAGAAAGAGAGAGAGAGAGAGAGAGAGAGAAAGAGAGAGAGACGGAGAGAGGGTCACGGTTCATGCCCCAATGTACCGTTTAAACTAAACCGTCGATATCGTCGAGATCATGCCCGAAAAAAAACCTGATCCGAATTGGAGGACCACGAAGTTGTGGATCAGCACGTCATGGATAGCGAAGGCTTGTCCACGATGTCCGATCAAACCAGGCGCCCCCTCGAAACGGTCGCCGTAAATTCGCATTTGATGGCACGAAAACGGGTTTCGGATACTGGAAATGGGAGATGTCCAAATAAAAAAACGCACGTGCACCAAACCCCCTCGGGGAAGGAGGGGCCTTCTGCTTCGGGTGTCATGTTGATTGATGTTTCGCCCCTTTGGAAATATTGGAAAGTGGCGTATTTCCCGCGCTATCGGCACACCTACAAAGGGTGTCGCTCGATTATTTATTATTTAGGAAGCAATTTTTGGGAAAATTTGAAATGTTAAACGGTCGATGTATTTTTTATCGAGGGTTTTTTTCAAGGATGTACTTTATTGTCTTTAGCTCTTACACGTTCTTGGAGAAATTCAAAAATGTAAGTGGTTTGTTATGTCACCATTTTTAGCCTCGGTCCATTATGGGCCAGAGTCAATTGATATTTAGAATTGATCTGTGTATATCGGATTGGTAGCAGGGGTTTTATGAGTTGCTTTGTCTTCAGTTACGGCCGTACTGATTCGCATCACATTCCAAAGACCATTTGGTACATGAAGTCGTACAATTTTTTGTTTCAGTAGTTATGCACCGCGGTATTACAAGAGACTTTACACTCGATCGATTCTTGTGAAGTCGAGTTCCAAATTTCACTATAGCCCGTGGGAACATGCGGAGAAAAGAAATCAAGCTAATAAAAAAAAGTATACCCAATTGAATTTTTCTGTTAGATATTTTTTATCAGAAATAGGGACGGACGGACGGATGATTAATTAGTAGTTATAGATTCATTTTTTGTAACATAAACAATGGCATAGTTGGACTCTCCCTGTGTACCAAATATCTGTTAATGCAAATCTTGAAATCGATATTATGGACAATTATCCTTTTTGCCTCGAGTGCAATCTGCCATTATGTTTTGTTTCTCAAATTATTTCTAAAATAGGAATGGCGGAACATTACTCCTAACGATACCGTTTTTAAATACGGATAATGATTCTTCCAACCATAAACTTCCGCTTAGTTGCCATCTTGGCGCAGATGCAGTGATGCTTGGACTACTTTTCGAGCCGACGTACCGCCTTTCTTACTTGTTACTAGAATTTTCTTTCATTCTCACCTGTATTGAGCATACCACATTTCGATAGTCGTGTACTGCTTGGTTTATTTTGACGAGATTGTAGTTTGATTAACAAAATAGAGAGGCATCGACAGTGTACAGTGCACGCATTTTAACTGTAAATGTATATCACACGCGATTAAAAACTATCACAAGCCTTAATGCAGAAAAAACACGCTGTACGTCGCTCGGTTTATTGGACACTGGGACCACCATGCGCATGTATGGTGGCCATGCATTTGTCCGCCGTGGTTATCATTTGCGAAGGATCGTCATGGGTTTGCACCCGGTGCTACCAGTCCGGGTAGAACTGGCCAAACGGTAGAAAGCGAAACGGATTCCAAAGCATCCCAATGTAGTTGCTTTCCATCGCCTCGAAGCTCTCGTCAGTGATGGTGCTGGCCAGATCGTAGATGACCATTTTTGCCTATAAACGGAACAGTAGTTATCCTGTTAGCGTTACATTAGAATGAGAGCACCAGTGAGAGGTTTACTTACGTCTCCATCGAGCAACGGACGTGGATTGCCAGCAAGTGCTGCCGGTATATTGTCGTCCGTGTGACGCGGTGCGTCGATGATATTCGGCGTCGGCAAACCGTCGGCCGGACCGGCAATTGCCAGCAGACCTATGCCAACGCACAACAGCAACACTAACATTGGTACGCGATTGCGATTCATGTTGCACCTTGAACTTGATCGGGACGGATTCACCTGATTCACCTGGAACGTTTACAATTGATCCGGGAGGGTTACCCAAAAGACAAGACTTTTCGGAATTTGAACGAAATTCTTACTGATCCTTGGTTCCCAGAATCGATGCCGTTTTATAAGATCTCCAGCGCAAATAGTGAAGGATATTGCCAATGCAGATACCTAACCCTCATGTGAACCATCTCGTGCCGCCGAGGAACTATGTACCGATCCGGCGGACCCGTTGATGACGCCTCCGACGCCGACAACGACGGTGATGATCGCAAGTCACATTGTTTACATACACGCATCGCACGCCATCAACCGTATCCGCCTGCCTTATCGTATCGTGGAATTTTGTGAAAGACACGGGAAAGTTGGTGTTAGATGCTGTCCAGAACTGGAATCGCTGAGAGGCCTGTCGGCTAGCGGGAGCGGCTGCAAGCACGTGCTCGACTCGTTGATCGATGTCGTCACCGATTACGAAGTGTTGAACCGAAGAGACGACGCGGGAATAATCTGAGGTTCCTCTGCTGATCGTCGCAGTCGCAGCCAAGCCCTCCATGGGGGTGTTTCGTTCATCTGTTAAGCTGCTTGTCAGGGACCTTGTCGGTTGTGAGGCTGTGGGTGCGACCGCATATCACATAGGTACACCCTTCCTGGGTGGCTATATATTTGGGGAGGTATACTTTCATTACGTTCTGTGGCTCATGCATTATTTATTGGTTTTGGTGAACATGGAATCTTAAATCTCGTTAATTTAGCGAAAAACGTTAGTATAACGTACCACGTGGCCGTGTGTTATTGTGATTACGTTTCAGTTTCTGATTAACATCATTGCTATTTGCTTTATTTTTCTGTTAGTATTTATGAGGAGTGAATCATAAAGAGTATCTTGTCACCAAACGCGTTGTACAGTTCGCGCTGGGCAGTACACACTGTTTGATGTGATTTCGTATTCGCATACTACCGTAGGCTTCAGGATCCACTCATTTCTTTGCATCGATCATTGCCTTTAGTGCTGAAACCTCTGTAACCGTTGTATATCTGCAATGCTTTACAAACTGAATAAATAAACTAATAAAAAACAGGAATCAGCTTAATCGTTTAGCGTTATTTTATTTATTTTGAAAATACCTAACAATACATTCATTCATTAAAACCATCTGTATTTGTAATCTTCTCATTCATCATCTCCTCCATCATCGTCGTCTCCTTCGTCTTCTCCATCGTCATCACCTTCATTGTCTCCATCGTCATCTACGTCTCCATCATCATCATAGTCATCATCATCATCATAGTCATCATCATCATCTAAATCTCCGTCACCGTCATAGTCTCCATCGTCATCATCATTTCCTAAACCATCTTCGCCCTCTCTTTCACGATTCCTATCTCTGTTAGGATTAGGTCGTCTTCCACCACCAGGCCGTCTGCCACCACCAAGTCGACTGCCTGTGCCAAGGACGCTGCCCGCGCCAAGCCCTGCGACTCCACTTGGCAGTATTCCTCCTCCCGATATTAATCCACCGCTTGTTATTAAACCACCACTTGGAACTATTCCACCGCTTGTTACTAGTCCAGTACTTGGTACTATTCTAGTATCTGATACTATTCCACTACTTGGTATTATTCCACCACTAGATATTATTCCTCCGCTTAGTCGGCTGCCACTACCAGGTCGTCTCTTCCCACTTGGCCTTCTCCCACCAATTCGTCGTCTACCGCCACTTGGAAGATTTTCAACAATTGGACTGATGCTAACGGCTGGTTGGATAACATTTGGTCGTGTATCAACACCTATTACTACATTGCCATCTGATGGTAGAACACCAACTCTTTTTACGTAACCATCTGCTGCTTGGTAGGCAATCTGTCTTCTGGTGCGACCGCCGACTCCGTACGTTAATGCCTGCACCATATCGTCGGTTACTTCGAGCAATACGGGCGAATCGGGAGTTGGCAAAATCTCAACGCGTGGTGGAACTGCAGGAGCTCCATTTGCGATGGCCACAAGGACCAGTAAGCACATGAGCTGCAAAAGTAACGTAAAATAGAAGATAAGTTTACGAAATCGTCGGCTGACATGGGCACTTCTTACCTTTCGCATGGTTTTGAATGCGATTTGTCTACGGTTTCCTATCATCCAACATGAGGTTTATTGTACGACACCAGCTTGACTGAGTGCTACTGGCTGCGAACTACCCACTTTATAGTGTGCGTCCTGGGACCTGGAAAGGCTAGAATTTGAAAACCAGACGCTGCGCTATCGTTTCTGGCTCTGTTGAACATATAATATTCATAATAACTTCCTGTTATGAATTGGTTTCTTACCTACCCTAAGCGGTTTTGAGATATTAACGATTTCTTGGGATTCTAGCACGAAGAGCGGTTTATGCGATCATAATGTCTCGAACACGCACCTGCGGGTGGAGGTATCCTGCTGTGCGATACATTGAACATGTATAGGATGAGAGGCTGGTGCTGGTGTAGGGCTTCCGTTGAAGCGGATTTCGGTTTATCGTAGATGGCGAGAGATATCGCCATGGAAGCAGCTGTTGCCCTTCGGGTTACGGAATTCCTAAATAATGTTCAATCGTTCTTTGGAGCCTCATGGTTAATATTGTCATGAAACTTGTTTTACCTGATAATCAATTCATGTATTTATATTTGATAAATCATAGCGAAATTAGTAGTGAAAAGTGATTACTTTTTGAATTTGCATTCTAATTTTTGTTTTAATACAATACAAATGATTACATACAAATAATTGATTATCTCAAGTAAACAATTAGAACTGCTAAAGAACGTTTAGCCATTTGCAGCTGCGTATACTGTTCAGCACTAATTGTTTTAGTACAAGTACAACGAAAATCCTAACTATATTAATAAATGACCTATTTTTTTGCAGTAAGGACATGCCAAGTAACGTAACATCAAACTAAACATAAATTCACTATATTTTCGGTGATTTTACAGCTGCGAATGCTGTTTCGACTCGACTGTTTCCTTGCAAATGGTTAAACTTATTTCGATGTATTTTGTCAGTTTCATATAAAACATCCAGAGCGCACTTGAACGTACAATATTAAATGCAACGTACAACATCAAATTTAACGCACCAGACAGTCGATAACCGTGAAACAAGATAGTAAGCTAAAATGATGAGGCCGTGTGTAGTTGTAACCAAAGATTTATTTGTGTTCAATTGGACTTAAGTTAGTAAAAAGGACTCCTTTTTTGTTATTTCCAATATTTGATTTCCCTGTAAAATTCGCTGTCCACGATCGATAAGTTATTTAAGGTTCCATATCAGTTTCCGTGATTTCCATGATCTCCATGATGACCATGGTCTGCATGATGATCTGCATGATGATCTGCATGATGAGATGCATGATGATCTGCATGTGAAACATGATGATGGTCTACATTTGGTACATGATGATTTCCTCCATCATATCCACTACCGCCACTGTATCCTCTATAGCCAGAGTATCGTCGATAGCCATATCCGTAGGACGGATAGCTGTAATAGCTACCATATCTTCTTCCAGAATAGCCACCGTATGCTCCATAGCCAGAGTATGGCCGATAGCCATACCCGTAGGACGGATAGCTGTAGGAACCGTATGACGGATATTGATATGTATATGACGGATAGTAGTAGTACGATTCTGCTCCCTCCATATCGTCCGATTTTCCGTTTAAAGCAACTGCATCCATGCTAGGAGAGTCTTTCACCTGCGTCAATGTATCTGCTTCATTGACATTTTTTGCGCTTCGAGCAGGCACCAAAGCGGCTAAACTAACTTTGACTGGCTGTGACTCAGTTGGTTGTGGTGGTGGAGCGCCATGGGCGATGGCCACACATACCATAAAGCACAGGAACTGCAAAAGTTGGGAGTAAAATCCGAACAGCAGAACTTACTTGATTGATGAGCAACATCGACTGTTAAGTGTTTTTTACCTTATGCATGGCAGGGAATGGAAACGATTCACTGTCTGGTTCTATCCTCACCGATCGGATTGGGTTAACTGGTCACGGCGCGATGCGGAATTTCGGTTTTATATAGTCAGAGGTCCGAACGCCGCCAAGACCGGTTCGTTTTACAACAGAGCAGGGATTTGCCATACTTTCTCGTTTTTTAAATCTTGTAATGACGTAGGTAGAAATCGAAAATCAGCCATTCTGCACAAGTCATCATCATCAAAACTTTCTGACGTGTTTTATGGAGTTTGAAACGATGGATGTGGGCTGTTTCCCAATCAATTTATTACCGGCTTCTATTGTAAGCATCGTGTAAGTAATCAACCAGGCTAACTAATAATCACTAACTTACTGTAAATAACGATATATGACCCACTTTTTTATGTGATCACGCTGAGAATAAAGGACAGAATCGTAACGATCAGATCAGTAAAGAATAAAGTAAAAGCTCAAAATAAAATATTACACGCGTAAAATTTACTTTCGATAACACTATAAATGATGTTTTCAGCTAGAACCTGAATGCAACCACCTTTTTGGTAAATCGCTTCGGTTAAAAGGATAGATTCTCGATTATACCGATTGACGTAATTCGCAGGACCATTTTAAACCAAATTCCAATATCGTTCAACGCAAATCCTTTAGTCTGCAGGACCGGTTTTACCATGTGTTTGTACCATTTTGTATTTCTGTGCCATTTGTTCTGTTCTGTGAATGTTGCTTACGATACACCAAGCGCAAGACGTAGGAGCAAATTTTAAGTTCCCTCAAAAGACTATAATTTCAGAACTTTATAGTAATTTCCGTGTGTGATGATCGCGTACAGAAATACGAAAGGAAAAGTGAGAGTATTCCAAACGATACACCTACACAAAATACGAATATGAACAAACATTTGGCAATTGGATACGAACTACAATTTGGATACGAACTTGTGGAAGGCTTACGATTAATTTTGAACGACACTATTTAACATTGTATTCTGAATGATAAAACTTCCAAGATTGTTGTTTGAAATTCTTTGATTTACAGGTACTGATAAAGATACAGCCACAATTCATCGCACTACTTGGCAGTGGTCTTCGAAAAACTATCGTTTTCAACGGTTCTGAAGTTTTGAATATAATGCTACAATACCTCAAATGATCCAGTACGGAGCTACGATGGACACCACAGAAGTGTATTTTTGTAGAAACTACCCTGAAATTTTTGTGGCATTGATGCCGTGATTGTAATTTTTAAATATGTTTTCCTCAATTTACGTTAAAATACTCATTTGGCATCCAAAAAAAGATCATGAAAATCACTCACATAAATCTACCAGTTAAAATCAAATATTTCTTAGCGAAATGAACCGAGAAATGTTTTAAAAACATTGTTGTTTTTAATTTGTTTAATCAATGCACCTGAAACAAATTCTTAGTCTATCGTCTTTTTAATTTGTATTTAAACATATTTATCCTTATCAGCCACTTCTTAACTGAGCCTTGTTTTGAATAGCACAAAAGAGTTGCTTTTTTGGATTGGATAGTACAAAGAGTTTTAGTACAACATGAAGAAGGCAACGGCGAAGAAAATCTCTGAAAAAAGCTCATTCAAAAGCTCAAAACGTTCTTGAGAAAAGATCACTTTCAAATCAACCGGTTTTGATAGAACGCGACTCATATTAAAAAAAAACGCGTCTGGTGTGAACAAAGCTACCATTTAAGGGTTCATAAAACAGAAGGAGGGTCGTAATACGGTATAAACTACATAATTCTCTCTGCGAACATGAAACCCACATCATAATGTTAATCGAACTCAAAGACAAAACAAAATTTCTCACGCGCCACGTGTGGCAAACAAGACAAATCGGAAACTGAGAGTTCAGTGGTGGGCTTTTTGAGCTCGCTTCTTCAATTAGCAAAATATTGTGAATTCTTGTGTCACAGTTCTTGATGAAAGTACAAATTCAAGAATGTCTTTATCTTTTGACGTAAGCTGCTGTTCAACCATTCACCATATTCACTTCCTTCTCTTTGGCTCTATATTCTATGTGGACCGATATCGATTCCGTGACGACAGTGCGGGCATGTTGAGTTTGTTTTTCCCGAAAAAACCGGATAGATAGTCTTTGGGCTTGGGGGGTCTGAATTTTAGTACGGGGATGTGATATAAAAAGCCGCCCTGTCGGTGGACATTTCATCAGTTGCTGAATTGTCTACTAACACAGACGGTCGACCGAATACTTCACAAGTTCATATTCTCGATAATCGTTTTCGATTTTAGAAGCATTAAAGATGTTCAAGGTACAAGAGAGTGGAAGAAAACGATCGCACGCACGAATTAGAACTAATCCAGTTATTGCTCCATCCATTAGGTACTTTGCTTGTTCGCGATCATCGCCGTGGTTGCTGCTGGAGTCAGCGATCCGAGGATCTCCGGACTCCGTCCAGTTCCAGGACCGCTTGGAAGGATCGTCAAGCGAGAAGCAGTGGAATCGAAAGATGCCCCCGAATCGGCATTGGAAGAGCAGGACGACATGGATAAGGCGGAAACATTCGGATTTGGTTATCGGAAGGTGATCCACGTTTACCCGAGATACTATCCGTCGTTCCATCACGGATACCATCACGGGTACTACGGATATGGTTATCCGGAATATGGCCACGGCTACTACGATGACTATTATTATTAAATTTCAATAAAACTTTGCATTTTATAACCAATACTCATTTGGTCTCCGGAAGTTACTGATATGTTTTTATATTACAATAATTGTCAAAAAAAAAAAATCTTTGCGTCTGAGTGCGCAAATCTCCCGCAGTTTAAACCATTAAGAAACAAAATTTGCGCGTTAATAACCATAAGGACGGCTGACGTACTCTTGCGTTATTTTACTTAGTTTAAGTGAGGCTACTGCTGGAAATATAATCTGTTGACGTATGGCTGAAAGAAACATCCGTGACCGTTTCGATTAGCAAATTCTCTCTGCTGCTTTATTAGCATTGATCTGGAAAACCCCACATTTTTTGCATTTAAACTGTGGCTCACGATTGTTTGGACATTATGAAATCAGTGACTTCCCTATGTATTGTCTAGGTGTCAACGTTGTCAACGGTATTTCTCATGTACAAGAACGATCGAACGTTAAAATGGAAGTTCCCCGTTTCAGATTAATATGCGCGATGCCAATGCCGTCACGTGACATTATGCTGATATTTCAAAAGATTACTTAGAAGCCAGAAGCAAGAAGAAAAACCAACGGCTATATCATCATGAGCAACAAACTGCCGCAAGCTTCACAGCAAAAATGATTATAGCAGAAATGATCAGGATATGACCAAAGAATGTTCGCTTAAGAAATTTCTCACTGATAATTGATTTTCCATAATTTATTTTTCTGTTTCTAATAATTGAAAGAGAAAGAATAATAGAAAGAAACACAACTAAGAGTTTAATAGGTTTTGTTGGTGAACTGGACGAAAGACTTATACAACCGAAAAGCGACGAACCCAGCAAAATTGTTCTGATTACAGCTGAGATGCAATGACGCGGGTATTAGATTGAAAAAAAGTAAAGAACGTACCAGTTTGAAAGCCGTTCCCTTCTCTTCAGCCTGTAGCTGCGTGGGTTTTCCTATCAACAATAGTACCAGCAAGAGAAGGAACTTCATTCACATTAGAGGTAAACATTGAATAATGATTTGTCAACCGTATTTGTAAAGCATCGCATGATGTCACTTTAGTTTGGGATGATCGATTCCTCGAAATGACGCATTATTTACAAGAATCTGAAATGCGTCGATCGCAGCATCAGATTGCAAATGTAAAAGTTTCCGTTATACTCAAAGGGTTGTTGCAATGAAATGTTAATTCCATTAGAAATCGCAATTCAAAATAATAATTATAAAGCAATATAAAGTAAAAAAAAACAATAGCAGTGATGATTTTGGATACGAAAAAGGAATTTATTGCCATACATAACAACCGAGAAAAGCTATCTCACATCTGAGATATTGATTGGGCCAGCTTCATTCTCTGGGTGATTTTCTGTGACGTCAATGAGAATTGGGAATGCGAGATCACCAAGAAACCGGCCACATTCACGCATTTCTCCGGATCTGTATAAAAAGGAAAGTGCGCCTTGCTGGTGATCATCATTCGACTCCCAGTCAGTGCATTGTGCAGACCCATCCTCGATCTACTTCAGTAAAAACATCCTTTACAAAAGCAACAAACATGTTCAAAGTACGTGTGTGAAAAGCAATTGTTTCAATTTCAGGAAAATAATTTAAAATTTGTTCACTTCACAGGTCGTGTGCCTTCTTGCCGTCGTCGCCGTCGTTGCTGCGATGCCAAATGGAGCACCAGCACCAGGGTTCCAGGGTCCGGTTCCCATGAGGCGCATCATGAAGCGCGAGGCGCCAGCAGCGAACCAGCCCGCTCCAGAGCAGTCGAACGCAGATGAGCTTATGAGTGCCGCTGAAGGACAGGACGATATGGATAAGTCGGAAACGTTCGGCTTCGGTTACCATCATTACTATCCGAGATACTACGGAGGCTATCACTACCCGAGCTACCACTACCCGAGTTACCACTATGGATACTATCCTAGCTATTACAGCTACGGTCACTATTGGTAATTGGCGTGATTCCGATTGGCGCAAATAAATTATTTATTTTGAAGCAGAAATATCTTTCGTTGTTTGTAACTTGGATACCATCATTGGATACCGAAAACTAAACTTGGGTTGTGCGTTGAGGGCTATAAGAATTGATGATAATTAGAAAAAAATCTTGAAAGGATTAATATTTACAATAAAAAGTTTTTTATTTAATTTAGGCTTGTGTTCGGTTTAATGGATCAGTCGTTTTGGTTACTTTTTGTACTGGTTTGGATATGGACTTCTTCCATTCAAATTAGTATGCGTCCAATATAATTTGGATGTTTTTTTTTTTAGTAATTTGTTCACAATTGATACACAAATCTCTACTTGAACTTAAAACAGCAAGAGTAGACGCATGAAAGTAACATCTTACTTTGTGAAATAATGGTGTAGCATGATGAAGTTTTTATGATTTTAGGTGGTTTTATGTTTCATATGTTTCAGAACTTGTTTCGTTCAATTTTAATCTTCTAGGCGATACAATTCATGGAATCAATTTTAAGGATAAACGGATAAGAATATTTATATATTACCTTCTGGGAACGTTTTGTGTTTATATGTATCGTGCGAATCAACATTTTATGAACAACAGATTTGAAGAGCAAATATTTCATTCGTGTTTTTGGGTAGTGATGTCTAGATTTACAACCGGAATCTGTTTAAAATAACACCGATAAACATACATGTGATTCCACTGATTTTCTTATATACGGATTGCGGAAAACGGAAAATAAAACACAGATCAATACTTATCACGAAAATTAGATGATGTATACAGTTTATTCGCCTAATATCACTAATACACGTTGTAAACACATAATTTCATTATTTACGAATGCGCGCACTATTTCACTTATAAGATATTTCCGAAAGTATCGTTTTCCACAAATAATTCAGCTGCTACGTATAAACCTGATCACTTCAACAATAATAACAATATTTGAACAGAAGCACATTTTGAGTACACCTTTGAAATATGTAACTTCGTTTCTTACATTCCGATTAACCAGCGCCTGTGCGAAAACTAAGAATATTAGGGAATCTCTTGCTAACACATCGACTTAACGAATCCTTTGCACCACATTCATCCATTTGACGCAATAATTAGCCAAAAGCGAATGTGTCCATCATTCGGATGGACACCGATACGATCGACGATAAATGACGACATTTGAATCTCATACATCGTAACGGAAATGGCAAGATTAGAAGATTGGCATGGTCACATGAGAATAAATTGCGAAAAGATCACTCAAAGCTTCCTTCTTTTGACGTCAAGAAACGAAATTGACGCATTAGTGCAGTGAACCCCATTGCGGGTCGATATGAAGGTGCGATTTAATGTGGAATATATAAGCACGATTCGCTAGAGGAACTCAACATTGAACTAAGGTCCTTCGAAAAGGCAGCATATCATTTCGAATTCTCGAACAAAAGTGTAGGGAAGATTGGAAAAATGTTCAAGGTAAGAATTGTGCACGAGAAGTGTTGGTGCGTAACTTGCTAACGAATTTAGCACTTTTTCACAGATTTTGTGCTTGCTCGTCGTCGTTGCTGCAGTTGCAGTAGCAATGCCCAACGATCTTAGTAGGCCTGTGATCTCTGATGATAAAATCGCTACAACCGAAGCAGAGATAGCACCACCGAAAGAGCTCGTTGAAATCGATGCATCGACACCTGGTGAAGAAGCAAGTATCGTTGCAGAAGACGACATGGATAAGGCCGAAACGTTTGGCTTCGGATACCGTAAAATAATCCATGTGTATCCTCGTTACTATCACCATGGTTGGTACTACCCTCGGTACTACCATGGCTATCACCATTACTGGTAAAGATTGCGGTTCTTAACAAAGGTCTGAATAAAGGTGAATGATTGTTACGGAAACACAATACAACAATTTAAACTTTTTCCACAACTGTTCGACACCAAAACTTGATGAAAACGATCACGACTACTTTTTTCCGAAACGGGGGTAGACCGCACTTTTGCTACTACACTTCAATTATCAATGGTTTGGCCAAGGGTCCAACGTATGCATTCACCGAAGGTCGATAGAAAAGTGTCTTAGGCTGGTTGTCTGAGTCCTATGTGGGCCTTGTTGGCCTCAAAGTCATCCCTACTTTTCCCGATTTTTTCCAAGGGTCTCCTACTGGACGGACCGTCAACACATACTTTCTCAGAAATACATACGAGAGCATTTACTCCTGTGTTGGTGTTTGCGCCGGTATTAGTCTACAAATTCTTGGTGTATTTGTGAGAAAGCACAGCCTACAGTTTACAATATGAACAACGTCATTTGTACATTCAATGTAATTTTGTGGAGTGAAAAAAGACAAGGAGCTTGTAGATTTTTTTTAAGGTAACCAAACAATACAGTTTCAGTCACTGGTTCAGTCGAAGATGCAACAGTAATAGGTTCGGTTCTTGAATTATGGGATGAAAGCATGGATTTTCAGCTCACGGTTTGGTCGCCACTCGAAACGATACAAAAAAACCCTGGGATTCCCAATTCCAAACATGCATACTATTCCACTTTCAAAACATTAACATTTCCAATTTGGGGATCGGATACGTGTCCTCTCTCTTAACTTCGTCGCTTTCCTCTGAGCAACGAGTTTCAATCAATTAACACGATTCCCGTATCCGCACCAAACCGATTGACGTCAATGGACCAAATCCACCAAGAAATTCAGAAATCCTCCTCTAGCAACGTTGTCCCCAGTGGCCAGTGGAAAGAGGAGGAAGGAACGGTTTCACCGGTTGGATGCACGCAAGAAAACACGCAATCTGGGGGCGACATCTCAACGCCTGTGCTGCATTCCTGCCGTCGAACTTGGCACTTTATCTCTTAGCCCGACTGGAGGCGGAGGGTGTGTCTTACGCTGGAACACCGGCCCTTGTAGATGCATCTGGAATGGACGAAAAGAACAGCATAAAAATAGAATCGCCAGAGCTTGGCCGGGGGGCTTGCAAAGGGGGCATTCAATTGGCGATCATAAACAGTTTTTGGGGCCTTTTCGGTCATTTTCGTCGATGCCAATGCCAAGGGCCTACGCTAAACTGGTTTCGTGACGCAAATGCGAACGTATAGACCCCTTGAACTTGGGGACAGACTTGGGAATGAAATATATATCTCGGCTGCCGATTGTCGGCTCCAGCAAATGTCGTGATGATGCGCAGTAGAAATGAAAAATGGATTCGACAGAATGGGCTCCATTTAATGACATTTAATGACAGATTTTTTTCAGCAAAAAATTGGGGCGAACCTCTGGAGCGGACAAAGGGAAAGGTCAATACAATCAGATGGAAGGGCTGACGGACGGGTCCACCTGGCTAAACAGTGGCCATTTAGTACACGTCCATAAATATCCAAAACAAGAGCCGAAAGGGTTCCGTCAGCGAGGTTGTAACGCGAATGCTAATGAATGTTAATTTAATACGTTATGGCGCTTACCGGTCTTCCCAAATCTTAGTCGCGAGATGCTGCGCTATCAAATTTGTCTTGTCAGTGCGTCCAATGAAACTAATATTAATCCGATTAATTTCAATTTGTGTGGTGGTGCAGATTGGCCCTTTCGGACAGCTACTGTGCTTTCCATCGACTGTTTATCGGGTAAACTTCGTTTGATCTGAATTTTAACCACTATCTCTATAGGAAAAGGCGCATGGATATTCCCATTAATAAATTCGAATCACTTTAACTTGAACTTGAATCACTTTTATTAGATATTAGAGAGAGATAAAATTTGACATAAAAAGCAAACCTCACTTCCGCAAACTTAAAACGCAGAAAGGTTATTCACTGCTATGATCGCTTTGAAGCGAATTGCTCGTATCGATGAGGTTTAGTACAATTAGTTTTTCAAACCGCTGTATCTTTTCCAGTTTTGTTTCGATTGAAGCAATCTTTTCACTACGAATTGTTTAAAGGTTTATACAGAAAGGCATTTGAAAGGATTGTGAAAAACTTTAACTAAAAAATTGTGACAGTAAAATATGGGGTTTTTTTTTCGATTTTCTTAAGAATACTCAACACTCCCCTTTATGCGACACTAACGCTTTGCGTGGCAGAAACACGAATCCTTTTAATGTGACACTAGCGCACTCTCTTGGACGGTCATGTGAAGCTCGATTTGAATCGACCTGTGTTTTTTTTTGCTGTAAAAACTGTAAAATAACGATATTTCTAACGATCTTGAATGAGTTGACAGTTGTGGAAAATGTTCAGTTTCATGTTCGTGGTTTCAGTTTCAAGCTTTCAAATAGCAAATAGGTGTAGAAACCATACTAAGTTGTCGTCGTTCACAGTTTGTAATCGGAATGTTCCTAAAGTTTTGTTCTAATCGAACTGAAGTATTTTCCAGAACATCGAATCAATGCACGCTATCAACAACCTACATAATCATAAGGGCCTGTAAAATGTCCACAAAGAGGAACGATTTAATCAATCTAACTCCTCTGCAAACAATAGCAATTGTTTCGCACAGGTTGCATAAAACAATCAAATCAAAACAGTCCCTACGGTCGTGTGGTTGTTGGCTTTTTTTCTCCCCCAAACTATCAGTAATCATTTGAAGTCCATAGGGAACAGTTGTCTCTGGAGTCTGCTTGCGACAATGGTAACTTATAGCAAGGGTCTTCCCGTTTCTTGATCATAACATATCCTGCCTCGTGATCCAATTCCAGAACCGTTTGCTTCTGCTGTTGTACTGCTTTTGGCTTTCGAGCAAACTAACACTCCAGCAGCCACTCGAGCAGCCGATGATGGCAATGGTGGAAGCCGAAAAGGGCGATCGTCCGATACCGAGAATCTACAATACGCCACCGGAACCACCGGTGAAGGTGCTGCGTGAAGCCGGTCCCATCACGGAACGGGAGAGCATGAAGCTTGGCGACGGCGCAGGCGACGATTTGCAGCAGTCAGAATCATACACGTACCGGTTCTATCGTCCACTCTACTACCCCGGCGTCTACTACTCCTACTATCCACGTTACCGTTGGTATCGTCCGTACTACTACCACGACTGGTGGTACTACTGATCGCACGATGGCTAGCCGTGTTTGAATTAGCTTTGCTTTTGGTTTCGGATCAATGGCACTTTGGAGGCTTGAACCGCATTAGCTACGCCTAGCACCGCGTCCTCGTGACGCAGAAGATACTGTCTTTATAGTCACAATGCCACTCAGCCATTAGAACGCTCTCACTGTCACGCTAGAATGAATCGAAATAAAGCCGCAAGAGCACCCGTTTCAGGAAGCAAACTGCCTAGCACTCTGTCCTCCGATCGCGATCGAATTTTCATGCCGATTCGATTCACAAGTCGAAACACATCAAGTGCTTTGAATTTGTTCAGCACGGAACCAGCAAGTACGGTTGACACTTTGCCAGCAAGGCGTAGCTTATGGGCTTAAGGAAGTCTGGCACGTGACACTAAACCGGTTAGCAAGGTTGCAGTGTGTGGTGGTTGAGACATAAATCAATGTCTGAAGGTCGATCATCAATGATCATCGTGTCATTATTGTCCTAATAAAAAAAAAATATAAGTTATGCATGCATGTTTAACAGATAATCGCACAGAATTAGCTTTCTTACCTCATTCTTCTTACTTATCCAGTTTAGCATGAATCAGGAATTATAATTTAAAGAGTTCGTTACACAGATGCTATTAAATTTAACAGCTCACGCTTATGGCAAGGCCATCTTGATTTCATTTCAACTGGCATCCAAATCATCAGATCAGCATCGGTATACTTTAATTTTACTTTTTTCATTCTAGAATCCGTGCATCTGCTGAAAAATTGGAAGACATATCCGACACGTTAATATCGTTTAGTTTTGCAAACTACTCTTTAGTCAATCTACACAGCCTTTAGTCTACATTTCAATAACTCCCATATTTTGAAGTCGTACGGTCATGTGTTTATAATTTGTTGTGCTATTGTTGTAATATTGCTTTGCACTACAAGACCCAGCATATTCTTATGCTTAACCTAGATTCACGGCCGCAGGTTGCGCTAGTAAGGCGGCCGGGAATCAGCGATCATTTTCTGGTGATAATTTTCACCGCAAACGAGCGAACGTGTGAAGACAACCTTAACCTCGAACGCCATTATAGTAGGTTGGGGTGCGCGCGTGTGTGTGGTCACCTTAAACCTCCTCGATCAGCGGGGGGTGCCCGAAGATTTCGAATCGAGCGCAGACCATTGCCTAATCGCTTAATCGGCCAACATGAAGAAGCATAGAGAAAGATCCATATACATACATATACATATATTTTCGATGAGTATCACAATACGGTTCGTTGGTGATGGTGACTTATAATTTACGGTAACGAGTTTTACTATATGCTCTGTGCCATTACGATCGTACCATCTATATGCAATCCCATAGATCGCCCTAGCGCGCGATGCCTAATCTTAGGTGTAAATTACAGGAGCTGTCCTTCCGCTGCTCTCCAACCAGCAAACCGCGAAACCGTTCGCCGGCGCCACACCTGTGCCCGCGCGCTAGTGCACCTGGAAAAGGGGGGGGGGGGGTCGAAACCTCAGTTTACGGGCAGTGGATCGTCTCCGTCGTCGAGCGATAGGCCGGTTTTGGTGGGTTCGGCCGCGCTTTCCGAGTTCGATGATGAAGTTGGTGGTGGTGATGATGGTGATGAATCGGATGAGGAAGAGGTGGACGAGGAGGAGGAGGAGGCGAAGGACGACGAGGAAGAGGTGGAGTCGGAAGAGGAACTCACCGGCGACAGCGAACCGGTCACTTTGAGCGAGCCCGAGTAGGAGGTGGACTTGGGCTCATCCGAGGAGTAGCTGCTCGAGTACGACTTGTACGAAGGATAGGAAGGATGGGAAGAGGAAGAAGAGGAACTGTCCCAGCTGCTGGACGAGCTGTGGCTGTTGCCGAAGCTACTGCCAGCCTTGGCCAGCAACAGTAGCTTCCCTAGGCCAACGCCTTTCACGACCAGTGCACCGATTCCGGCCAGTCCCGTGAAGATTACTGCAAGAAAAGAAAGAGGCAAAAGCAAGGATAAAAACGCGAACCATCACACGACCACGGAATCTCGAGCGCCTTACCAGTCTTCGGATCGATGTGGAAAGCCGATTCCGCTGTCTCCAGATCGTTCGTTTCATCCTCCTGCTCGAGCTGTTGACTCCAGGCGAGGCCAACGATCAGGACAAACAGCAGGGCACTGCTGGCGCTTCGGAACAGTTTCATCCTTTCTGACTGCAGAGAAAGCTACAGAACAATCTCTCACACACACACACACACACACGAACACAAACTTTTCCACAATAAACACAACACGTTGTTGTTGCAGAAC
Source organism: Anopheles darlingi (assembly GCF_943734745.1). Lineage (NCBI taxonomy): Eukaryota > Metazoa > Arthropoda > Insecta > Diptera > Culicidae > Anopheles > Anopheles darlingi. Next base: position 63,968,802 of record NC_064875.1, read on the forward strand.
GACAACTGCGGACGAGGCGACGTGGACGAGCGGACTGATTCGGTCCAAACACCCGAGCCTGCATTTTATACGAACGCATCATCGTCATCATCATCAGCGATGATCGCTTTGGCGCACCTCTTGGACCACGAAATAACACGAAAAACGAAAACCGACGCCAAGCCACGGGCTGGCGCTTGACCACTCGTCGGCCGGACGGATCCTTGAACGGATCAACACGATGGTAGTGGTGCTGGTGGGGCATCTCGCTTGTGCGGTGCGCTCGGTCGGGCCATCACGCCGGAGTATCACGCCTGGTTGCGCCCCTGGAGAAGGAGACGTTCCCGTAGCCCACCAGCTCACCTGATGGGATGTAAATCTATGGAACAGGAGCACGCCAGGCCCACACACCCTGAAGGCTGCTCGATTTGTGCGGTTATCAGTTTGCTCTTTGCTTTTTTCGGGGATGATTGCAGCACCCTCCGAGGGGAGGGTGGGGAAGCGACGAGTATGCTAATGCGGTGAGGAGTCGGATTGAGCTCGACCTTGGCAAGGCACGATGCCCTGCACACGTGACGCACGTTGGTGGCGCTGCGAAATTCTCTTCTTCCAAACGAAGACAACCTCCTTACAACAGCTACAACAACAACAACAACAACAGCAACAATAACAACAACCGTTCCAACCCCTTTTTGGGGTGGTTGATTGTTGTTGGCTCGAAAGGATGCTTAACCTGAATGGCGGAGGTGCCGTTGCATTGGGATGGCTCGTGCGGTGTGACGCAATGTGACTGGTGGTCAATCGGTTAATTGGAGGGTGGCGCATGCACACACACACACACACACACACACACACACCTCGGATTGCATTGGAGAGCACTCGAATGGCGCACCGTGCTTCAGCTGGAAGAGTTTGGACCCTTCAACCACGATGCTGCTCAAACTCCCAACAATGCAGCACCACCACCCCGGGGAGTGCGCATACACATGTGCGCCCTGGCATTAGGTGAAGGTCATATCGCGATTGCCACGTTTGCACTAATTGACAACCACGAGGTGCGCGAGGGGTGCGGCCACCGATGACCACCGATGGTGCGGTGACTCCGAACCATTTCCATTTCGAGAGCCATTTCCGTGAGTGAGTGGCAGCTTGACGACAATGGCCGAGGTCAACCGCGCACCGGATGGTATCGGGGTGGAAATTTTGGAAATTAAATCCCCCCCCCACCGCACCCCCCCCGCCAATCGACTCGAGGGTCTATGGTCTCGAAGTATCGAAAAGGAGTCACGTGGCCGCCGATGGTCTCTGCATCGGTGCAGAGATGCGATGATGATATCGCAAGGTCCTCCAGGGGGTCTGCCCGGTCACTGATCGCAACACACACACACACACACGAGCGCGGCCACGAGCACAAGAAATTGGGTTGCTCGGCGGTGAATGCGTGTTTTGAGGTTATGAGATGAATATGCAAATGCCGATAGGCTTCAGCTGGTCGGGCTGGTGATTGAACGATGATAATGTGTTGGGGGGGGGGGGGGGGGGGGGGCCCATCGTGGATGTCCTTGAGCTGATAATGTTTCCCCGATCTGGAAGCATCCTCAATTTCCAGGGTCAATGCAGCCCAGCGTGGCCCTTGCCCTGGCATATAAAGACTGGTGCGATGTTTTGGTAAACATCTGGATCCATTTCATGATGCAGCAGGCTAGTGGGTAGTGGGCAGATGTGCCCACACGCGACTATGCTTGACACTCCCCTTGAATTGGAACTAGACAAGCGTGTCGGTATCGCCGCGCCGTGAGGCCATTAAAGCTGAGCGCGCGATAAGCGTTCGGATGGTTATACTAATGTGTGCTGCTAACGAATGAATGGAAAGTTTTATGGGGGCCTTAAGGACCTGAAGCAATACTTCAGTCATCTGTGCTATCAAAGGGTAGCCATCAGATGCTCTCCCCGCTTAATTGTTGCTGTTGTTCCGAGTTTGGATCAACTACAAATCAACTTTGACATCAACAGCAACTAAAAAAGACACATTTGAACGGCTTGCGATGTGCGTATCATGTTCTATCAAGTCTGGAAGTGACGCTGGAAGATGTATTGAGTATCGAAGGGGACATCACGCTTGGACAGTTTGCTTGGATTGTTCAACCTTCAGCCATTGTGACGGTCACCATCTATAGTCACCGTCGGGTGCATAGAATGGTTTCTACCTCGCCTGTAATGCCACATTCCTACCGCGCAGGCACGCCATTCCGGATGGGGCATTCCAATCGCAACCGAACCGATGTTTGCAATCTGCTTTGCTGGAACACATTTACACAATCAATTCACACATTGTTCGCTCGGAGGAGAGAAGCTCGGAAGGATGGAATCATCGTCCCCATCTGGTGGGGGAGGGGGTTGGTGCGTGTATTGCGAATACGTTTATGCAACGTTGGACGGACACGTCATTTGACGCTATCAAACTGGATGAGGGCTAGAGTGACCGTCAGAAGATCAGTCCATTCAAAACGGTAACACACCTCTCTTCCTCCTCCCCTACCTCATGACATAATCGCAGGGTGAAGAGGAGTAGATGGTTTCAAATGAATAAATCACCGCCACGATCGCGACGCTGGTGAAATGTCTCTTGGCTAATTAGTCGGTCGCTGTCGGTCGGCGCAGATTAGGCGCCTTTTGTCGCAAAGTCCCTCCACCCTCTGTGTGAAAGATGCAACTTAATATCACAAAAATCTCAAGGACACGGATCCTCAGTTTTTAACAACAGCCCGCAGTAGGGTGCCGATAGCTCGAGAGGATCACCTTTAAACTCGTATCGATGTTTCTTCGATCGCGATGTGTGACCCACGGTGCAGTGGCACCGATTTGGATGAGTGAGACCTGCAGAAAGACTTAGGGGGGGGTCTAAAAATAGCAACACCTCACGCGACCGCCATCTTCGAGACGATCGCGACCCACAGTGCGATGGTCATCGGTTTTTGGTTTCTTCGGAGGATCCTTCGCGGGTACCTACGGGTATCATCTGTGTCTGGCCCGCAAAACATGTTTTGTAGCGTAAATCCCCGTCTAGCCGCATATGTGTGTGTGTGTGTGTGTGTGTGTGTGTGTGTGCGTCTCACTCTCTCCACTTTTTTTTGGCTCCAAATGATGAAGGCACCATTTAGCCCCAATATCTAATCCCCTCACGAAAACCTGCTTTGTACTGGACGTTGGTCGTCCGAATGCAAGCATTTTCGAATGGCCACACAACCATGAGCCTCTTGATCACTGAGCAGCGACCGAACTACTACTACTTGTTACAGTAATGTACTGCAGTGCATCTGAATGCATCGCAATCGTTGAATTTAGAGTGTGGCACTCAGCTCGACAACGGAGCGAGTATCTGGCCTCTCCTGCTTTATCTTCTCTACTTAATTTGCCTCTCACGGCGGCTACTACTATTTGCCAAATCTCTTTACACACACACACGCTTCTCGGCCCCTCTCAAACGATTACTCAAACACTTGGCGAACCATTTCCCTCATTTTCCCACCAAAGCATCGGCTCTGCTCGAGAACCAGAATGGAGTGGCCATTGCAAACTCTGCGTCCGAAGTGGTGTCGCTCGAGTCGCTCGAGTCCAAGGCCGTTTACGGCGCGCGCCACTCGGAGAGACTCACGCTTAAGCGACGAACGTACAGCGACGTGCTCGTGCTCGCGCTCGATCGTCGATCGTACGCGCGTGCGAGCTCGCAAACATTTTTCGCGGCGGCATTCGTACACCGTATCGACAGCGGGTAAGGCGGTTTACTGTAGTACCCGCGGTTTGTGTGTCTCTCCTTTCGTTCGCTGCGAAGATTGTGCCAAGTGTTACTATTGCTCGTTTTTTTTACTTCACCACGATGCTTCTGTGTCCGTCGAGCGTGTGTACCGTGAGTGTGCTAATGGCAAAACCAGCACTAATTGGTTTAGCAAACATGTGCGTGTGACAAAACAAGCTTTTGCCCTTTTTTTCCCCCCCCCACTATGTTCTCTCTACTACCGTGCAGATCGTGATTGGCGAGCTGGTCAATGTAACGCAGCAGCAGCTTCACCGGATACCAGCAATGCCTTCAGCAGCGACGGTGGACGATGCTGGTCCAAGCGACAGCACCAGCGATCTGATGGTTAAGAAGTTTTGTGAGTTTGGGTGGTTCTTTGAGCTCCCGGTGAATAGCGTTTGCTGACTGATTTCTTCCTCTCCGCAGTTCGTGACGCTGGTGTTTCTGCTTTATGTGGTGCAGATTGTTAGGTTCCTGACGCTGCCGCTGCGGCTCGAGCGGCTCGAGCAGCGCGACGACGTGCAGCGTCTGAAGCGCATCTGCATGATCATCGTCAAGGCTGTCCTGTCCGGGACTGCCAGCTGATGATGGGCGGGGAGGAGGGGTGAGCATTCCAATAAAAGGCATGTGATTGCTACAGCGACCTATGTGCGGCTGTGACTCGCGAAGTGGCACCAATTTTGTGGCCGTTTTTTTGCAACCTTGCGAGCGCATCATATCCACAACGATGCGCTGATGCTTCCTTTCACAATGCCCGGGCCACGATGCGGTCACTGTAGCCGCCTGTTTGGGCTGCCATGCCGTGGTGATGCAATTTCGATGCTCATCGGACCTGAACTATCAACTGGTGCGGTACGTGACGCTCGCTTTGGCCACTGTTTTGTAGTGCGGGCGTGTATGGGCAGACGTTGCATGCGCATGGGACGTAACGATTGTTGAACGATTGTTTTTTTGTTTTTCGAACTTTCCACCTTCCACCAAACGGACCCGATTGTACAACCCCTCGGTGCACGTGCCGCGCCAATTGGAAAGTGACACTTTTATGATGAATTAGGGTTAAGCTGCAGGCACCAATTTGGACCTAGCGGCCATTTGATTAGGGGGGTTTTTTTTTAATGGCACTTTTGGCGAAGACACTCACGGTGACGCTGAACCGACGGGGGAATCCTTTGCTACTCCTATTGATTTTATTAACGATCGAAGGAGGAAAGATCGAAAGGTCGATCGGCGATCGAAGGACCTCCTTTTCGGTGAACCTGCCAAGGTGAGTCGGTGCGTTAGGATCGATCCGGGCTCGGGCGCGGTAATGAATCCAAAAAGCTGGTAAAACTGCTTTCATATTAACGACTCGTCCACTCGCCACAACCGAAGCTACGGTAGAGTGCCTCGAATTCAGAAACACGCACGCTCGCACACATGCCATGGGGCCGGGGCGTTATACATACCAGCATATTATGAAACGCCACCGAGACGTCAGTTGCCGAATCGTTCGGCTCGGCATGGTCGAAGAATCCACACCAGCAGCTAAATCGTAGCAAATAACTATCAACAAAACAGCCACACTGGTGTCGAGCCGTGGACTTTGTGGCTCTGGAAGCAAATCTCGATCTCATATTTCTCATGCGAACGCTAGACAGCAAGGGTATCGTGTCACTGGTGCTACTGCTGCTGCTGCTGCTACTGCCGCTGCACGCACTAACCGGTTCTTGCGACACGGAACTAGGGCTGAAGAGTGTGACTAGATCGACCAGCAACTATACCCCGGGCGCATACTTTGTTGCACCGGATGGCATTGAATAATGGTTCGCATTAAAAGACAAACGGAATAAACATTGAGAGGAGTGGTGTAGGACCGAACGGACCTCTTTAGCCTTGAGACGTAATAGTGAGCCTCTGACACTCGTGGAGTAAGAACAACAAGAGCAATCGTGTAGCAGGAAGTACAGCGAAAACTTCGTCAAGATGACGCCAAGCGGATTTATCCGGTGAGATGAATGTGTGCAAATGATGAGATTTTATATAAGTGATAGGAGATGTAAAATACAACAAGCAATAAATTAAATAATGTTAATTTGAAGAAATATAGAAACCATCTAGGCACGTGAAGAACGGAATGTAGTAAAAGTATGGTGATGTGGGAGAATGTTAAACACCTAGTCATCACTTTTTACGTTGTTTTATCGAACCATCGTTGCAGATCCTGAAATAAAGTAAATGTGTTAAAACCATAAAATTTTTAGAGCATTGCGTAGGAACATCCGATCGATGAGAATCGAAGGGTCGAATAAGAATGGATGGAATTACGTCAAACAGCAACAATACGTGACTCATTCACCATTTATCAATAGAGACAATATTCTACCCCAAACAAAGTGTTTGTGTGAAAGAGAAGTTGATCAATTGACGTGAATGTGGCGGAAAAGGTTGATAAAACGTATTTCCTTCGTCATTTTAGTGGATATAAATATTTTATTTAAAAAGCGTTTAGGGAGCAATAGGTACTAGCTGTATGGTGAATAAGATAAATGTTAAATTGAAACGACATCTTTTAGCTGTGAAACATAAATAATTCATAATTGAATGCATGGTTATCATAAACAAATCAGTAATCCTCAAAAGAAATACAAAAATATTGCGAAAAACAAAATAGAGTTAGAATTAAAGTTGAACATGAAGAGGTATGTTCATTAAGAGCCTTACATGTAAATTCTCATGTCCTTCATCTCTTCAAGATTGTAGAGAGCCAGCTAACTGTCTATCGCCAGTACTCGTTTGATTATTAATAAATGAAAGTGTTTTTTGTTGTTGCACAGAATTCGATTTTACATAACATGTCTCGCACACAGTTGTAAAACCAACAATTGTCTAACTTGCACCTTCATTCAACTGCAATCCAATGCTATGCTGTCACCGACAATGCATCATCCATAAAGATAAATTAGGCAAGGCAATTCGTATCGCACGCGACCGGCATCGAGCTCGGCTACCAGACAGCATGGCAGCTATAAATGCGCTCACCATCACCATCACCAGCCGACAATCACCGGCAGCAATTAGCTGCAATATTGGTTGGCGCTGATAGTGTGGCTGGCCGGGCGAACGGGTGGCTTCCGGTTCGATGAACCATCGCTACGTCACAAACCGCGTTCGGGACCTGATACTCCATGGATGCTTATCACCGCATCGGTTCCCTGTTTGCCTTTTGATCGAATCGTAATGATTACAGCCTTCGCATCGTTATCAGATAGCACAGAGCAGAGAGCGCGACACCGCCACGGATATCGATAACAAGTGTACGGCTCGCGGTCAGTAGCTTGCCAACGGCTCGTCCGGAGTGTTGGTTCCGCTGGCGCTGGCGTCTGTAGTGTTATTACCGAGGGTTTTTGAATGGAAGGTTCGTGGCTCGATGGATCGGCACGGTTCGTCCTGACAGCGCTGTTCATCGTGATATCGTGTACGTTCGAACGCCGGACACGGTGCAGTGCCGAGGGAGTGTTCCCGGAGCTGGATTCTACCGATTGTGATCTACTCGGTTGCGGTGGTCCGTACGAGTGTTACGGGAATGGCTGGCCCAACTATCTACCCCGTGTCCGCGGTGGACCCTACAATATACCGGCCCTGAGTACGTTCTCCGTATCGAGTGGAAATGGCGCTGCCAATGCGCCAATCGAGTGCTTACTCGGTACGGCCAACAACTATCTGCCCTGGCTAACGGAGGAAGGCCGGTTGACGGTTAGCCCGGGACGCCACGCACTCGATCTGTCCCATCTCCGGCTAACCGATGCGGGATTGCCGGTACTCGTCGAAAGTCTCGGATTGGCCGTACCACTTGAAGTTAGTATTGGTTGTGGAATGTGTAGTGTTTTTCGACCGGAGACGGAGTCAAAATATGGTTTCTAGCAGGCGCTGGCGTCACCCAAGCGTTGTCGATGTTGCCAGCGGAAGCACTCGCATCCACAAACGCGTCGATTCGACGATAAGATGATGATAAGAGCACCTCGAAGGCACCTGGAACGAAGCGGTTCGAGTGAAATTCGTAACCTTGGAAACGTACCGTACATGTACCGTGATATCGAAGTGTGCCAAAAATGGCGCAAGCTACGACGTATCGCTTGCTTCGATGTGTCTTAAAATGTGATCAAATGATATGAAGGTTTACCGAAGAACCGCCCTTAAGGCTCAAGAAAATGCTGCTTTCAGACTGCTCGAGAGCGTGTCGTTATCGTTCGGAAAACAATGTCGCATCGCTTCGCAGCTACTCCACAAGCGGCACAAGTGTAGGATGAGTTGTTGAATAACGTCGAGGCGTGATTCGCGTGCCTTTCAGTGAATAGTTCTACACCAAACACATGTGCGATCGTCTTTGTTCCAAAACGCAACGGTTGTGCCAAGCTCGCACATTTCAAAACACTTCAGTCACCGGAATCAGCCACTCGAGAAAAAGACGTCCATTCCAAGCCATTCATTCTCTCTAGCTGGCCAGCTGGTTCGTGTGAGTGAGCTAGCAAGGGGCGCGAAGTGTAGATGTGGATCAAGAAACGAGCTATTATCGGATATCCAAAGTCCTAAAAGGGCACCACCAAAGAGAATTAGTTACAGCGCAAGTGAAGAAGGAATCTATCTGCGCCCCGATAATTATCTACGGAAATGGAAGAACAGTTGGGCCGTGGTTAGATAGACGACGCCTTGATTTGCTAATCTTGGACGATAATCTACCGGGTTTAACGTTATTACAGTGAACCAAAGCTTAGGTAGATCTGTCGTAGTCAGCTTGTTAGTGATTTCACGTATCTTATCACGGACTGCGCACCGCCATAAGCGTGTCTGCCGAATTACGATAAACTGGTTTGCGTGTATGTTTGGGTGTTTGTTGATACGCCATCGTGCTGGAATTCTGGGGACTTAACAAGCTTGAAACTATATCCCAAACAAGCTTTAAATACCTCTATATCCGGTTGTAATTGATGGGATTTTAAACTTCTTTTCAGGGCGTACAGCACCTCTCTTTGGCCCACAATGCTTTGCTCCACGTACCGACACCAACGTTGAACAGTATGCCCAACCTACGGCTTCTATCGCTGCGGGCTAACACCTTCACCGAGCTGTCCGTAGACTCTAGTAACTATTTGTACTGCCAACTCTGGACTAATGGAACGCCGTCTAATGCCAACAATCGTTACTACTTGCAGTCGTTTATTCCAAACTACCACCATTGCAACGATTGCGCGTACTGGATCTGCAGAACTGTAGTCTACGAGTGCTGCCGCATGATTTCTTCGAGCATACTCCCAACCTGCAGTACCTCTTTCTGGCCGGTAATAGCTTCCGAGTGCTTCCGATGGAGCTGTTTCTGCCCCTTCGAGCCCTTCTTCATCTCGATCTCTCGAACATGGACACGAGCCGGCAGGGCGAGGAGCGTATCGAGAATCCGTTTATGAAGCTGATCGCCGGCCTGGATCTACAACAGAGCTTGTTTGCGCCGCTGTTGAATCTAGTGTTTCTCGATCTGTCCAATACGCGGCTCGATTTCCAGGCGTTCATTGCGCTGGGTTCGATTCAGCGCCGGGTACGGTACGTCAGCTACTGTAACATCGGTTTGCCGGCGATCGTCGACTACCTATTCGTTGCTCGGTCCATCGAGATGCTTGACATCTCGTACAACGTCGGCGTGGCACAGAGCCTTCACAAGGGAAGCTTCAGTTTACTGCGGAATAGTCTGGAGGTGCTGTACTTCAAGGATTCGATGGTACAGCAGCTAAGCTGGTTAGTGCCGCTCGGTAAGCTAAGGGTGTTGAACCTACGGGGTAACATCATACGAGAGCTACACCGCGAAAGCTTCACCAATCTGACGCGTTTGGAACGGCTCGATCTGAGCTACAATTACATCTCGGCCTGGAACCAGCAGATCCTTACGAACACGGGCGCGCTGCGCAGTGTGAACCTGCGCAACAATAGTATCGTAATCCTGACGACGGATATGCTGTACGATTTCTCGCGCCTGCAGCACATGGGCCTTGGCGGTAACACGATCCAGTGTTCCTGCAACTATCTGAAGTTCCTGCGTAACATTATGCACAACCAGAGCGACACACCACCGGGCGCCTATGCCATTTCGGCTGAGCCACTGTACGCGGAGAAGCATAACGGTGGCTCGGGAACGTTGGTTTCCTTGCAGCACGTCGAGCTGTTCGATTACGATGAGTCGGAGTACTTCTGCATGAACTTCACCAGCAACCAGAAGCTCGACCCGATGGAACTTTCCGATTGCGTGCTCTCCGATGAGGAGCTGATCGATATCGATCTAACGGAGACCGCGACAAGCACCACGACCGAGGATGACACGCTGGTGTACATACTCGTCAGTATAGCGGTCACATTTGTGGTGGTGACGGCGATCGTTCTGTTTTACTATTGGTTCCACATCAAGTACTTCTTTACTATTCTCAAAAACTCAACCATACTGAGCTTTTTCAACGATAACGAGAAGCTGTATCTCGATAGGAATGGATTGCTGAAGGATTCGGACTACCATTACGATGTTTTCGTGAGCTATAGCAACGATGATCGGAAGTGGGTGCTCGATCATCTGCTGCCTAATATGGAGGGCGTGAGCCAGGTTAATCTGTGTCTGCACGAGCGTGACTTTGAGGTATGACTAGGAACGTACGCAGTTCACTGGACCGTCTAACCGATCCCATGTGGTTGCCCTGTTCGCAGGTTGGGTTTGGCATTCTTGAGAACATCATATCGTGCATGGATCGCTCGCGCTGCTTGATGCTGATCGTCTCCGAGAGCTTCCTGCTTAGCCACTGGTGTCAGTTTGAAATGCATCTAGCACAGCATCGGTTAGTATCGGTTTTCGTCCTTGCGTTTCGATGGTCTAAGAGGGTACATAATTTCTATTCATTAGGCTGCTGGAAACGCGTCGTGAAGAGCTGATACTGGTGCTGCTGCAGGACATTCCACGGCGCAAGTGTCCGAAAACGTTGAGCTACTTGCTGAAGACCAAAACGTACATCAAGTGGCCGACCGGATCGGTGCACGAGCAGGCCTTGTTCTGGAAGCGGCTCCATAAAGCGCTCTCGACGTCGAAATGTTGATGATGTGGGTTAGCCATCCACCAGAGCATGACTGTGGTGCATACCTACCGGGCGATTTTTCGACCGCATTCGAGCTGCTATCTCTTACAATTTCGAGTGGTTAAATTTAGGATGGATATTCTGCGAGATTTGTGTTGATTTACTTAGTTTGTTAGTTGTTTTGTGTGTAGTATGTACCATCAATGATTGAATATTAGACAGAAAGATACTTAAACTCATTTGACCGCATTTTGTATCATAACTCTGGTAAATCTTTTGATTTTTTTCATCCAATTAAAAATGGCTTACCGCCAATTTCTTCGCCAATCAATGTGTGTGTCACTTTGATTGTGATTAATAGCATTCTGCTGTCTATCCTCCACTTTATCAGTGTACTGGAGTATCCGGTCTCGGTTTCAGAATTGTGTCATACACGTGTCCGTTGAAGGTTTTTTAGAACGATGATCCCAGAAACTGGTTTTCAACGGAACCATCCGGCGTGTTATCGACGTTTAGTTCCATTGATTTGAATTAGATGTCGAGCACAAACACAAACACGCAGACACATATCGTGGTGTTATGCTTCTAAGAGAGGGTTTCTTTATTCAAGAAATACAATAATATCCAGACAAATAAATACGTCTTCAGGCAGCTTCACGCGTCATGGCGAGGTGGTACAATGGATGAAGGGGTTTGAACGTTGAGGATGTTGCGTATAGGTGTGAGTTCTGGGCAGAGGTCCCCGCGATACGGTAGACGGATCACAGTGCAAATGCGGAATAGTCGAAATAGTTCAATACCAAACGGTGCGTTCCTTTCCGCTTATCCGTGGTGTCCGTGGTGGTGGTGGTGATGTCCATATCCTCCGAATCCTCCGTAGCCCCCATATCCATGACCTCCGTAGCCTCCGAAACCACCGCCGTAGCCTCCGAAACCGCCCCCGTAGCCACCGAAACCGCCGCCATAACCGCCATAACCGCCATAACCGCCGTAGCCCCCACCATGATGGGCCGTCTCAGCGCCGACCATATCGTCACTATCGTCCGCCTCAGCCTGCACGAGCAGTACCGTCGGGTTCTCCGGTGCCTCAACCGCTGGTGACAACTCGGCCGCTGGCATGGCCCAAGCCACGGCCATCAGGCAGCACACAACGGCGACAAACTATGAAGGAAACAAATCAGAGCAGAGAATAGTTTAGAACACTTCTTCCTGGGACACGGTTTCGGTTGCTCCCCACCCTCGAGAGACAAGCCTTGAACACACCTTGAACATGCTGGAACCACTGGCTGGTCTAGCTATTTGCACACAAAACACAAACACTGGGTATCTTTGAAGAGCGTCGAAATGAGACTGTTGCCAAAAGTGAACCACCGTCGGCGTATTTATACTGAACGCGTCTTTCAATCTCGCGATCATCGCGCCAACCAAAACAACCGAAAAATCCCCGCGTCCTGAAGTCCGCGCCCCAGGCCGGGGCGCGACAACAAACAAACACGAACCCGGGCCGGTGGGTTTTTCCTTCTTTTTTTTCACCGTCCTCCGTCTCGACTCCACCCCTCCCACCCCTGCTTCGCTAGCGTTTTATGTTTCTTGCGCGTCTGCGTAGTGAAGCGTCCGGGAGATAGCGGAAGAGTTGGCTGGACCTTCGATTGACTCTGGGAGGTGGGATCGTAAAGGAAGTTCACCTCGCACCGCGCTCGTGTGTGCGTGTGTGTGGAGTTGGGAGAATGAGTTAATGATAAATCGTCTTCAGCGCAGCGAACCGGGCAGGACCGGTGATGAGGTTTTGCTGTTAGAATTTAATTTGTTTTCTTCAAATTGCTACACGCTGATAGGAACATATTGGTGGTGACAGCCGCGACAGTTCAGTGAGTGACAATATTTGCGTGTTGTGAAAAGTTGACGTAATGCCGATGGAGCATCGCAGCCTCTTTCGATGATTAATTGACTTGTCTCGCCGTTTCCGCATAGGCAATAGGAGATAGATCCTATTGTCACGCGATGGTGGCTCCTTTTTGCTTTCTACAAAACGACATACGATTGGATATTACGGAGCATATAGGGACCTGGCATCGCAAACGATGCTCGCGTTCACGCGCGATGGATAAGAAGCTCATTAAATGACCCATCATTGTCATTGCATGAGTGTGCAAAACGTGTTCTCGAACATTTGTGCGAACAAGTTCGAAGTTGTAGGTCGTCGAGGGATGAGTTCAATTACCTTTTCACATGATGCTGCACACGATACGATATCATACGCGCGCGGTTCCCAGTTTTGTTGAAGAATGTTGAAGCTTAGCAACGTAGCATTATCGCTGAGCAAGCGACATAGCAACCAACCGTCCTGAACAGTTGACTCTGGAGCAACTCTCTACTGTTTCGATTAGAGATCGCCCGATTGTGGATTGCAAAAAATGGTGAAACCGACAAAAACGTGCGTGGGAAGCAGGATCTTTATACGAAAGCCGGCTCATGGCTAGCCAGCTTATTTTGGCATTTTGGCGGCTCTAAGTAGTCCTTTACGCAATCTTATCGATATGCTTTCGCGGCAGACAAACACGTGGAGCACATTTGTGGTCGGATTTTGTTGCCGGTTGTTATGCTAAACACGCTGCTAACCCACGCCGCAAAGCATGAATCATCGACCGTGAGCCGATAGACGCGCTAGAATCGCAACCAACAGCCCGCACGTCATGCCCAACTTAATAATCAAAACAAACAAAGTCGCGATCGGTCGAACCGGTTCAACAGCATCTGCATCTCGGAGCCACACCAAGAGAGTAGTAGATTGTGGCCGGTGACGGTATTTCCATTCATCTGAACGGCGAATCGGGTTCGTCGCTGTGTTTTGTCGTGTTGAAGTCTTTCGTGCGTTCGCTCATTTGGTCGGTGCGCCGGTGGGGGAAATTAATTTATTTCCAACTTCAAAAGCCGGAACCGGAATCTTGTTTTCGGTTGTGACTTGCCTCACGTGAGGAAGCGAAATGCGAGATTTGTTTACTCTTTGAATATAGCAGCAGTTTTTGAGGCTAATTTTGCGTATGGGATTTACCGCGCATTTATAGCATATTATAGCCAGTGTGCGGGCACTGTCCGTTCAGCAAGAACGAAACTGCTTGTCTTATAAACACGCAACGTGGTGTAATTCAAATGCACGCAAGTGCTGCCACTGAGCCATTGAATAGAAGTCCATCAAGAAGGCTCTCCGTTCTGGACCTAGCAACCAACGTTAGCAACAACTTACGCAACAGAAGATGCTGCTGTTGAGACGCGCCACGCCACAAAGATAATGATCGTGCCGCCGGCTGCTTGCTGCGCAACGTGCCACGTCCGCCCTTCGCCCCAGAACCGTGTTTCGATGTCAGTTTCGGAGAGATCTGCTATCGCGGTCCGCCTTCGCCTTGAATTTGATTTGCTTGTTTTCTATCTTATGTCCTCCCTCATGCTCCCTCATCTTTGGTGGCCGGCAGCCAACAGTAGCAGCATCTAATCCCCGCGAACCGAAACGGATCTCGCGAAGATGCGAACCGAAACGAATTTTCTGCGGAGTTGTGCGCTCCTCGGCCGAAGGGCTTTAGAATGAATAAACGAATTATGTGTGCCACTTGTGCCCGCGGGGAACGGGGTGGGCTACGGTGATGAGTTGTTTTTAATTTGTTTGCCCAAACAAAGCGCTACCAAGGGGTCTCGCTTGTCGACACTCGTGTAGAGGCCGGTGTGTGGCGGTGTGAGTGGTGGTATTAGAACCGATCATTAGGAGTCGATGAGGAGAAGCAGAGAATTCTGCAATCTGCTTCTCTGCTCTGTTGCTGATTGAAAAATAATAACAATCCCACACCGTGTCGGTGTTGCGCTATTGCGCACCGCAGATGATCACAACAAATCCTTGATGATCTGTTCCGTAAGACTCCACAACAGAGCTTGCTTAAACACCGTTTCCAATCGAAATGATAGCATGCTGGTGTGGATTCCGGATCTAGAATGGACATGCTACTCGCGATCGCAATATGGCTGCCCTGTTAGGTGGATAAGATCCTCGCCTATACTTGATCGCCAAATTGATCTCTGTGACGAAGATGAGATTCCAATCTGCGCGTGCGGGGCACAAGAGAGCACTCGTTGTTTTAATTGTTACTCCATTGGCCACAGTGTGCGCCACAAAATCCCTCTTTTTGCCGCTGGTTGTTGTTGCCGAATTCGCTTTTGAAGGGACTTCAACAGCCGCCAGACTTCGGTCCGATGTCCAAGTGTCCGTTTTTGGGCGTCCGGAATGCCGGCCCGGATATATAAAGCCCTCCGACCGTGGCCATCGGGCAGTAGTTTGATTGGAGGTGTTGGAAACCTTGGAAATCAATCGAAAAGGATCCAATATGGTCCGCAAGGTAGGGTGGAGCGTTCTACATTTAATTCGATTTCTGATCGATTGATAGCTCTGGATTAATGGCCACACTATGTCGTTTATTAGGTGCTGTTGGTTCTTTCTTGCGTGGTTTGGTTGGCGCTAGCAGTACAGACCGCACCAGCTCCGGTCTCAAGCGACGACAGCAGCAGCAGCAGCAGCAGCAGCAGTGCCGGGAGCGTACAAACCAGACTGACCGGAGACGAAAGTGATCTGGAAGGGGCCGAAAGTGCCTATCACGGTTTCGGTGGTGGCGGTTTTGGCCACGGATTCGGTTTCCAAAAGTTCGGCGGCTTCGGTGGATTTGGCCACCCGCACGGTTTCGGAGGTGGTGGTTTCGGTCATGGGTTCGGTGTTGGGCACGGGTTCGGTGGCGGCGGATTCATTATCGGCGGTGGCTTCATCAAGGGCGGTGGATTCTATGGCAAGCGGAGGCGATGATGGCGAATGAAGAGGAATAATGCGAAATAAAGGCAACAGGCGGTCCGCAGGCGGTGGGATCAGTGGATGAGCGGACAGTTTATTCTAACGACCCGAAAAACCGGTTCGTTTTGTGGCGTCCATTCACGCGAATGGCGGACGGCGGACCATCCTCGACCTCATCACGGGTGTCTTCTATACACCGGCCGCCGTGTGGCACGTCACGTCGCTACGCGAAAACAGAACCACCATTCCATTACCTTCATTTATCATCTCTACACCTTAACGGCATCTTCTGCCCCGACAGTGGATGCGAAATAACGAACACCGAGAGTTTCTTTAGCACAAACGCACCTGCTGATAGTACTTACCCCGTTCGCCGGAGATCCGCGAGTGAGGATGCAGCGCAATCTCGAGCGAAGGTAAGCAGGAATATAATCGAATGCAAATTACCCGTTGCCAACGGAGTACGGCGTAAGAACGGGCTCAGTTAAACTCATACTCGACGGTTCTGTGCCGGTCGGAATGGCTTCAAATTGAAATTCATTTCGCGCTAATCAAGCCGAATGACGGAGGCGGTACTATAGTTATTAGTCCGGGACAGAGTGACGTGATGTGGTCGGTACGCGAGGGACCTAGATGTACTAGAGCATAATCAGTAGCGCATAAATCACCTGATCGATTCTCGCTGGTACGGTGAAACATCCGTAAAAATACCCGGCGAAGATCGCACATGCGCGAGCAGTCCATGTGACGATCGCTTGCTCGCAACATTGTATGCAAGCTTGCACAGATCACTGCCGGTTGCGAGGCGAGTGTATGAAAGATGGCTTTCGGTTGTTGTAAATCACGACAGTACAAAGATAATGGAATGATTGTTAATTTAAATAGGGCTGTAGCGGGGTCAAACACTAAAAATTATCATCTTGTACCATAATTATGTTTAAAGCGCAAATGATAAGAACCGATGTTAAAATAAACACCAATCCTAGAGCGCACCTTTAGTTGTTTTCAAGCCATAACGTTCAAAATTGAAAAGATAACGTCTATAAGAAAAATCAGAATGATCTTTTATCTGCAAAATGATAAATTAAAATTTAGACAGTGGAGGATGGTTTTAAAAACAACCCATTATTTTCGAACGGTTACAAGTGCAACTGGCATATTCAGGATCTTGGCGAATGTATGCCGTAGTATCTGCTTGGATGTGCTCATCGGTCTTAGAACATATAAAATAATTGTGACGTAGACGGAGAATTTTGAAAACATTTGGCAAAAAAAAACTGCCTTACTCGTACATTTGGATGAAGGAATAGTTATCATACCAACATGGAGCAAGTTATTTCACACATCTGTTCAGTTTTCTCATGAAATGAACCGTTTGGCTTTGTTCCGTTAACAGAGTTGATGTTTCGAATCATGCGTTCTACTTTGAGGGATAGGTTACTGCGATTTCTTCTCCAAATGATACAAATATAAATCATTTCAGCTATCTAGATTTTGAACTGTACATATCGGACATACTATCTAAGTAAATTTTGTGTTTGCTGTTGTAAAACAGCTCTCTAGCAGGTAAAACATTTTCTAAGCAAGTAAAAACATAAAAGAAATGTTTAAACATCAGCCAAAACAGAAAAAAAACTATTTTCAATGAAAGTCAATCAAAGGTACTTCCTTAAAAAACTGTGACTACTCTGATGGTATCAAGAATGCACAATGCAATGAACTGCAACACTATTTTGATACCCGATTGAACGCAGATATCTAGCAGAAATGCTGTGCACGCGAACAGCATGTCAAGAAGCCCAATAACAACATTGTTAATGCAATCTCGCGAGATCGCTGACATTATCAAACGAAACGCGATACAACGAGCAATGGGCAGTGACGTAACAATGAAGTATATCATGATCATCATCATCCATCGCGAATTTACTTATTCAACAGCAGCATCAAACTACTGCAAGAACCGCGTACCGCACCCTGTGCCAAATTTGTCAGCACCAGCACCAGCAGCAGCAGCAGCAGCAGCAGCAGCAGTAGTGAGATCTTTATCACCGAGCGCCATCACGGCTTGGCGTTGCATTCATAGAAGTGGGTAAACCAATAGCCGCATAATGTTATCTGAGGGCAGCATCGTCTGGGCAGTAGTAACGTCAGGAATCTGTTAGGACAGCACGTGCTGTTTGTGGGCGAACCCGTTCGGATGTTCCGATGATTCTGCGATCCGGAAGGAGATAACTCATTTTTAGGTTATGTACAAAACGCGTTGTTTCTTTTATTGGGGTTTCTTCAACAATAACACCGGATCGGTTGCGTCAGGGCAGTGAGTCGGGGTTCCGCTCGAGTTTACCATCCGCTCGATCCCCAGCCACCCGAGCTACCACCCGAGGACCAGCCTCCTCCGTGGCCACCGCTATAACCACCACCATAGCTGCCACCTCCATAACCGCCGCTTCCACCGGAAGACCAACCCTTGCTCAGACCACCTCCCGATGACCAACCACCTCCGTGTCCACCGCCATAGCCACCTCCATAGCTACCACCTCCATAACCGCCGCTTCCACCGGAAGACCAGCCCTTGCTTAGGCCACCTCCGGAAGACCAGCCGCCTCCATGGCCACCGCTTCCACCGTATCCTCCCCCAAGGCTGGAAGACGAAGACCAGCCCTTGCTGATACCGCTTCCACCCGAGGACCAGCCACCGCCATGACCTCCGCCATAGCCGCCTCCATAGCTGCCACCTCCGTAACCACCACCGAGACCTCCGGACGACCAGCCCTTGCTCAGACCACCGCCCGATGACCATCCACCGCCCAGGCTACGTCCACTGCTCCATCCGGAGCTCAGACCACCTCCGTGTCCTCCTCCATATCCGCCACCTCCTCCCAGTGACCATCCGCCGCTTCCACCGCTGGACCATCCCTTGGAGATGCCACCGCCGCCGCCGCTCCAACCTCCATGTCCACCGCCCCCACCGCCCGTGGTGACGATGATTATCTTTTTGCCGCCACCGCCACCACCGCTCCAGCCGCCACCACCACCTCCTCCGCTTTTCCAGCCACTCCAGCCGGACTCGGCACCCTCTAGGTCATCCGATGAGAGGACCACGGCCACCAGGCAGCACAGAATGATCGAACGCTAACGGTAGAAGAGATAGGCAACGAATTAGACCACCGTGGAGTTTAGATTTCGTGGGTTAGATTGATCTTTGTCTTCATCATGACGCTGCATAATTTGATCAACAAAGAAACTCCTTGAAATGGAGTTCTTCGGGAGATAGTCGCTTGGCTACAAAGTGCAGCATGATGTCGTCATTGCAGCGAATAAACTAATCCAACGAGATGTAGTATCGATCCTTGAATAACTTGGGCCAGTTGATTGCATTCCACTGTATAATCTTGGGAGCGACTACAACCCAATGTCCACACAAACTGTGTTCTACAGTTCCACAATGTTTCACCAACCACCTCACAGCTCAAAACACACCTTGATCATCTTCTCGGGGGCAGGATACGGATCCGGATCCAAGAAGAAACTACAGAAAAACACACACAGACACAGACACAGGCAGAGACAGCTGGGGAAAAGGATGCACGGTTGCTAGGATGCTGCTGTTACTCGGATGAAACACCCAAGTACACTATGCTACTAGCTGCGACCGACGATCGCTTTTATACTCCCAAAACACTGAACTGCATCCACGGCGTCGTCGTCGTCGTCGTCGAAGGGGTCGGAAGCCGCTCTCGGGCCTTTAAACAGCGGGCCGCTGCTCCCCTCCAACTAGGCGGGAAGCCATCTTACGTGAGATCAAATAGACGCACCGGTGGACCTGCTGCTGCTGCTGCTCGTGGCCCATTCACTTTGGCCTAGGTACGGTAACCGCGCCTCAGCACATCGAATGCTTCGTGATCGACGATCTTCCCGACGATGAGCAGCTCGAGAGGTTCCCCTCCTTACCACGGTAGCCACGGTACCACTGCTCAGTGCTCGTTCAATTACTAATACACTCCGGTCCGTGCGACGAGACGAGGTTGACCCTCGCTCGCTCGCTTGCTCGCATCAGCCTCATCATCTTTTGCGAGGATCGATCGCGATCGGTCCGGCCCAAAACCAGATGGTCAGCAGCTCCTTCATCCTTCGTCATCGGCGCTGGACGAACGGACGGTGTGCTTTACTGTGATGACGCCGATTTGTTCGCTCGATCAATAAGGAAGAGGAGACGATCGACAAATGTCGAGGTATTCGACATCAGGTAGAAACAGATTGCGCGGCGCGATTTTTTTGGCCACACAAAGATCCATCGCGATCGGGTGAGTGAGTCGCAAGTATATAGTAAATAGTCAGCCTCGCGGCTGCTGGATGGCATAAGCGCACCAGCGATCACGCTGTTGTAATTCACGAGTTGGCGATCTATTGTAGACAAAGTGCATTGTGCTTCCTAATTGTGATTTACACACTGCCGGAACACGAGCAGCAGAACCCGAGCTGTCTTGATGATTCATCCGGACCCCGGATCACCTTTGGTGGTTCTACTCTGATTCTGCCAAGCAGAGCGATCGCAGCTACTACGACCGCTAATTGCCGTTACCAGCTCGATGACGCTTCCGCGTTTTCCCCGTGGGGCGGGGGGGTGGGTGGCCAGTTTATATTGGCCAAAACCAACACCAGACGAACCCCGAAATCATCGGCAAACGAAGCGAAAGATAATTGGTCAGTCAATAATAATTTCGTTGATACGCGGTCGCGCGATCAAGTAGCCGCAATCGCACAGGCGAAGCGCGAGTGTTCTTACCGCGTTTCTGCTCCGTCACTTCACTGTGCCTGCCAGGGAGCCGGGGGGAGCTCCGGGGGGCAATTGACTTAATTATAGGTCTGGCCGGCATGGTGGAGTCCAGTCGACGCAGAAATATTGACGCCCCAAAATCGTGCTCAGGATCTCAGCGTACTCGGGCGATGGAGAACCACCGATCGGTCGATTATTGCGCACCTGCTTGCCGTGGATCGGCGCCGCCGTCGCCACCGTGTCTGGTTCGAGCTGGTTAGAACAGGCGACAAGAGAGGTAAGGAGGTACCCTCTGGAAAAGATCGTGATCTTTTTGTAAATTCTAATCACCAACTAGCTATTGGAACGGGAGCGCTAATAATTTGTAATCTGGGCAGGCCTTGGAATGGTTTTTCTTAGGGACAAAGTATCGTTTGTGGGGCAGTCTGCAGCCAGATTGCATAACGCAGTAACGCCGCACGTCGCGTGAAAGGAGCACTTGCCGAAAGTGTACTGTCGCTGAGGACTTACTCAACATCAACAGGAAAAGATGGATCCACCGCCAAAAAAACCGCCGGCAACTATTATTGTCACATGATGGCAATGCTAGACCCCCCCCCCCCCCCTGGAATGGGCGATGGATTGTACCGCGAAATAGTACATTAATCTAATGTCACCCACCACCTTCCCACTGCATCTGTACCATCCCAAATGAGCAGTCAAAGGCAAGGCACTGACGACACAATCGAATTGTGTGTCGCCGAACAGAATCTGCCCATCAACAACCATCTCATGGTGCTCATCGCGCACTCACTGGCGTAGCGCACCAGCACCAGCAGCAGCAGCATGGATTTATGATGGATCCTTTGTTCTCTAATGGCCTGCCGTGCGCCACGTTCAAGGCGCCACAAGGGTCGGCAATCCGGGTTCATGTGTGTTTGATGTTTTTGGTCACCATCGTCACCATGCAGTCCCGTCCGTCCATCCATCCATCCAGGAGGGGATTGTGTATTTTAAGGTTAATTATGATTCGTAGCATTTTTCACGCTGCTTACCACCGGTGCGCTGGCGTTAAGATGCAGATTTGATTCGCTTCGCGGCCCCTTCAGCACTTCGGTGCCCCTGCGGTATGATATCATCGTCTCATCAAGATGACTGGCACTCCCCCTCCCCCCGGGGTGGCTGTGAAGGGCTGACCGTTTTCCATGGGCTTCGTTTTTTTGCCACCGATCATCATCAGCGCGGCCATTGCCGATGACCGTGAAGTGTTGTACTGCCATACAATGTGCAGAAGTCTGTATAGTGTTCGTTTGCTTTCTGCTCGCTGCTGGCCGCTGCTCGAGGATGAAACGATGCTTAGTAATGTGGAAAAACCATCCCGCGATAAGCGATCGTTCGACACGGGTGTGATCGCGCGCTTTTGATCGAGAGAAGATGTTAGAATTTGTAAAAGGGATGGCCGGGCGGTCGAGGAGATCGTTATGATGGATGGGATGGGCTTTGATGAATATTCATCGGTCACGGGGCACCGGACTCGGATTTCGGTTGATTTGCCACCTATGTACACGCGGGTACCGGTTTGTTCTATTCTAATCAGCATACACGGTACTTACCGGTTTTAACTACTTACTCATTGACATTGCGACTGCTCGCCGGTGTTTTATCGGCGGCTATGACGGAGAGCATAGTGGTGACGTGGTGCTAGAACGGTGAACACTTAGTTTTAGACTAATTATAAGGAGATTACCATCATGACTACATCATCGTTAGTCACTCAATTGAATGTAGAAATGATACATGTGGTTGTCGTCCGGTTCAATTGGAATTTACATAAATAAATGTTAATCACTAAACACATAAATTAGTAGATGAGAAAAGGAAGGTTTGAAAAGTCGAAAAGAAAATTCAATGCATGAAAGAATGAAAAAAAACATGGTTAAAAAACATTAGTTTTAAAAAAAAAACATAAGAAAGAATAGTGTTCTCAGCAAACTATTCAAATCCCTTCCATATCATACATGGATCATACTAGCGTTCACATTCATAGCATAGCCCTACACATAATGATGATGGATGATGAGCTGTAGCTTTTTGTTACAAATCCGTCGCGATTGAAATCCTGAACTCGGGATTCGCTCATAAATCAGTGCTCGTAGATTGAATACTGGCATAACAAAGACGAAACCGCGGCGAGAACTCCCGCTTGATGTTCTCCCTCTCCGTTGATGCGTAATCTTGCTGTTGCGATCCGCGACCTTCGGTTTCGAACCAGAAGAGGCTACGGCCCCAAACCGTTCCAGTAATTGTTCTCTCGAGTTCCTGGTTCCGGGAGCTCGAGGTTCGATTTGGAGTGGTTGGAGTTTATGAGGCACCGCCGACTACCGCCTACCGCCGACGAAAACCGTCGAGTTCTCCCCTCCCCATCACCACATGTGGCTTCTGCTGCAAGAAAAGAATCTCATCTCACGCAAGTGCTCGTAAGCGTTCGCGGTCTTCCGGGGACTATTATTAAACAAAACGCATACTCGTCAACCTCTCCCCTCTTCACCGGCATCGAGTGACACGGAGTAATGAGGCTGAAGTGGAACTGTGGGTAAGCTGGTTTACCGGCACGCCAACACGTCACGAGTTGGGGATTCACCGGAACAACGACGACCGCGACGACGACGACGACGACGTCGTTGAGATGACAACGAAAACGGAGCGAGCAGCGGCACTGGGAACACAAGAATCAACAGTCGGTAATTAATTACAAGAAGCACAAGTGTTTATCTCTTCACGATTGCCACCCGTGCACCATGGAAAGGCCCCCTTTTGCCAACGCTCTGTGGCCGTCAGTCAAATTTTGCATTCGAAAAATGAACGCAGTAGGCACTAATGAGGTCCGGTGACGATGATGAGCATCGCAGTTCAGTTAATCTGCACTCGGCTCCATCATGTAGCGTGACCCTCGCGAGGCACCTGATGCTGAAGGTAAACGGATCATAAAATGTAAAGCGAACCACCGCGCCACCCCTTCCCGCTGCTTGGGCCTTTTCCTTTCAATCCAATTTCAGACTTAATTCAATCCACTAACTTTGGCTAACTGACTGACTGACTGACTGGCAGTTTATCTGAGAGCCCTGGGAGCAGCCGGGTTGGATGGAATAAATCATGAAAATGCAATCATCTGCACAGCTTACCAGCTTGATCTGTGGAGTCGTACCAGCGCCGACTAAGGCTGAATCGAATCGGTAGCAAACTTGATTCCCTCGTAATCGTTTCCAAAACTGCCGGAAATGTGTGGCAACTGTAATGGGGTTTCTCTCCCACCGGCAGCAGAATGGATGATCGTGTTAGAACTACGCGTGTAGACCTCCCTTCCCAGTGCAGAGGTGCTAACATCCGATTCGAACACTACCATGATCCGGACCGATCATCTAATTCATCGATGACGATACCCGGTACCCTAGAGCGGTTATGAAGCATTGGATTGAAGGGAGACCCTTTTGAACTGCCACTGCCAGCTCGGATACACGGATTCCGGCACGGCCTGCACCAAATTGATTATGATCATCAACACGACGGGCGTTAATTGTGGCCGGCGGGCGACTTGTGACGACAGTAGCTCATATAGAAACGCCAAAGGCGCTTCGCCTACCATAAGGTCACGTGTTGCCACTATATGAATCCCGAGTGCCCGTAATAGTGCGAACACGTCATACCCGTTCGTAGCCTTTCACGCGGATTCATGCAACACCGTACGAGACTCTCCCACGAGAACGCGCTTTCAACCGTGAAAATTCGAGCGAACGAACCACCACGGGGTGCAAAACGGAAACGGAAAATGATGCAAGCAAGCGCCGGCAAGCATGAGAAACTGTAGATCAGCTCCAGAAGCGTTCAAGATAAGCGCGGAGAGCAAATATTAGTGAGCTTAAAGTCGAGGCGACACATTGACGAACTGTTGCGTCGGTTGCTCATCTTGCACTCACGCTGCTGTACTACCGTGGCATTGAGCACGATGATTGTTTCAATGGCGAAGAGTGGTAAAGTCAATCAAGCATCCGCTAATTGACGATGAGAGATAATGTTTGATTTCATTGAAACATACATCAAGACGATGCTCTTGCGATACAGTGTTGGTTCTGTACATCGTACTATACATTAGGCTACTAAAAATACTACAAGAGCCTCTTATACATACTGTTGGTTACATGAACAATAATTGAATCGCTTTGCTTTTAAATCGTGTGATTTGTTGGTCGAATGAAGTAAGGCTTATAACTGGGCGTAAGGCATTAGATCCAGTTCAGGTGTACGGTTTAGCATGAACCTTCTAGACAAAACTAGAGAAGGCGTAATAATAGGCTCAGAGCATCAGCATCAGAGCATTGGATGAGAAATCGAAAGGGAATGAATTTCATCAGGATCATCTCATTCATGCGTATCTAGGCATGGGCCTTCCACGCCTTATCGCGTACGTGAGGAACACGTGTTCCTTCGCCAGACGATCCTTCAAGCTCTAATTTTTTCGAGTATGAATCGTCCATCCAGATGAACTTTCCCTCCTAGTGCTTTGCCTTCTGCGACCCGCTATCACCGAGGGAGTGGCTGGTTGATAACACAATGGGTGCAAAATGTGCTAAACCAAATACATGTGGCACAATCAACTTTTTTTTTTGTACCTAATGCTTTTACCCTCTTGTTATCACTATACATGGGGGTTTCCACTATTCCCTTACATGCTGTATTGTCCGAAACTTCTAGGGAACATTTCATAAACATTTCACTTTAGCAAATGATAGTTCTAGGTCAGTTCACTTCGCCAGCGGAACAAAGTGGTTCAATTCGTACGGAATTTCTTAATTAAAAGCCGCACTTGATCGCAGGTACGTAGTCAGCTCACTGGATGAAGAGTACAGTCAACCTGAAAAAAAGTGTGTACCCTATCCCAAAGTGTGCTGCCAGAAAGATAAGAGCATTACCGGGATGGAAACAGCCCACTACAAAGGATCGGCTCGGGCCGTTAGATCGTCAACGAATCAACCATCACGACCCCAACGATTACTGGCGATGATGCATTTTGTGATCGTGAACAATTACCTTTCGCACTATCCGCGCCTAAAACGATGCCTGAAAGGATGCTGGAAGCAAGTGGAAAAGTTAAATTGTTGTATGCCGCCTTTCATTCGCTCACTAGCCGATCGTGCTGAACCAAAATGAAAATATGGGAAGTAGGATCTACTCGTAGAGCAAACGATCCAATTGAGTTCTGTTAGCAACCGTATTAGAGGTTCTTAAAAATGAAAGTTTGATAAAT
>NC_064875.1:63999541-64009541 GCF_943734745.1 Anopheles darlingi
GTAGAGGTATGCACTACCTTTACTTCCGGTTGGCAGTCACAGGAGCGGCGGTTGGGTAGTGATATAGGTTCCACATTTAATCAAGATCACGTGCAACGTAGTAGCCATTTGTGGCTGTTCCTGCTAACGTTCCTGTAGGCCCCACGAAACGGTCTTCATTTCCTTGCGGTGCATTAAATTCCTGTATTAACCTGGTTCGATTTGTGAACAATTGATTTCCTTGAATAGACAAAACAGAGATCGTAAACCATTATAGCAAAATTTACAAATTCATATAGGGGGTAAATGAATACTAAATCCAAGAAAAAGATTACGCGTCCACTACACTTAGATAGTTCTTTTGCAGTTGAATCAGTTAAGGAATCAAGATATTCGGCTGCGGACAATATGTTCACTAGGGTAGGGCCATACCGTAGCTACCATATGGCTCCTTTCTAGCCAAATTGTAGTACGTAGAAAGAACCGTCGCTGAATAAAGCCAACTGAGATTTGAGCGCCTATTGTGATGTGCCCGCCAGCAGCATCACACGAGACGGTACTATCTCTTATCGCGACTGTCACGAGCGGTTCAGAGAATATACACTCGGCTCGTTATTTGCTGGCTGGGAGGGTTAATTGCCTGGGACCCTAAATAAACACCCACCAAAAAATGGGCCCATTAACGTGCCGGCGCCACAGGCCAAACGAGCAAGTCGCGCAAGCTTTACTCTGTGTGTGAGTGCGTATGCTATTCCACTTTCCGCAAGGCAAACGTTTCACTAAAAGGAAAGCCGAAATAACTGTTCCAGCACCAGCAGTTCGATACGCGGGGTTCACTTTTTCCCGTTATTCTCGTGTCTCTTCTCTAAGAACTTCTCTATCATCCCGACTGCACCCGCGATTTATCACGATCAGTCCACTCACACTTCGCGAATGCCATAGGTGTCTTCTTCGAAGATGCTACTAATTTATGTCCTTCCAGCCGGCAACGGGAGTGGCGGAATGACAAAGCAAACAAAGGGGGGTTCAAGGGAAGACCCCGCGGCGTTCTGGGCACCAAGCTGTGGTGCTGTGTGCTCAGAACACAGCGGTTTATTGCACCCGTTTACAGGGCTGCTGGCGTCATCGTGACCACTACCCCTGTCTGTGGTGGCTAGCTCTTCACGTGTCCAACAACGCATATGCTCTAGTTTGCACTGCGACGTAGTGTTTACGCTCGGCGAAGCTGGCGATACGCAATCACTCCGGGCGTTGAACCGTGCGCTTCTACGGAATTCACCGGCGACCGGATCCTGTGACACGCGAAAAGCACAGCACAGGTTTCAGGTTCAGGATCAGGTTCACGATTCCCACAAGAATATTCTAAACTAATCGAAGCAACCGTAGCACACAGTGCAGCAGACGAGACGACCTCGATGAATCATAATTGATAACGTAAATAAAGAAGCAGCCGAAGGGGCTGGCCTGGGAGAAGTAGCGGAAGCGCATCACGTCCCGGAGTCAGCCTCCCCAAAGGGCTTAATTATGTAACGAGCTCACGAACCTTCACGGAATATCACTACAAAACTACAAGCTGGACACACGGCATTTACAAAGCGGGACACTTTAAATTAATAAAAAGGGGCACGGGGACTCGACGTAGAAAGTGCAACCCTTTCGGCGGCCACAGAAGTCTAGAGGCCGGACCGCACAAAGCGTAAAACTCATCCTAAACGCCAATATGCAAAAGTTTACGGGACCGGGTATGAGGTTTGCAAACTGGATTGCAGTGAAATTTTATCGACTTTCGCGCAGAATTAGGAAAGTTTTAGGGGAGGAATAGGATTAAAAACACACTATCGATAGAAAGCACGGAAAAAGCAAACAACGAAGTTGCGTTTTATGTGGCGCAGCCTTGATTTTCTTGAGCGCATCAAACTGTCAACGGCAATAAGAGGCTTATGTGTGGTGCGGGTTGAAAACTTACACACGTAAACAAAAGGTTTGCGTCCCGGAAAAGTAAAAATCCACGGCATCCGGATACGGATAGGCATGTTCGGATAAGGTATTTTGGAACGCAGATTTGTTTTCTCCTCTCCTTCCTCTTCTCCTACATTTATTTCGTTTCGAAAATACCCTACACACGGAACCGCCGGACATGATTTCCAGCAGCGTGGCGTGCACGGCACTTCCCAGAAGATGATGTTCGCCTACTGGTTCTCCGTCCGTCCGTTCCACTTGCACTTAACTTGCGCCTTCTCACACCGTTTATCGTCCGCAGAATACGAAGCACACACGTACGACAGCCACACTAAGATTAGATGACGACACGCAGCGACGATACCGTCTACTCCAGCTGGAACTCGAAGTACGATGAATCGAATACCTGGACACGCACAAAACCATCCTCTCCGCCGGTGGTGAAGCTTTTGCCGTCCGGATGGAAAGCCAAGCTGTTGATCGGCCCAAAGTGGCCCTTCACGCGCGCAAACTCCTCTTCGTACACCAGATGGAAGAATCGGGAATCGAACTTTCCGGCCTGGGTCGAGGTCGTCGTCACTTCCATCGCATCCTGTCCACCACCGAGCGCGACATGCTCGTACAGTGGGCTGATTGCGGCCGAGTTCACCGGTCGCTCGGTTTTGTACGTCTTCAAGCATACCAGCGACTCGGAATCGAACAGTTTCGCCGTTGTGTCCTTCGACGAGGAGATGAACATAGTGCCATCGTGCGACATCTGCATATCGGTGATATTCGCCGTGTGATCATTGACCGAGTTCAGCTCCTTGACCGCGCGCAAATCCCAGATACGAATCGAGCCGTTCTCGTGTCCCGTGATGACGGTTTCATCGAGAGCGCCCCACAGCATCGACGTGATTTTGCTCTGCTGCTCACCCATCGTCAGCTTCAACACCGGATCTGCGCTACCGATGCTGGAATCGATGTTTCGTACATCGATAATGAACAGCTCACTCTGCTGCTGCATACTGCGATCGGTGGAGTAGGAGGCCTGGTTGCCAGAATAGCTGAAGTTGCACGTACGAACGGGCGAAACACACGGGATCGTTCCAAGTGATTTTCCTGTCTCGACATCCCACAAGCTAAAAGAAACGGTAAGTTAGTTCCTTCACTACTGTTCCCCAACTGGTGCTCGTGGGCGTTGGACTTACAATGTTTTCATGTCGCCGGCGCCGGTGATGAGCCGTGTGGTCGTCCAATCAACGTCAACACACCAGACTGCTCCGATGTGTCCATTGTACGTTCCGAGCCGCTCACCGTTCAATGAGTACCAGACGCTGGGGCTGCTATCCTTGGCGGACGAGAAAATCAGATCGCCCTCTCGGTTGTACTTGATTTGCGTGATGGCACGCGAGTGGCCCTGCAGCATCAAGGGTTTCTGGAATGAGGGGGAAGGGTTATCTAGTCATCAACTCTGGTATTCATTCCGGTTCTGTCTTCGCTTTCTCGCCACGACACTATTTGAGGTTAGAATACGTTCGGGAACCCATCATCCGAAGAGGATGCTGGCAGAGGAAAGCCTTGCTTAGGCGTTTCGGGGCACCGCTTTGGGTTGAGTGTCTTCACCGTACTTACCATTTTGAATCCTCACGTCCTTTATTCGACGAAAAGTGGAATTTGTCGCGGACGACGAGGTGTTTCGTGAAAATGCGAACTGCGAAAAGGGTTGCCAGATCGGCAAACAGCTTAACTGTCAAATGTGACAAGCAGTGACAGGCGGCCTCTAGCGCGTTTATCGTCCCGGATCGTATGTTAGCAATCAGCTTGCATGCGAGTTTTAAAATGCAACGACCATACAATGTTGCATAAAATGCGTATACTAAAAACGAAACTGGAAAAACTCGAACGGCGTAGAAAAATCTGAATTCGAACGAAGTAGACGACTGCAAACTCTATCCAATTATCATTTTACCGATCTCATTATCATTCTACCGATTTCGCTTGAATGGGTGTACTAATGAAGTGTCCTTATCTACCGTGTTGCAAATCACATTCTTATCGATGAATACAGTCTTCGATAACAATATTGCTCAACAATTCTCAGATGCATTCATGGGTTTGAATGTTCATACTATAGCTATTTTCCATCCATATTCGAATCCCTCATGTAGGAGCCACCTTCCTGACGTATTCTTACGGACTACCCCAACGGAAAACCAGCGTAGCGTGTTATCTTGTAGCTACCGGATTAGTGATAAGACCACTGAATGAGCGCTATAAAAGGAGTTGTTCAAAGAAAGGCTCATCCCTCAATATCATTAAAATGCAAGTCTTCGTGGTTCTAGTTGCTCTGTTCGCGGTTGTCAGTGCTAAATGGATCGACATCGACTGGTCCAAGGTGCGGCCGATAGAGGAGTTCGATCACTACTGGGCTCGCCTGCCGGCGGAGCTGCAGATCTACCGTCACGCTGTACCGTCGCACCGTATCGTCGGAGGACAGGAGGCTTCTCCCGGACAGTTTCCGTACCAGGTTGCGCTACTGGGCGAATTCGAATTTGGAATAGCACTGTGCGGAGGATCCATTTTAACGAACCTGTACGTTCTTACTGCTGCTCACTGTATCGTCGAGGGCCCATTGAATGAACCGATCACCGGAGGTATCGCCATCATAGGTGCACAGAATCACATTGTGGTGGAGCTGTCCCAGCAGCGCATCCCATACGAACCGTCAGGAATCGTTGCTCATCCGCTGTACACCTTGACGAACATTCGCAACGATATTGGTGTGGTCCGTCTGAACTCGCCAATCACCTTCAACAATCTTGTGCAACCCGTTCGTCTACCGGCTCGATCGGATAACCGTCAATTCGGAGGACTCATTGGCACTGTTTCGGGCTTCGGACGTACCTCGGACGCTAACCCAGCTATTTCGGATGTTTTGATGTATACCTCTAACCCGGTAATGATTAACGCCGACTGTATTTCTTACTATAATTCCGATCTGATTGAGCCTCAAAACGTGTGTCTGAGTAGTGCCGGTGGACGTAATGTTTGCAACAGTGACTCTGGCGGCCCGCTAACTGTACAGGATGATGGAAGCCTGCAGATCGGTGTGGTATCCTTTGGAAGTGTCGTGACGCCTGGAGGTGGTTGCGAAGAGAATGTACCGTCAGTATACGCTCGTGTGACTTACTATCTAGAATGGATTGAGGCAAATTCTGACTTTGTAGCCAACCCTTAAAGTAAAAATTGGGCTGCTAAGGATACTTTTCGATAGTTTGTGTTTCCAAAATATGAAGTCCATGCGATTTCTACTTAGTTTTATTAATAATATGATCAGCAGAAAGGTATCGCTAGTGTTCTCGGATATTCTATGATAAATCTTAAACCAATCAACACTTATCTACCATAAATGATACTGTTCCATTATCGTTTTACCGATTTCGCCTAAATGACTGTACGAAAAAAGCGTCCTTATCTACCGAGTTGCAAATCACATGCTTATCGGTGAATATAATTTCCGATAACAACATTTGTAACGGAATTCCCAGATGCATATTCGGGTGTTATTGTCCCGTCTTGGATTTCCCTAAAACATCATGGGAAATTCGATGGCAAACCACTATTTACTGCATTTTTTTAGACGATTCGATTTGAAAGATGATAATCGTATTCTTCCGGAATACCCCAACGGAAATAAGCGTGTTATCTTAAAATAGCGATGACAATGCTTTGCAGGTCGAATGAATCAGGAGAATCGAAACACCAATAAACCTAATCCGGCTACTGGCTCAATGATAAGAGCAGTACATAACTGTTATAAAAGGAGCTGTTTGAGGAAAAGCTGTTCAGTCGCTATCGTCAAGATGAAGGTCTTCGTGTTTCTAGCTGCTCTATTCGCGGTTGTCAGTGCTAAATGGATCGATATCGATTGGTCCAAGGTGCGGCCGATAGAGGAGTTCGATCACTACTGGGCTCGCCTGCCGGCGGAGATGCAGATCTACCGTCACGCTAGACCATCGCCGCGTATCATCGGAGGGGAGGAGGCTTCTCCCGGACAGTTTCCGTACCAGGTTGCGCTACTGGGCGAATTCGCTTTGGGAATAGGCGTGTGTGGAGGATCCATTTTAACGAACCAGTACGTTCTTACTGCTGCTCACTGTATCGTCGAGGGCCCATTGAATGAACCGATCACCGGAGGTATCGCCATCATAGGTGCACAGAATCGTATAGAGGCGGAACCGTCCCAGCAGCGCATCCCATACGAACCGTCAGGAATTGTTGCTCATCCGCAATATACCTTGACAAACATTCGCAATGATATTGGCGTGGTCCGTCTGAACTCGCCAATCACTTTCAACGATCTTGTGCAGCCTGTTCGTCTACCGGCTCGCTCGGATACCCGTCAATTCGGAGGACTCATTGGCACTGTTTCTGGATTCGGACTTACCTCGGATAGTAGCACGTCTCCTTCGGATGTTTTGATGTATACCTCTAACCCGGTGATGACTAACGCTGACTGTCTTCCATATTACAACTCCATTCTGATTGAGCCTCAAAACGTGTGTCTGAGTAGTGCCGGTGGACGTAATGTTTGCAACAGTGACTCTGGCGGCCCGCTAACTGTACAGGATGATGGAAGCCTGCAGATCGGTGTGGTATCCTTCGGAATGGCTGGTTGTGAGAACAACATACCATCAGTATACGCTCGTGTGACTTACTATCTAGAATGGATTGAGGCAAATTCTGACTTTGTGGCCAATCCTTAAAGATGACGTTGAAAAGAACATTAAACATCAAATCTTTAACAAACATATGCTTTTCTTGCGCAAGTAGTACATCTAAGTACCCGTTTAGCAAAAGGTATGTAATACGGCCGCTTAATGTTTAAGCGACTACTAAGGGGCCCATAAGCGGCCACATTGCATACCTTTTGAGGGTGGAGAAGCTGTGACAGTTGCATGCAACTGCTACAGTGATGGTGGATAAAATATGAGCATTTTTCGTAAATTTTCATCAAAAATCCAAGTTCGAAGTCCAAAATGGACAACTCCCTTGTCGTTTTCCCATCTCGCTTTCCGTGTTCCGAGTTCAGAAATCGCTGCGAAAAATGTAAAATTCTTAAAATTACTTTTAAGCCATTTCGTGCGCGATAAGAACAAATTCAAGTCGTTTCCCAACTCCCGCCTTCATTCCCGTTGGAAAAATAGGCCCTCCTGGCCGTGTAAACCGTGGAAACAATCGAAAACTGCAGCTCCCGATCCAAAGAAGACGAGGTTGAAACCTCGAAAAAAAGATTCAACTTTATCCTTTCCTTTCCCCATAACTGATCTTTTTACAAGCTCCGGAAAGCAATCAAACCTAAGGTGTACAGAAATCTTCGGCCGTGCTCCGGAAGTCTCGAAAGGAAACAACCGTAAACCGCTTCTGTAAGTTCGTGATGCTGCAAGGATTAACGATCCAAATCTCCTTAAGGATCGTTCGTAGCGCGCTCCGTGTGTAAATGCAGCTGCTAAGCTCCCTCGCCTTCGCCTTTGTAGGAATATAAAAGTATCCCGCCGCCTGGCCCTCGGAATAAACGGTTTCGTCGCGTTCGCCTAGTTCGCGCGTCGTGTGCCTGCGTGTTGTTGTTCTGAGGGAAACCCTTCATCAACGATTTATCGATTTTCCCAGCAGCAGCTGCAGCAAAACACAACCTGCTGGACGGCGGAAAGGACGGCTGGCGTGCCCAGGTGTAGCCGCGTGAAGCCATTCAAGACACCCCTCAGCTCGAGGGTTCTCAAAATGTCGCAGGTCAGACAGAAACAACTGGACGACGATCGGTGTCACGGGAAATGGTGAAAAGTGTCCTGAGCATTCGCAGTACCAGTAGGCATAGTGATAGACGCGAAAGCGAACGGAGCTAATCGTCGGGAACGCAGCTGATGCCAGCAAATCATCGCTGCTCTACATACAGCCCACACTCATCGATAGGCGACAAACCATACAAATCCGTACGACAAAGCAAGGAATATCATCACTAGCGCCTGCTATGTCACGGACTCTTGTATGCCCTGGCTAAGCTGCAGCCAACTCGTTCCCTACTCGAGTGCATCGCCAGAGCGACAGCGCACAGTCTACTTCGTCGTTGGCTGTGAACAGTAAGCTGCAAGCAACGGAAGCTCCTACGACCGAAACAAGCGGACAGGCAGACCGAGAGTAGAAGTGGCCATTGCAAGACGGTTTGGCAATGGGCGGTTCCGTGAGTCAGGTGTTCCGTTCCGGCAGCGCATTGCTCTCGAACCGCGATGGCCATAAGGTGTCGGAGGCAACGGTCGACAAAGTGAACACCATCTTCGATGCGCTCCGGGCCAATCCAAAGATTTCGATCCACCGACTGGAGCCACTCCTGCTACAGATACCGAAGGTACGTGCCGTCTTGCGTTGTCGTTGATCGACCACCGCGATGGTCCCATACCATTCCGTACGTGCGTCAATCCCCGTAACCGAAGTGATCTCTCGCATCAAAAAGATCGTTCCGATCGTCACTGCTTCTCTTGGTCATTCCCTCTATCACGCTCGCACTCAAAAACACACTCCAGTAGGCCATTCTACCCCATGCGTCCATCGCGATTTGAATTCCGTCGAGTGTGCCTATGCTAGTTGACCCGCGGCGCGATCTATGACGCACGCATTTATAACTAATGTTGCCTGCATTCATTATCGGCATTCAAAACGTGAGTGAGCTTCCCCTTCCCCTTGCTCGCTCTTTCTCTCTCTGTCTTTCTCACACTTTCTGGCGGCGTTGTTGTGGTTCGCGGACCGTTGATTGTAGGACACAGTAGGCCGTGCGAGCGTGTGCTAGCGTTCCGGCGTGTGCCATCATCATTTTGCATCATCGTCATCATCATGGGTTTCGCGCTCCACTGTGCACGGGCGCGCTGCTGTGATGCCATTGATTAGGGTGGCGAAATGTCGCGGCAAATGGATTGTTCTGGCGGAACAGTGAACACCAATTAGAACGATTAATCAATGAAAACCCGCTTCATTGAGAGATGGAGAGTAGGAGGAAGCACTGCGTGTGTTCTCCTGGATCAAGAACTGACCGGATGTCATGACGATGATGCTTTGATTTAACCGGTTGTTGTACAGACTCTGCACTGCATTCAATTTAATGTCCTAATTGGCCTTCTCACAATTCTATTCTTCTGCAGTATGAAAACATTCTTGCCATACACGACGAAACGGGATACAATCTGCTGCAGAAAAGTGTCGGACTGAATCACGTTGAGCTAGCTAGGTGGTTACTGCACCGCCACAGACCAGACGTAAACCGGAGCTCATGTTCGCTGCCACTACACATCGCCTGTCTGAAAGGGTAAGCTTTTGCAGAACAATCCTTTTTCCTGCTATGTTGCTAATGATTGTTATTTCTTTCATCCGTTGCTCACCTGTACAGCTACGAAGAATGTGTGGAACTGCTTCTGAAGCACGGTGCTAGAATCGATACCGAAGCGAGAATGTGCTTCCCCGGTGCCCATTCACACAATTGCGAAGAGAGCGGGAAATACAGAAGTAAGAGAAAGCTAGCTCCCGGTTTCTGTTCCGGACCGACCAATTAACCATCCTATCGTCAATTTCGTCATTGCAGATCAAGGTGACAACTCGGTTGGTGTGTGCGAGCGGCCCAATACGAAGCTACAGAATGCCGTTTGCTACGCGATCGACGGTGATCAGATCAATGTACTGAACATCCTGGCCCAGAAGATGGAGGAACCGTGGATGCTGTTTCGGGTGCGCAAACCCCTGTTGCACATTGCTTGTGAGCGGGGTGCGTGGAAGTGTGTGCAGCATCTGGTGCAAACGCGCTCGGATGAGATTAATCTGATCAAGGACGAGTACTACCCGATCCATCAAGCCGTCCTGCACGACGGCCGGTTTCTGGAGCTGCTCATACAGCATGGTGCCATTACGACGGTGCGTACATGCACGCAACAAATGACGCTACTACATGTCGGTAAGTGGCACCAGGGTTTGTGGTTACTTCTCCGATTTCTCTCAATGTGAACAATTTCTTCCTAGTGATACTGGCGGCTAGGAAATC
>NC_064875.1:64014541-64029541 GCF_943734745.1 Anopheles darlingi
CCCTGAATGTGCGGGGTTTTAAGACTGAAGAACGGACTGGTTCTAAAGGAGAGAGAAAAATTAAGACTTCAAATGCCACCACAGGAGGCCGGTTCGTGTACGAGTACGAGATTAGATAAGTGGGCTCCGCTCAAAAACATGTTTATTAGGACGAGTTTTTTTTTTTTCGTGGAATACCATCACAGGAATTAGCTTAAGAAATGTCCAGAACATTTGCCGCGAATACCTGTTTTCGGTTAACTTGTTGTCCGCTTGGTCAGAAATATATTGCAGTTCATCTTGATCGGTTCAATTAATCTGATTAACAATTAGAACAACATCGATTAGTAGCAACCTTTTCGGTCTACCTCAATTTCGACATCATCAATGGCCTGTCTTAACTAACAACACACAAAAAAATCTCGTACTTCATCTCGTACCGCTGTGATCACAGACGACGAGACGAGTGTTTTAGCAAAAGTGTGAAGAAACGCAACGAACGTTAATGCCAGCCACCGCGTGTCCTCCCACACGGTCACCAGATGGCAATGCGAGCGGCTTCATGGTGAGACCGACATCATCGGCATCATAGAAGGTTGCTGGTCACACCACCGGAAACATAGCCCAACCGTGGCACCTGGAAGCCGGAAGGAAGGATGGGAAGGTAGGAGGCCGACGATGGCAATTTCGTTCTGTCCTCGAGCAAGATCACCACCACCTTGCTTGGGGGCACTGGTACCATTGCGGCTGTATACAGCTGGCTGAATCAGAGTGCACACCTGATCGATCGCACGCCTTACCCGGTGCCGCCGTTTAATAAGGCATTGCTTGAATGCTTTGACGAGGATCGGAGTGGTAAGTTAGGATGATGATGGCGATCTTTCTCATGTACTTCCTTTCACTCATTTGCCTCGTGTGAGAACACATTTTCGAACGTATGCTACATGATGACCAATTGCGTGGCACTGGTGCTAAACTTGACCATTGATGGCGGCAGGTCGACATGCTGCAGCACTGGTCGCTTAGCATGGCTTTGCGTACACCATGAAATTACATCTTAAAACAATTCTCTTCAATCGTGTAAAGCGTGGCTGCAACGGCTAAATCGATCGTACGCAAATCGGTCTACTATGCGCGACCCCACTAGAAGGCGAACCTTCGCGCCGGATGTTGCACGGATTGCCTGAGTCAAGATTGAGACTAATAAGAGAAGAGGTCACACATCCTTCTATTGGGAGGCTCGATGTACTTAATGGGACATTCAGCGCAATTTACTGGCCAGTTTATCCGCGTGATCTGTCTCCAACAAGAAATAAAATCAATCCATTTCCTCGCAAGGAAACACCCGGTGACCTTCAGAATATTCGCATTAAAGTGAAGACGCAATTTGCTTACCTCAGGCGCCCATCGTGCCGCATCAATCCAGGGTATGGAAAACCCCAAAACGCGCCAAAAAACGATCGGAGCAGCGGTGAGTGTCCAAACAAGGAAATCGCTGCGATCGATCGATCGAGCGAGCGTTCAGCCATGCTTAACACGGCGCTGAAAGCTTCTTTGTCTTGTGCCGCGGGTTCGATGGTGGAAAATGGCGGGCGCGCTTGGAGAATGGGCGATACACTTTGTGTGGTTCGCAAATGTCCGAATCAAGAACACCGTTTCGGGACTAATCAAGGTTTTAAATCCCAAAAAAACGATTTAAATACTGTATATTGTATCAAGAGGTTCATTAAG
Source organism: Anopheles darlingi (assembly GCF_943734745.1). Taxonomy (NCBI): domain Eukaryota; kingdom Metazoa; phylum Arthropoda; class Insecta; order Diptera; family Culicidae; genus Anopheles; species Anopheles darlingi. Next base: position 64,016,252 of record NC_064875.1, read on the forward strand.
CACGGGAGTCGCATGGATTGAGGCGTGATTTGTGTTTGCTCAATAAAGCGTATTCGTTTCAGCGACTACGCACGCGCCTCTGATCGATTCGATGTGATTGTAAGGTCCACAGCGGGAATCAAGAACATGCTTATAATTCATTGTGACCAAGAAAACGTGTAAGAAATAAATGAAGAAGTTTTTAGTTACTGTATTTCGTCAGAACGATTTATGAGCTGTTTCGTTCTACGTGCATGTTCATTTCTAATTAATACGACTCTTTGGACGATGTATAACTATCGAGAGTATGCTTAATGATTTTGAAATGCCCCAAGTGGCTAAACACTGATATAATCATTATTTCATTTGAAGTCAAAGTAAATATCGCTACAATACTACCATTCCGAAAAAAACCATAGTTACCATTGCTACAATAGAATCTAGAAAGCATATTCGCTAGTTTTCTCTACACGGTTAACGTCAATAGATGTGTTTCACAAAATATTATCATTTAAAAGTGCCAAATAAGAAAACAATTGAATATTTACCAGAAACCAAAGCAATGAAGTGCATTAAGAAAAAGCCTCGTGAATCCAGATTGAGATGGAGCGACGGTATCGACATGGATTGTAAAAGTTATTGTATTTACAACTAGGAAGACAGCAATGCCAGTTCGTTAGCGATAGCTGGATAGATCATTCCTTAATCGTGTGAAACACTTTCATTTTATTTACGGATGTTACGAGAAAAAAAGCGAATCCGGAAATGCCCTGAAAATGGTGAGTCGACGAACGAAGATGTTCTAATTCCACCGCCATATTGTATCAGTCCAGTTGTCGGTAAACATTCATGATCACCAAAGTGTAAACATAAACACCCACTGATCGTTACAATCGATTCCCATTTATAGTGTACCAGCGAACCGGCTTATGCACTGACGCATCGGGGATTTCGCTCGAGTTCGATGTAATTACCGTTTCTTCGCAACCAACACACAAACCTCTTACATTGTGGACGCCTTTGCCGGTCCGCCTACCGTTCGCGCTTTCCCAAACCAACGTGGAAGTGAGCTGTTTTCCCTTCTTCCCGCTGATCGGCATGAATCATTTACCGAGCCTCGCGTAAATCGGTGGAAATTCCCAGCCGATCCTCTCACGATCCGTGTGGCTTCAAAATCAAGGCAATGCCGCGGAGGAGGACTTGCAGACAATACCGCCGGTGTCTAGCCGTGCGTAACGAGATAACCATAATCGTGCTCTAGGGCCGTTTTGACACTTTGCCTGAGGTTACCTCGACGCGCGAGGTAGCGCACAACATGCGCAGCTACGCACCACGAGCACAGCTGGTGGTGGGCTTCGGGGTGGGGAAAACCCTATGTGATGCTCGAAGCTTCGCAGCCAGTATCAGTACCTACCTTTCAGTGGTCTGCAGTGGTTGGTGTAGGTGTTGTCTGTCTGGGCAGCAGGTAGCGTCGGTGGTAACGACGACGGCAGGTACGGGACAGCTAGCGAGAGGGTCTTCACATACCGAGAACCGAAGATCACCTTCTCTCTCTCGCGAATATCCTTTCACGATCACTGAGCCTCTCCGACACCTGCTGTTCGGCGGCGACAAGTCCCACCTTCCACTCACACCTTGCGGGCATGTGCTCGTTCTCTCTCTGGCTCTCTGTCGCGGCAGTTTGAAGATCGTCTAGACGAGCGAGATCGCGATCGTACTCTCGCCGGCGATCGTCGCTCCTTTGTCGCCACCACCGCCAGCAGAGTGGCGACAGAGCAACGACAGAGAAGTGGAGAGTCCGCGCGTCGGAACCAACGAGCAAAAAGGCTTTATAAATCGTGGCTCGGACACCGACCGGAGCTCAATCGAACGTCCGATCCGCTGGCGAGTTAGTCGATGACCGTTAGGGTTATTTAGGAGCCTCCGAGCACGTTAAGTGGCACTTGCGTGGTGGTGGACACCTTACCAATTTCGCGCGCGCGCAACTTTTCTGAGTGTTCCGTCCGTGTGTTTGTGTGTGTGTATGTGCACTTCCTAGGTACACATATCATATCGTCGGAACAGCAAGAAAAGCGGAAAATTCGTAAGGAATCGAACGTGTCGCAAGTCAGAGAAAAACACACCACGAAAAGAAAAGTAGTGCGTGCCCCGAACGGAGGAAAAACGGAAAAAAGCAACGATGCAACGAAGCTAGAGGAAAATCCGGACCAAAGAAAGCCCCATTTTTCTAGTGCTATCGTCGTCGTGTCTCTCGTGTGTATCTGTGCAAACTGGAAAGCCAGAGAAAAGTGCAGAAGAAACTTGTTTCTGCAGTTAACGAGAAAAAAACGTAACCAACGGTCAAAGACCCTAAGCGCGTGGTTTTAGAACAACGGTAGCCGCCATCTTGGGTGAAAGTGCTGGACAAACTCACTGCACCATTAAAAGGCGTAGTAACAGAAATAGAAACAAAGAGAGAAAGGGAAGGAAGTTGTGAATTTTACGTGCCAAATCGAAACCTCAAAAACCAGCTACAATAATGACGCCAAAACCAGAGGAAGGCAGCAACATCCCGGTCGTGCACGCGGTCGACGAGCGCGAGCTGAGCGGTTCACTCAACAACAGCAGCCTTAGCAGCATCGCTGGTGGCAACAGCATGGGCAACCTTAGCAACAACCTGAAGCTGAGCGCGTTCATCAACAATGGTTTCGTCGGCGAGTGCCCGGCAGGCGATAAGCCGGCGATCAGCGACACACAGGATGAGCTCAGGAAGGACCACAAGAACAGTCAAAATGGCGGCATCGGTAACGGCGGTGGCGGTCTAGGTGGTGGTGGTGGTGGTGGTGCTAATGCCAACCCTGCCAAGATGGCGGTCGCCGTCGCCGAGAAGCCGGTCGTTGACTTTGACGATCTGCTGCCGCACGTAGGCGAGTTCGGTCGCTACCAGAAGATCCTGTTCTTGCTCATGATCCCGTTCGCGTTCTTCGTGGCGTTCGTGTACTTCTCGCAGATATTCATCACCCTCGTACCGGAGGAGCACTGGTGCTATGTGCCGGAGCTCCAGCATCTGTCGGTCGAACAAAGGTAAGTGTGTCACTTCGTTTTAGGAGTAGTAATAACGCGATTGGTGGGCCGTCTGGGGAGGGGACAGAGAGCTGGCGCGGATGTTGATTGTGGCAGAAAAAAAAACATGTCCAACACAAGTGTTTTTCTTTTGTTGATACATTACGGGCGGGGTATTTTAACACAGGTATTGGTGTTACAGAAACCGGTACCCACATACACTCGGATTGGCCCCGATCCGAAGTGCGACTTGGTGATCATGCAAGCACAGCCATCTTTGATGCCACGCCGCTGCCAGCGGATGGTGAGTAGTTTGAAGCAAAAAAAAGACAGAAAAGACGAAGCCTCCTTTTGGAAGCTTCTCTGTCAAGGTTTTCGACGTTCACCTACTGCGCAGCGCATCGCCGCGTGCTAATGTTTGACGTGCGCGCGCGTGCCCATTCGACCACAGGCGATATGAAGCCAAAAAAAAAGAAGCTTCGGAAAGCAATGAAGCGGTCCTCGTTTGGTAGCATATGGTGGCGATGGTTTATGCATAATGAATCCTAAGTTACGATGGTTGCTAGGTTGAATTGAAAGCGAAACCATGGCTCACGCCTTGGGGGAAGGACAATAGTTATAGTAGCAAAACGCTCTTCGAGAAGCTACCAGCGACGACACACGCGAGGTACTGCATTTCCGATGCAGCTAACCGATCTATATTGCGGCCATTTTATTACCCATTTAATGTGTATTCCGCATTCGATTGAGTTTATGTTTTCTTCTGCGTTCTTGGCAACGTGTCTGGCGCACATAACCTCAAGTGCGAACACGCTGGATTCCTAACATGCATACACGCTGGCTCATATGCCATGATGCCGTCGTTGCACTTCCTCATCGCACAAGGCCAGGCCCCCCGCCGTTGGTGGGCTGGTACGCCTGGCCAGCATCATTACAAGCATCAAACGCAGCAACGAAATGAAAAAAAAAAAAAGATACAGATTTATAGAATGCACACTGAGGCCAGCAGCTGCAACAAACGCTGCATTATGTGTGCGACTGTGCGCGTTCTCGGAAGCGCTAGACTTCCTTGGTTTCCAGTCACCTACAAGCTCATATGTCGGCTGTACCGCCGCGCAACCCCCCCCCCCCTTCCCCCCACCAAGCGGCTTCATTAATGCTTGACCACCGTACCACTAGCAGCTGTGTTGGAATGCATGCATTTTATGAATAACTACAGCATGTTAAATGCCGCCACATGACCACCGCATGCATTCCGCAGGTTCGCAATTTGCGAAAACCTCCAGCCTAATGAACGGCTGTTACTTTGTAAAAAAAAGGTCCTCTCTCTAATAAGGCATATCAAGAGCCCCCCCACCGTGAAGTCAGGTTGGCCTCCCCAGACCCATATGAAAAAATAGATTGAGAAAGAAGAGTAGTATAAAAACAAAAGTCAAGATCAGTGCGGCAAGTGCGCCGGTTGACCATGGAGTGCGCATTATGTCTCAACAATAGTTATTCCAAAATAAGCGCAGTGGCGTCGATCGCTGGTTTTTGGAGAAGATGCTCTGCCGATGCTCGCTTGCGAAGCTCAATGGCGTTGAGTGGCTTTGAACCCGTGTGCGCTGATCGAGCTAATGGCGAACCGCTGCTGATGATCGGTGCGTTTGGTCAATCATTGGCCCACGTGCTGCGCGTGATTAGCGAGCATGATCGACAGTAAAAATTGCGCCACTTTAGCACATCATACGTTGCGTCTTCTTCTACACGGCCCGTGCGTTGGCATATGCAACGCATTGCGCGGGCACCAGTGCCTAGGTGCCGCAATGATCGCAATGATCTCGCAGCAAACTTCAACTTGACCCAAATTCGAGAAACGTACCTCCTGCTACGACCAATGGCTGCTACGACGACGACACTGCGTTACGCGGCTGGTCTGCTAACGCGTGCAGCGGAAGCCCGTCAGCAACAACAGCAGCAGCAGCAACAGTACGAGTCGCGGTGAGGCCGACGATCGCACTCTGCTTGCTAGCTGTCACTAATTGGCTGCTGCTGCTGCTACTAAATCCAAGTTCAAAGACACATTTGCTGTACCGCCAGCGACCATAAAGGGGTTTTCCGCGACTCTACGCGGCCAACCAACTTCCTCTTGCAGCAGCAGCAGCAGCAGTCGCATCATCTGACCGTCGAGCACCTCGACCTTACAAGAACCGTCGCAGCAACCAGCGTTTTGCAAGCAATTAACGATGCTGTGCTCCCCGGACCACAGACACAGAGCAAAATGACTAACAAAGAACTGATGCTTATGCTGTCCGGTGCGGTGATCCAGTTATGTCCAGTTATCCAGTAACACCTGTGGCATGCGACAGGTAGCACCGGTAAACCGCAAAACCCCCCGAGCCAGGTTAAGGTCACTGGCCCACTGGTGTGGCCGGTGTCGTAAAGATCGTCGCAACCCGTTCGATCGTGCAGTATCGATCGGCTTAATCATATTATGTAGGGCTACACACGGGCGACTTGCGGTACCGGTCACTACTTGTGCCCTGCTTTGTACGTGTGGTTGCCGCCGCCTCCATCCGTCACCGAGTGTCCTCATTGGAACTGCGAAATACCTATTTCGCAACCGAGGCACATAGATCACGATGCGAACGGTGCTCTAAACCAAACCACTGACTCACCCGTGGTCTTTCTCGGGGCGCCGTTGATGCCCAGTCGGCTACAGCTGCAGTATCACGTGTTCCGACCAAAACGCAATTTAGCCGCGAGTACCCCGTGTACTATGATAATCAATTACATCTTTTACACAAACAACAACGTAGCATCGGCAACTGCAACCGGACCGGTGTGTTTGTACAGTTCAGTACAGCAATTGGATTTTGGCTAATTGTGCTAAATGGTCAGAGCGCTGGTGCCAACACCAATTGGCAATCCGCACTGATCTAGCATCGCATATGGTTGGGAATCTTGAGGTATGCGCAATGCGCTAAGTGAAAAACATTTAAGCTTCACCGTGGCACGTGCCACCATGCCATAAGACCTCGTCCACAGTGCAGAACTGTGTTTATGCTACGATCGGATCGGGGAGGGGCAACACTCTTCAGTTCTAGTTAAGCTGGCATGTGGCTCCGTGTAGCTTGGTACGTTTGGCCACCTTCAAGCTGTCGGTGGTAGCATTACTACGCCCCTCCCCTCCCACTAGCGAACACTCGCCCTAACCCAAAAGAAGTTTATGGCTGGGGAATGGTGCGGAGCTATCGTAGAATATACGGACAGCAAAAATTGAGAACGGCCTGGCTGTCCGTTCCAACACTTGAAGGTCGCAATTAAACGGTGTGCACACCACTTCGTATGTGTGAGCCTTCGTACGTTTCTGTGTGTGTGTGTGTATGTGTGTGCGCGCGCGCACACACGTTGTTGGCTCTCGTGCTAAATCACTAGACTCCACCTAAAGCATAGGAAAACCTGACCACAAGAGCGCAAGTGGAAACTCGATGGTGACTACTGCTGACTACTTGGCGGCCACTCATACACACCGTCTGTGTACATTCTGATCGAACAAACACTACAATGTTGTGTAGAGCGAAAGTTCTGATCATTCGCCGAATGATCGCCAAATGACTTAATCGGTTGCTACTAATGCTCGCCGATGACGTAACCGACGGTTCGGACGATGGCGGTCCGAAACGAGGAAGTGTCGCTGTCCAACGACCCATTTATCGGTCGATCAAGTCATGGCCGGTCGGTTCTGCGAAGGGAAAGGTGTGTCCGATGTCCGCTCAGACCCGCGACGCGCTGGTATGAGGAAATGGTGCGTAGCCCCGAGTCGCGCGTTCTTAGGGCTAATTGATGCAGCTAGACGTGCTAGAGAGCTGTAGGAGCAGCGGGGGGGTCGCCAATCAGCCAGACGCTCTCCAGTGATCGAGCCTTTCGGGTATCACGATGCGTACGTTCACCTCACTGTGGTGCGATCGTGATGCAGTCTAGCTGTAGACCACATCCTGCAACTCATGCCATACGATTCCTTCAGTTAACGATTTCTTCTGTATGCCGGATCTACTGCTGACGTCAATGGCAGTCGACATCTAGCGCGCATACGGCGGACAACTGATTGATGGGTACACGATTTGCCTTTTAGAAGTCAGGGTAGCCAATGCCGGAAGTATATCGAGCTGTATCCTATTTGGAAATTTTGCTCCATACCTTATGCTAGCTAATTGTGTCCACTTCCTTAACATCAGCTTGGCTATCCTACAGCGCCAGCCAACGGTAGTGCAAGTACGCTCACACACACACTTCTTGTCGATTGCCTGTCAATGGTGATGAATTGATTTGAATGTCACCAACGTGTCATAACTCCTCCACGGCTCCAGCGCTTAATCCTTTCACAGACCTTTCTCGAAACAGATTATCGCCCGGTAAAAACCCGGTTTCGGTAGTCGAAGAAAAGCAAAAAACCGGCTTCTTTTCCTTGAGTGGTCCAAGGTGATACCCACTACACTGCAGCACAATCATTTGCATTAATGTTAGGCCAAAACGGTAGCGCGCTAGTTTCTGGAGTAATTAATTATCAACCAGAGCGAGCCTTGGTCCTTGTGGCTTTTGTGGCACCGAAACCGCTTTCGGTAAACCTTTGGCTGGAATGATAAACATGCAAATTTGAGGACAACCTTGGCTGATAGTTCTGTCGGTTTCTCAGTGGTTCTTGCTCGTCATTTATTTGAGATTCGTTGAGGTTCACTCGACGGACTCACACACACGCACAAATTAATTAAATTAATGGCATCAAATGAATGGCGTAGACATGATGTCTCGATGGTGACACATCGAGCTCCACGATCATGCCGAAGCGAAAGATCAATCAGCCATAACGCTGCTCGACGGAGGCCGCCAGCAAATGCGGAAACGCTGGAAGCTCCAACCCCGGTACCGTGTATGGACCACCATAACCATGAAAAAGGGTCGATGGTTCCCTTCAGCGAATGCTGGCTGGTAATCGTTCGGTTCGGAAGCACGCTACCACCATCGTATAGCGAAGGGCCACGCAGCCTAGCCGTGGATCGCCGTGGTCGGTTCTGCTAATAAACCTTGAAATTCGATTTAAATCTATTCCCTCCTTCAACTAAGCTTCGGCTAGGCTCCGGTCACGGATAGTGGACGGTCGGTCGATGGTTCTTGCGTGTGGTGTGAGGGTTTGAAGGGTTTTGTAGCCGGATTTAACGCGGTTTGCCATCGGAAGTCATGCTCAAGATTATGTTTGAGACCGGTTGGTTCTACTGTTTGCTGTTGCTTTGCCGCCGTTCTCGTGGCGATCCGGAACCTAGTACTGCTGGGTGCGGGGGGAGGGGAATCAACTAGCAGGGCGGATCGACACATGATTTGACTGTTTATTCAATTTCCGTCTTCAGCTGCTTCTGTTGATCTGTCGCGGTGGAGTGGCTAGGTGCTCTAAATCGTGTTCTCCCCAAAAGGGATAAGAATCGTTTGGATAGGAGATCATCGATTGAATTGATGCCCTGTCGATGGTTATTAGAAGCACAATTAGTGCGTGTCAGTGGCACGACGGGGCTGGACGTTTGGATCACGATTCTTATTCTGCACACGATGCTCACTCAGCTGGAGGCATGATTGTCGATCATTCCTTAAACCAGGCTCACAGGTCTGCCAAAATATTTGAGTAATGATCGGCTGTTACTTCCATAACCGGTCGAGAGGATGCTAAGACGAGACCTGGATGGAGATCCCGCCTTTTTGGCTTTAATTTATGCAGACAGAGGTACAACATTCGAGACATTCTTGGCCGAGGAGTGAAGGGAAAGGCTTCGCTTCCGCTCCGTGCCTTTCAATCACTGGTGGATGATCGTGATCACTGTTAAGGATCGTGGTAGCTGGATTTTCGTTTTGTTCGTTTGCTTTTCAGGTTAGTTAGTGTCTCTCCCCACCTGTTGGCCCGAAAAAAATCAGGTTCCGTGTTTGACTTCTTTGTTGTCAACCAACCGTCCTGGGGACTTTCAAATGCCAATCGTCTGGTTTTTGCAGAGCGAAGCCACGGATCATTAATAATCTGTGGGGTGTAGAGCTGGCTAATGGTCGTCGTCGTTGTTGCTAAGCGCAGAAGCGCGCACACACACACACAGTGTACTGGGGTATAGCAGTTGAGCGATCGGTAGAATGGACCTAGTGTCCAGCCATAATGAGCCGGTACAATTCGTTCGAAAGCCTTTTTTCGGGCTTCCGTGTCGAGCGATCGAGATCTGGATTGCATGATTGCTGATGCTGCTAGGTTCGTGCAAATCATTCGTTGATTCTCGCGATCAACGCTGCGACGGTTTTGTGGCTTTATGCGGGCTTTCAACTGAAGCGAGCTCGCTAAGAGATGTAGCATCTCAAGGCAAAACCAGAACATTAGAGCAACGCGCCGTGATTGTGATGAGTTGGCGGAATAACGATGCTCGCAATGAGCGGCAGACGGAAACAAAAAGGATCAGAATGGTGCTAAAAATAGAACAATGGTGGCAGGTGGTCGTCTTTAAAGATGCTCGAGATGAAAAACACATAAAACATGATCACAGCTTTCAAGTACAGTTGCACAAACAAAACATACTTTTGGACCATGGTGTGTATGTTATATCCGTGAAATTGCCGTGTAAGTGGCTATTAAAATACAACGAAGGTCTCGCGTTGCTGCTAGTTTGCTAGTCTTCTCTATGCATCCATTCAGTTCTTCTAGCTGAAGCATAGAACGAGAGAGAAAGAGAGAGAAAAAGAGGGCGCGAAAACTAGCGACTCGGGACAACCCCATATTATCTCCTACGGGAGTATCAAGGAGGACTAACATGTTGTGGCGCTTCATCGACATGCTTCCGATCGAACTCCGATCATCTCCCACCCGGGCACGTTCGCCAGGAAAAAGGAAGAGCAATGACTGCTAGGGCATCTCAAGGATACACGATCGGTGCCCCCAGTTGCTCATTCCTTTGTTATGGACCTTGCGAATAGAAGAGAATGTTCGATCCTACGAACCCAACTAACCGATGACCGTTCTAGCAAATGTCCCGCTCCCGTATCGCTGTATCGTGTATTAATATGCTGTTTTCCCTTTTTTCTTTCGATTCCTTCAACTTTCCAATAGACGAGCATTGTCCATTCCGGTTGATGAGTCGGTGACGGGCCACTTTGCCGAGGATGGCGACACGATCAGCTACAGCAAGTGCACGATGTATGCCGTCAACTTCACCGAGGTGCTGGCCAACAACATCCGCAAGGCGGATCCATCTTGGCCAACGCAACCCTGTCAGAATGGCTGGGAGTATAACTTCACGGACGTCCCGTACGCAACGGTAGCCACCGATGTAAGTATCCCTGTCACTTTTCGGGCCACCTTGGCGCCTTCTCCAATCCCCAGTTCTAATCAAACCGTTCTTAATACATTCACAGTTTGAATGGGTGTGCGACCATGCGTACCTGCCGACGTTGGCTCAGTCGATCTTCTTTCTGGGTGCGATCGCCGGTGGGCTACTGTTTGGCTGGATTGCCGATCGGTACGGTCGCATCCCGGCACTGGCCGGTTGCAATCTGATCGGTTTTGTGGCCGGTGTTGCCACCGCCTTCGTCGGTAACTTCTGGCAGTTCAGCCTGTGCCGGTTTCTGGTCGGATTCGCGTTCGACAACTGCTTCACCATGATGTACATTCTCGGTAAGTGTCAGGAAGCTCGGGGATACAGACCGCGTGCTCGCGGACCACACGCAATCTTCTTTACGAGCGCGTTTGTTCTTTATGAGCAGTTAACTGTTTCGCGTTCTTCGAACGGGCACATGTTATTTGCCTTTCACGCGTGCAGCTTGATGATCCGGTTCTCGGATTCCGGCCTCTGGCAAGGTGATCCGGATTCTCTCCTATGCAAATGGTACACCGAACGCACCGAGGAAGGCAGGACGGACTCACCGTCGTCACCGTTCTAGGCGAGTGAGTGTCTGCCTCCCCGCGGGGGGATGGCGTTCGGCTATCATCGGTGAGGATGATTGATATCAAAGGGGATGGAACCGTGTGGTGGAGTAGCTTTACTCGCGAATGGCCTGCTGTCTCCGGGCCCGTTTGCTTTGACTTCATTCCGCACCGGTTTGGTGTCAGAAGCGTTACCTTGATCTATTCCACTTCTAGTATTACTTATGTTTCTCACGTACGATCGGGTATAGGTTCACGTGATAGCTGCAGGTCCACCTGGGCCATTAATTGGCACGGACGGTGGTCAGTACGATGCGATTTTTATTCAGCGATTTACAACTTTAATCGGCTCGGTGTGATCGATTTTAGTGCCCGCACACCGATCAACGATCGCGTGGAATAACTTATCATAATACCGCTGCAAAGGTACCGGTGGTCGATTCAGGTTAAGAACCATACTTTATGCTTCACTGCATCCCGTTTGTGGTCACCGTTACCGATCGCAAACTAGCAATTCCTCTACCGATCAATCGGTGATTAGTATTGCAAACAGTGAGAAGTCCACTAATTACGAGCAATTATCAAACCTCTTTTTCTCGGTTGCACACCCCTGTTGCGACTGTGACAGATTTATGATAATTCTGGACACAGAAGACCGGGACCGGCGGGCACATTAGCGACCCATCAGCAGCTGCGCCGTGCGACAAATTGATGCTCTCAGTGAGTGTGGCCCCGACTCGCGCCGGCGAGGTTGATGTTAATTGAACGACAGTTAGATAGTCATCTTCGGGCGGCGAGACTTGTAGCGGAAGTGCATTCGATGCACCTGTCCCACAGCACCGGTTAGAAAACAATAGGCGTACACGCTGATGATACGATTCACCGATATGCGTTAATGTACCGTTTATAGCTTCATCTGATGGCATTACTTTAAGGGGCTGCTGGAAGGTGAGATTGTGCGCTAGCCTAGCCAGTCTGATAACCAGGAGGCGTGTGAGCATAAACATTGTGGCTTTGCAGTTGTAACAGTTACGGGGCTTACATAATGGGGCGGAGTGAGTCGTGTGTCGGATTGTCACTTTACGATCCGCATCCGTGGTATGGTCGGTGGTTGAAATGAATCCACATAACACACATTTGGTGCCATATCGGTGCGATATGTCACCGTACGGTTGACCTTCGCGAAAGGTGAATCTCATTAGACGTTCCAGCGGCTCTCTTGGGCGACCTTTGGTGCTTGTGGAGCGGAACCACAAGACGGTCAGTAACCTTTGTTTTTGCTTTTTGTTGTTACGTCGGAAGAACCCCAACCGACGATCAGGACCTGTGGCAGGTTCAAGTACGTTCACGTGTTCTTGACTGCCCCCCCTCGCCCACCCCTTCGGCGCATTTTGGATAGTCACGTTTGGCCTAATTAACCCGGACTCAATGGTTTGCTGGTCGATCCATTTTTGGCGAACTAGTTCCATCCGAATGCAATTGAATGGTGAACTCCACTACCGCCGATATTGGCCCGAAGGACATCTGCTTCTGCTCTATAATGCAGGTCATTTCCACCTCATTGTGGTACGCCACAATTGCGCTCGTCGTAGCACTTAGTGCGATCGATAGCCACAGCGCAAGCCAGGTCGCCACGGTGTCTCTTCTCACTCTCTCGGTGTGTAACTTACCCCTCTACCCATGTGGTTTAGCCGGTGGTGGTCGGTTCCGGCTGTGCGATTTCCGTTCCATGGTTTCGGAGTGAATGTTCCGCGACCGCGCGCTGCCGGTGGCAATGATGTGTGTGCCCATGATCGTGCTCAAGGCCATGTGATCGAGCACCTCTTTTGCTGTGTTGCTAGGATGTGTGTGTGCGTGTGTGTGTTACTCCGGTTTTGGAGCAGCACCAAAAACTGTAGTCCAGCCCAAGAACACGTCATTTGAATTGGCTGGATTTTCCTCCCGAGTGAACCAGCCTTTCACTTGCTACCTGAAGCGCTCATCAGGTTCTTGTCTCTTGCCAGTAGCTGACAGTCCTACCTCGACTTCTGAAGGCCATGCGGACAAAGAGTACTCAACCCACGGCTCAACCTATGGTGACGGCCGTTCGATCGACTGTACGGAAGGAAATCCCTAGGATTGCATCGCGTCTGCCCCAAGCAGTCGATGCTTATGCAAACCAAGGCATACCACCGACAGATACCTGTTTGGACAGTGGAAAAGGATACTCACCGTTTGCAGTGAGTCGCGAAACGCGTAAAAGATGTTGCTTCACGTAAACCTGTTTGGTTAGATTCCATGATTTCGCCACACTGTCCGCCTCCGCCATGTCCAGTCTTTTGTCAGGGGGTGCAAAATGGTTTCGAAAA
>NC_064875.1:64034541-64044541 GCF_943734745.1 Anopheles darlingi
GCGATACTTCTCCTCCTGCTCCTCCTTTTTCTCCTTCAGCCACTTGTTTTGTCGTTGTGTGATTTCCGATATCCTTCATGTGGAAGGCTCTCGGATACTCGGACTCTCGGTCGCTCTCGGTGTCGCTCGGTCGGATGCCTACCGGTGTCCTTCTTTTATGATATATCGTTTGCCTTCTCTCGCACACCCGCACCTCTTGGCGTCTTATCAGTAGTCGTCTTGGGTTTGTTGTCCGGAAAATGTGATAAAATGCACGGTTCTTCGCCTACGCTAGCCGCCATCGTGCACGTCTTACAGTGCTGTGCAGATGATTCTGAAATGTGGAGCATGTAGTTCCTTTGGAAGAGATACTTTTGCATTATCGTTCAACATGATTTAAATGTTTAAAATGAAGCAAGCAATCAATTTTGAAATACTACCTGGTACATTAACAATGTCTTTAAATTTAAAATTAAAATATATTATTTACAATCCTGAGATATTTTATATTTAACTTCCACTTGAACATTTCAACCTCTTGAATCCTTTTTTCTGAATCGCTCCATTCTCAGCTCCAGCACTAAACGCGTCCAGCACTGTTCGAAAAGCTGCTGCTGCACGTATGGAGCATACCGTGGCCCCCGTACTACGTAACAGTACGGCTCCAATGTGGGGAGGGGGATGTGAAACCCCACTCTCGGCACTTTTGATGGCGTGCGCACACACAGACCCACATGCTCAACAGGCCGCGGGGATCATTGGGACCGGCGACGGTGGCTTCGACCATACGACCAACAAGCAGCAGCATCTCCTTGTATTCGTTGTTTGCGCGTCACCAAGTCCGGACCACTCGCATCGTCGCAGTCGGCGTCGTTGTTGGGTAACTTTCACTAACGGAGCGCGTGCCACGCTACGGTTCGTGCTACTCACGGTTTGAACAAGTGCGAAATGGTTTCCAACAACACCAGCAGCACAAGTTAAGTGGCTCGATGTGGCTAAAGCAAAGAACCCGGATATAGCGCACTCTGCTCTGTGGTACGCTTAGTCTGCCGTTGTCTTAGCAACGTCGTGTAACGCACTATCGCAACCGTGTTGTTGACGCAATACACGCGCGCTGCTATAGAGTTTCATGAGATAGTATTGCTCGGTCCCGGTCCGTTATCGTGCACTCGCGGCGACTGATCGGCTAGCGATTGGATTATTCCGGACAAACCATTCCACGTAAAGAGGAGTGCCTACGGCGTACCGGAAGAATGTGGGCCATACAAGCCGTTTCTTGTCTTCTACTGATGACCTTCATGGTGTGGCCGATTCAACAGGTGAGCGAGTGAGTGAGAGTGAACGGATCATGGCGGTAGTTTGGAGCGTATGTAGCGATCTATTGCAATATCGAGGCTGCTTTTGCGTCACTGTTTCGTGGAAGTAGTGTGCACAAGTCATATGCCGGGCACCCCCCCCCCCCCCCCCCCCCCCGTGGGGGAATCCTTCACATTCCAGGATTGCCGGCCTGCGACATGCGAATGCATCACCTGCAGCAGCAGCTGATGTCCAGCTGAGAGGAACACATTTCGTTCCCCATGCGGTCGCTTGCAGGAAAATGTTCGCATCCTGTGTAAAGTTGTTTTCAATGATTCGAGAATTTTAAATTCGAATTATATAATCTGCATAAAGAGGATTCTATATTATGCAACCAAGTCATGTAGAAACACATGCATTTTAAACTGTATTGCCATGATTTTGATACAACAGGATGATTGTATAGTTTGCATATGAAATGAGTATTCAACCCCAACACAAATGCAACGATCTGTCCAACCGTGTCCAACAGCGACAACGGTGTGCAATGCAGCGGAAAGTGCAGTGCAGTTCAATGCACTCTCCGGTTCCAGCTGGCATGCAGATGAGCATAAAAAGCAGATGTTTATTGCACCTCCACCCCCAGAATGTTCATTCGATTTGGTCTCATTACATTCACGAATAACTTCTTCCGATGCTTCTAGACCGATGGTCAGCTAACGCTCGACCAGATGCGGATCGTGGCGACGCGAACCAACGAGTCCCATTTCGATGCGGTACTGAAGAGCATTCTGAAGCCCCGGATCGTCGGTACGGCCAGCCATGCGGAGGTGAAGCGCAGCATCATTACAGAGCTGAAGGCGCTCGGTTTCGGTGTCGAGCTGGACGAGTTCAACCAGAAAACACCACACTTTGGGTCGCTCAAGTTTACCAACATCATAGGCAAACTGAATCCGGAGGCGGACAAGTACCTGACGCTTGCCTGCCACTACGATAGCAAGTACTTCCGAGAGCACGCGTTTGTCGGTGCCGTCGATTCGGCCGTGCCGTGTGCCCTGATGTTGAATCTGGTCAAAACGACGGAATCGGCACTGAAGCTGCTGCGCAACAACACCGACCTTAGCCTGATGCTACTGTTCTTCGACGGTGAGGAAGCGTTCCGAAAGTGGTCGGCGACGGACTCGCTGTACGGTTCGCGCCATTTGGCCTCCAAGTGGACGACTGCTCCGTACGTCCCTAAAACGATCGGTGGTGGAAAGTCGATGCGGGAAATTGATCGTGTGCAGCTGCTGGTACTGCTAGACTTGATCGGTAGCGAGGATCCCAAGTTTTACAACTTTTTCCCCAACACACGCAACCATCACCGCCGTCTGAGCAAGATCGAGAACGGGCTACGGACACACAAGTTGTTGGTGAAGGGCAGCGATGCGAAGACTGGTAGCATGTTTTTGGATCAAACGCTCTACAACCGGATCGAGGATGATCATTTGCCGTTTTTGAAGAGAAGTAAACTGCCGGAATTTCTTCTATTCTCGCCCTTGCACAAAGGCTCTAACATTTCTTTTATCCTTATCCCCACGACCCCGTTAGACATTCCCGTGCTTCACCTGATTCCGGTTCCGTTCCCCAAGCACTGGCACAAACCGGAGGACAACGAGGCGAACCTGAGCCGATCGACGATCAAGAACGTGAACGCCGTTTTGAGGATATTTATGATCGAGTATCTTACGTTTTGCAACAGCAAATATGGCCGTGCACCAGAGAGCTGCCTGCAGTAGGGGTGGCATCCGTTGACGGTTATGAAATTTAGATCTCCTACGGTGGTTAATGGATTTGCATACAAAGCGACTCCAATTATCGACTACTTCTTAAACGTAACGCCCGTATGGTGCTTGATGCAGTCTTATTCAATTTTCAATAAATATTTACTTTAATTATGGTACAAACGTGACTTGAGCAATATTGTTGATCATCCAGGTTATACGACGCTACATTCAACGATAAATTCAAAATTTTAACCTGTCATGCATTAACTATCGAACTGATCGTACATTATTTTACAGTTTTTCCAGCTCAGATCTGAAAAGTTGGGATAAAATTATTTGTTCTTTTGCAAGAATAATAATTGCTTGGTCTGGGAATGAATTTGGAGTTCAAATCCAACTAGTGCTGGGATAAGGCTGTCAAGGTACCGATCCCTATCTCTGCCGGTAGGCGTTAGCAATAGTCATCGAAATTCTGCGTCATGCGCACATTGGACCCGCGAAGCTCGATGGTTTTTATCATGCTTATTAGCCCATATCTTCTAAAATATCATGAGATATCCACCTACTCAACCTTAGGTCCATTGATAAAACAACAATGTAGCAATCTACAGAACACGTGCAGCAAAAGCACAGTAGCAACAACGCGGATGAGAAACATACAATCTCATGGACGGTTTCCAGGAAGGATCGAATGTGATAACATACTTATCGCAAACCAAACGGTCAGTCGCGAAATCGATTGTGGTGCATTACAGGACAGGAAAACTTGATGATAGAGAGAGATTCCGATAATGTATAAATGGCGATTGGATCAATTTTTATTGCTCAAGGTCTGACTACATAATCCGTGTTGGCCTCGATCCATGCCAGGAATGGGGTTACTCGTGTATATACCGATGGCAAGCCAATGGAACATGGATCTCCTCGAACTGATTCAACTCCGATCTGTAGGGGTCCTCCATCGTCGATCACTAGAGGACCACCAGTATCACTGACGCAGGACGACCGACCACCGTCGCCGCTCATGCAAACGTTATCCGGCTGCACAATTACATATTCCCATCTGGCCATACAAAAGGCATTCATCATGATCGGGTTCGAAGTGTACATCAGTACATCTGCGAGCGGACCATTGTCGTTGGTAAATCCGAATCCGGCAACAGTTCCCATAAATCCTTCAAACTGGCGAGTATCGGATCGCGCCGGAAGGCGAATAGGTTGAACACGGTCGTTGAAGGTCATCGGTGAGTTCAACCGGGCAACTCCCACGTTGTTACGTCTATTTGGAAAGTCATTAACGTATTGCGGATGGACGGTAATTCCCGATGCATCGAAGCGGATGCGCTGTTGTGAAGGCTCCTGATTGGCATGATTGTGAGCTCCCATCACAGCGGTACCTCCGGTGGCTTGAGCGCCTCCACTGAAGAAAGTGCTTGCCGCCGTCAGGACGTAGTTGACGGTCAAAATGGATCCTCCCGTTATAATATTAGTGCCACTGTTGGGAAATTCAGTCAGCATGAGGACCTGATACGGAAACTGTCCGGGAATGGCCTCCTGGCCGTTGACGATCCGCCGAGATGGTCCTTCGGAATGACCATTATTGGTCTGTAAGTTTTCAATCCACTTTGCACTGGACACTGAGGCCAGGAACACCAGAACTAGGACCGACTTCATCTTGCACTATCACTGGAACTGAGGTGTTGCGGCTGGTGTGCCCTTTTTTATACCCGATTTCCGACGACTCATATCATCTAATTCGCCCTTAGATATCAACCCTTGTTAGGACCATTGATAACGGCTACCAATTTAGATTCAATATTATAGTGTATATGGCACATGTAATCTCATCGATGGCTTTCAAGAAGGACCGATTATGATAAGGCGCATTTATCAATGCTAGTGATTTATTAGTGCCAAAGAAGTTTCGTTCAAAATCGACAATGCGAGAAAATCGCGCGCGCGTGTAAAGACATCTGTCACTACTATGAAAGTCACACAGCACCAACTATGGTTGCGATGGGCTAGTGTGGCGGTAGATTTGCAGATCTGTCGGTAAACGGGTCCAGTAGTGATCGTATTCCCCTGATCGAGCGGACTTTGGTCCAATCGTTATCGATCCATTAGTGCGCAAGTAACCCTAAACAAGAAGAGGCTGTATAACGAGCTAATAAATTACAGAACCGCTCTTATCAGTGAGTAGCGCGATAACGATTATCGATGCTTTTATTCCTTTGGGTTATCTCCTAAGCATAACGTGGTGATAACCCGGAAGTATCCGGCAAAGTAACGTATTTTCAAACGTTCGAATTTAAATTTGAGCTACAGCTATTCGCTAAGCTCAAAATAGGTTGCCATTCCGTCAGTTACACCAGAATCGAGAACAAGTTATGTGAAGTCATAATCCATTCAACTCCTACAGAAAGGATCTTTTCGAAGGTGTGTGCTGAAATAAAGTTAACATGCTTGATTTCTTTCAATGCATGGCTTGTTTGCGTCCCCTTTGGTGCTGTAATCAAATTTTATACCAGGTTTGAGATACCTTTCCATCATGTCATGGCAGCACTTCCTCTTGACGTTTCTTTGTTTTGGAAGCGCCTTCCCCCTGCCCCCGCGTCCAACAACGTTTCGCGTGTGTTTGTGCGTGCGTGCCCGCTTGTGTGTGCCGTGCCCTCCTCCTCAAGGTGCTGACGTCGTGCGTGCGCTGGCGATGTCGCGAAGTTAGTAAATACGTCGTCACACACAAGAAGTAAGCAGCATTTTTTAAACCCTTCTTTCCTTCCGCACGAGTACCCGTGGTTTGTGAAAACGGCAAACTCATCAGCCAACGCGGAATCGAAAGCGAGCAGCGCGGAACGCCTCGAGACCTCGGCAACCACTACGCGCTGGCCAGGGGGGGTCTCCGTTTGTGAGAAATTATGCGTTGGCTGCCCCTGCTGCTACTCGTTCGGCACGCGCCTCAACCATAACATATCTCCAGCCGCGTTCTTGAAGAGTGGTGCTGTTCTGTGGCGTATTTCCTTCTTCCCTTTTTTGCCGTTTTTTTGTGGAGAAAGAATCTTCGAAACAAAGTTGGCGCACGCGGCGCCCGCCCCACTCCCCGGAACGGCACGTTTGCCGACGCGATAGTAGGAAAGGTCACCGTGTTTTGCGTGTTGCGTTTTGCGGTACCACCGCTACCGCCGCCGATTAGAAAGCAACAAAGTGTGCGGTGGCGACGACGACGATGGTGGTGGTCGCTAGTTTTTGAATCATAACAACAGATGATGATAATTATGAGTCAAAAAAAAAGGCAAACCAAGTGGAGTTCCCGTTTCATTTCAACCCTTCTTTTTCTTTCGTCTTTCCTACAGAGAAACTGATTCCTCGTGCCGAGGAACGCCGCCACCGCTACAGTCCTTGAAGTCCTTGCAGCCAAACACACACACACAGGGACGCGCTGTGTGTGTGTATGTGTGAATGTGATGTGTCGTCGAGCAGAAATTTGCTTTCGCTGTGTTGTGCCCGATAATTTGTGTCCTTTCGCCTCTAGAACTATTGGCGAGCGTCCTTCCGGTGCAGGGTACGGAAGTGCACACCTGTAATCCATCCGGTGGGGGACGTTCCGCGTCCCACGGTCTTACGAGTGAGGTCCTTGCGGTCCTTGATACCGAGTGCGTGTGTGTGTACGTGCATGCCTGTGTGCGTGTGTACGAGCAAGCAGAAGTAACAAGTGAGAGGGCGGCGTTTGAAGGCCGACAAGCCCCCCATCCGCGGGTAGCTCCAACCCACTCTCCGAATCTTGCCTTTCGGTCGCACTCGCGCATCGAGTGAACAGTGGGACCGAGTGCGTGAATGAAACGGACGAAAACAGATGATTTGTGTTTCGCTTCAACCGCACAACACAGCTTACTGCAGTAAAAACAAACCAACTTCACCGCCGCCGTCGTCGCCGTCGTCGTCGTTACCGTGTCGTGATCGTCGCTGCCGTCGTAGTGCCGCGGTAGCCATGACACCGTGATCGCGAAACCCGCCGCAGATGCCGAGAAGCGAACGGGTTTGCGTTGCGTCGACCACCACAAACAACACCGCAAGTACAAATAGGAGGAAAAAGAGGAGAAGGTGGAAGAAGACGAAGAAGAAGCAAGCGAAAGGCGTGTGCGCACTCGGATCACTTAGCGGAGGGGTTGTACAGAGGGGTGAGGTGAGGTGTGAGGTGTTGGTGGCGCGGGAGTGAAAGCAACACACCGCGGCGAAAGAGTGCAGCAGCACACCTTTGAATGCGAGCGCGGCGGCGGCCGCTACTTGAGTGTTTGAGGATCAGCAGGAGGCGATGCGAACTCGTCGTCGTGTAGCGGATCATCCGGAACGTTTTTACTACTCTTCAACGACGACGACGACGGTTGCTAACGAGCGAGTGATCCACATCCCGTACCGAAAGCGGAAGTCCTTTTCCCCTCGCCCGCCAGGTGCTAACCGTGAACCCGTTAATCCCACTGCGTGTGTGTGTATACGTGTGCGATCGCTGTGGCGACGGCGCCTGGAAAGAAAGTCGTCACCGCAATCCCCGGATCGGGGAACGTGAGAGAAAGTGTGGTGTGGTGGTGACGGGCCAATCCGCGAAAAACGGACCTCTGCGTGACGACGGCCGGGTGGTGGAGGATCTTGTGCGTTTATGTGGAATGATTTTGCTCTGAGCGTCGTCGCTTCTTTGTTGAGATCAGTGCCAGCGCCAACAGCAACGTTCGTAGTGGTGGTGGCGTACCGAAACGAAACGAGAGGCCCCAACCAGGTATGTGGTTTTGTACATTGACCTTGTTTTCAATGCTCCCCCGCTTACCGCCGTCGCCGTCGACGCCGCGACCCCTCACGGTTCACTTCGTTCTCGCACCCTAAATCCTCTCGTGCTGGGCTTACTACGACGACGACAACGACGAATGTTTGTTGTGTTTACACTGCTAGCCCCACTTCTTATATGCTTACCCCAGCAGGCCAGGGTAGGCCAGGACAGGCCTCACCATCATCTCATACGCGCACGATCTCATGTACGGTTATCGTGAACGCCGTTTACTGACGTTAAATGTTGATCTAATAGTAACCCTCTTTGGAGTTGCCTCGATAAGAATGAGTCGCACACACGGTGGCTGGGAGACCGAACACGGGGACATTATTTTCACAATTCAGCTAGACACCATCGCTAGAACTAGTATTGGTCCAGGTGTAATGGGCAGGGGAAAACACAATGAAATTAGATTACATGGTGGGTGGTGGTGGTCCGTTAGCCACGCGCCACAAATGATGGCGTGAATCGGTCGGTACGATTTTATGCAAGCGGCTCGGCGATCGAGCGCCATTGTCTCGGTTTGGGTAACTCCCGTTATGCTCCACAACCGCCAGCCATCATCCCACGCAACCCTTTTACACCTTTAGATTGTCAACAAACCGTACAGGGCTCCGGTACAATGAACGCTCGAAAGCCAGGTCAGGCCAGGCCCCCACCAGGGGCTAAAAGGATTGTAATCAAAGTGTAGCTACACAACGCCTCGATGGATAAATGGCCAGTTTGAGGATAGGGTTCCAACAACACCATCACGAGGGAGGGCAGAGTGTGGCATCATTTGACCTTTCGTGCGCCACCCCTTAGGTTTCGTTGTGTTGCAATTTGCGTGGGCAGATCTGTAGGACGTCCAGCTTTTGGTCTCCTAGGGAGGATGGATTGAGCCAGTACCCTCTGGGGCATCCAAATGATCGAACAGATCGTGGAGGTGACCGACATTAGCATTCCAGTTGAGAGGATAAAACACAATCATGGGCTACTGTGATGTTTGTGTTGGGGTCAACATGCCATGGCGTTCTGCTTCACAACCACTAGGATCAGTTTGTGTAGCTTATGGCTTTGATTGCTTCGATCCTCGTCGCGGACATTATTGATAGCGCTCGACGTGCTAGAATCCTCATAAACTGACTTTAATCATTAATACCAAAATCCAGAAGCCTTCATTACACGAACAATTTTGTAATAAAATATAGATAATGTGTTTCATGATTAATGTACCGTTTCGCCTCGCTAGGATTACGACGCCTACTATGGATCCAATGTTTTTCCCTACCTCCAATGGAGTTCCATCAGAGAGCAAGCTGGCAACGTACATGGTAAGCAGATGCCAGGAATGCTGGTGCTGTTATTCCATCAAGGTCTTTAAACAAAAAGTTCTTCCCTTTTTCTGCAGAGTCGTCAAAATGGAGCGACATCAGCGTACGGTCTGTCATCTGGACTTTCGAAAATATCCTTGGACTCCCCGATTGCGCTCAAGAAAACGCAGGTAAAATCCTCAAAACACCGCTACGTTCTGACTGAAATCTCATTGCGGACTAATCGATTGTCTATTTCTCCTCTGCCACTCGTAGGTGACACCACAGTCGCCGGAATTCATTCCAAACAATCGGCTTAGCAGTTCTTCATCGCCGAACTTCTACTCGTCTTACGCGATACTTAGCAGCAACAATGGTAATGGCGGTGGCGTCGGCAACACCAACGGGGGCCCAGCGATTGTCGGTCAACCGTCCCAACCGCTCCCGGTACCGTCCTCGGTACAGCCGCTCGCCTCGGTCAAGAGTGTGGTCAGCGGTGGTGGGTATGCACCGGGTCCTGGAAACATCCTGGCCTCCACGCTCAGCGGTGGCAGTGCCTCTGCCTTTGCCGTAACTCCGATCAAGGGTAATGATCTTAATCGATCTTTCGATCTTCTGACAGAGTTCTGAGTTCTTTCTTGTCTAATGGATGCTGTGTGTTTTTTTTCTTTGGTTTTTCTTTTACTTTCTTTTCTTCCACACTTTACCCCGGGGGATACGCCGCAGGTCGGAATTTGCTGCGAAACGAATCACCGCAAAGTACTAATACATCCCCCCGAATTACGCCCCAACCTTCACCACCACCAATTACTACCAACATTCATCAAGTAAAGCATCGTTCCGCCGGAGCC
>NC_064875.1:64052041-64122041 GCF_943734745.1 Anopheles darlingi
GAGGATATGTTTGGTGGTTGATGATAGACAATAATTGGGCCATACTGTCGCGTCCGGCGGTGGGAACGGTAAACGAACCAGACCATCATGTCGTCGGTATTGAGTTATTGCAATCCTGCCGGTTCATCCGGTGGTGTTGGCCGGTCGGTCGGTGGCCGGTCGGGTTATTTCGTTAGGGAGCCTCGCTGCAATGGTGCCATGAACCTTGCTCGAGTGTTGAAGATGAGAGTTCTAATTAAATAATGTTGTCCCATCAATTATTGCCATTTGGTTCTAGTGGTCGAGTACTCGAGAAGATGATGGTTCGTTAGAATCTATCGGGAAGGATCTATCTATGTTTTGACAGTAAGAATTCGTGGCCGATTTCAAGACGATAAGTTCTCCAACTACACTTGGCACTCCATAAATTTATCCTGATAAAAGGAGATGTTATAATTTAGGGTTTCTGGGATCCAAGTCACCATTGGATCATTGAGGAAATTGTTGTGATTTTCTAGCACACTTTATAGATTTCGATTTAATCCTTGTAGCGTCAGGATATGCAATATTATACCAGAATAGCTTATCTCATAGCGGGCTTTACTATTTGTCTCTGTTCTTCGATAGTCTCTGTATTGACTAACTGCAAATTGCAACAGGCATACACGCCCCTGATGCTAAACGGGGTATTTTGAATTCCCTAACCGCTGCCGTTTTGTGATAGTGCGTTCACCATTACAGGCTATCGAACCCTCCAGAGAGTCATTTGTTTCAGCTTCAGCAACGTCAAAGCTCAGAAGGTCCACCCATCCAACTGTGATCCAATCGATGCCAGTTCTCTTGCCACCAGAGAGAGATCCAGAGCAGAGTGTCCAAATGTTCATCCATTCCCTTATCATCACCGGTTTCCTGGTGGTGGATGTGCGATCCAGTGTACACCATTCCCTTCTCGTAGTACCTCCAACTGACTACATCCGTTCGTCCGTGGAAGCACTGCATTACCTTACAGTTGATTCTTCCGGAGCGCCCGAATGCCCACCCACCGGTCAGCATGAGCTGTGTGTGTCGAGTTTACTGAACGATCACTACTGGAACGATGTGCTCCAGGAGTATCTGACCCAGTTCTCCAGCCTTCCCCGTGTCCTCATCAACACCGCGGTACGGCAAAAGAATCTGCCCCGATGTTCCCTGTATCTGCTGTTCGAACCGGACACACTACCACGCCAGGTTTTCATTCGCCTACAGTTCATGACGCAGAACGCCAATTGGAACCCGACGGCCCAGTTCGCGGTGTTGATTAACCCGAAGCGGATGGTGCGCGATCTGACCAACCAGTTCGAGAACTTCCCACCGATGGGTATCCGGCGCGGGTTGTTGATGATGCAAGTGGCCGAATTTAACTACACGGCCACCTTGTTCAGTAACCTGCCCGGACAGATCGAGAACTCAATCAATGCGTCCCGTCAACGGGAACTGCTGATGCGGTATCCTCCGGCGAACAACTTCCTTCGTATGCCCGTTGGAGTGAAGACGAAGAATGAGTATCCCTTTATGATGTTCGAACGTGGGGGTGCCGCTGGGATTTATCATCATTTCTTGAAGGCATTCGCCCAAAAGTACCAGCTGACAATGCTGTACGATGCGGCCGACATGCAGCTCGGACTCAGTATCAATCAATTCGAAAAGCTCGCGAATCCACTGACGATCGGTAGCTTTTCGGGTTACTGTTTGGCAGTGCCCGAGCGACCTAAGGCAGGATTGGCTTACTTTCTTCTTTCCCCATTCTCGGCCCCGGTATGGTCTTTGTGTGGTTGCCTGATAGTGCTAACGTTGCTGCTAAACTGGAAGTATAGCCACTGGTTTCGCAACAACATCCTCCTTACGATCCTGCTCGGTGACCAAGGTCCCGATGGTGGCCGCCCCGAGCGTTTGATCGTGTTTGTCGGTGTGCTCATTATGTTCTTCTTCAGTGAAGCCTACTCGGCCAAACTGCTGTCTACGTTTATCGACTCGCTGAACCAGCCACGGATTCGCACGATCGACGAGTACGTTCACTCCGGTATTCCGCTAACCGTGACGCACTTTGTGCATGTCAAAGCCTTCGACGAGCTGCATCCCAGCGTGGAAGTGAACGAGGGGGTGGACTACGATGCAAACATTCGACAAGGGAGCCATGCGTTCATGCTACCCTGTGGTAAGGTCGAATTTCTCGTGCATGTGGTGATGCCAAGGAACAGAGCCGACAATCCGGTACCGTACTACATTGTGCCCGAGATGGTCGGTTGGCATTTGAATGGGTTTGCCCTGTCGAGGTTCAGTTCGATCGGTACCGTTTTGCTGGAATTTACCGGTCTCGTTGCGCAGGCCGGCCTGTGGGATCATTGGAAAACTACGTACGATCGCTTCGTACAGAAACATGTCGAACGGCGCTTGAACGATCGACAAACGCTAGATTTAGAGGATTTGATTTCGATGCAGTACGTGCTGGCGGTAGGATATGGTGTTGCAACGATCGTATTCGTTGCTGAGATATTGATAACTTTTCTTAAGAACAGAAGTTCGCGGCAAAGGTTTCGTCAATACTGAGGTCAGGAAGCAGTGGGGGATTAATTATGAATTTTTATCATTTGGATGTCGTTTTGTCACTTAATCAGCCGTTAACTAGTGCATGCAATGCTTTAAATAATCTGTTTATCTCCTTATCTTGCGAGTGAACTACAGAACTAAAAAAAACCTTGTTCATATATTGAAAATATACCTAGAGATGTTCACCTTCTAGAGATGTGCAATCAACTCATACCATGTAAGCAGGTCCGAAAACACGGTGGGTTTGATCAGGTGTTTTGTTAAATTACGCAACGTCGTCGATCGAACAACAGTTCTTAACCCTTCGATTAAGAAGCCACTACCAAAGACCTCGATACTCACATTATGCGGCTGGAAGAAACTGGCGTCCTTCAGCTCGGTCAGATCGAGCGGTGGCTGCTTATGGGGCGTTCCGGACCAAATCGATATAAGCCACCGGTTTCCTGTCCATCGAGGCGACATGCCACGATACAATTGAAATGGAAATGTGCGTTAATAAAAAAACCCCCTCGTCTCTTCAATTCGCGTCCGACGTTCATGCAGAACAGCGAGTGTACCTGTGTTCCGGTCCTGCCAGTACGATTTGTGCTTCGAGCAGCAGCAGCAGATGACGTTCAGCGCGATGATGAACACGCCGAAGACGGTGCAGATGGCGATGGTGACGTAGAATGGGTTGAAGTTACCGTAGATGTGCCCTTTGAAGTACGGGTTATCCAGATACGCTGTTCGCTCCTCGATAGTGGACATGATACACCATAGCCACCGGTTCCGGGTCCGGTGTTTTACGTCCTTTGCTACGTAGCTGTGCCTGTAAAACGGGAAAATGAAAACGAAACAATAGAGCACCCGCTTTTGTGTGTGTGCGCGCGCGAGTGTCGCCAACAGACAGACCAGACGTATTCCAACATATTCCGACGTGTTCACCACATTTTGCGGTCCCCGGGATGACCAAGGCCCGGGCACAATTATTGATCAATTTTCCTGGCCTGACCCCGGCCACTGTTTGTTCCGGTTGCGCTTGTGAACAGCATCAGCGCGGTACGAATGTTGTTCGTTCACTCGAAACTCGTGTCCCACCTGGCATACTGGCCGCGCGGTACTCGGGCACAAGTAAATACCTCCTCACATTCGAATGGCGTAGCGTGGTGTGGCGTGGCGGAAGACATACAAGCAGACCGGCCCGAATCGGGGACGGGGAAGCAAACAAATCCATCCTTGATCCTCGCTGATTGTTCGAGCACCTGCACCAATACGCGAACGTTTTCCACAGTTTTCCCGAATCCTCTCTCCCTCCCCTCTCGCCCCTCGCCCCCAGCAATAAAGGCATTCAACGTAAATGGAATGTTTAATTTGATCAAGATTGAATTGGATTTGATTTCGCGTGAAGAGCCATTCCCGGGGTGTGTGCTCCTGGGGACTGCGGGTGCTTTATGCTACATTATGACTGTTCGCCCAGGTCACCATCCATCGCAGGCGGCAGCAGCAGCAGCAGCGCGATGGCTCTGGCACATTTAAAGCAAAAGTTCCAAAATGGAATTCTGTGCACGTTTCGCGGATTCGGAACCGCTTCGGAGCAAAACCGTTGTCACAGCGATTGGGACAGATTTCGGGGCCCGGCACGTAGGTTCCTGTTTTTCTCGTTTTTTCTCCCGTTCTCTGTTTCGCTGTTTGTGTTGGGATAGGTTTATCGAATCGATTCCGTGGTAAGCAATAACTGAATTTATGAATTGCGCGCTCGCTTTGAATGTTTCCCGCTGCCGGTGGTAGGATTTGGTTCATTGGATAGGAAAATTCTGGTTCGATTAAACAAAAAGGATTCAGCGCAAAATAATTCTAGATATAATAAAAAAAAAACATTTCCCCAAGTGCTTAACAAGCGAGAATCCACCTGTTGCACTTGGATGTTCAAAACGTTCCAGCGCAACATCTCAACCACCTTCTGGTAAAAATGGGACATAAACAACAGTCCGGACTGGCGCACCACCATACACAATGGTCTCCGGTGTGCGTGTTGGTGGCATTACGCACCGAAAACCACACCAACACTTGCCTGGAAAGATACAACCGTTCGCTCATCATAAAAATGTGATCACCTCAGGCGCAGGTATCTTCCAGGCGAACGTTTATCCATCGAAGATCGAGACTCATTAAGATCACGCCTAATGAGTCCAGAAAATGGTCCTTCGACCGGCAGACAGCTCCTGTGAAACACTTTACCTTCTAGAGCGTCTGATTGGGCGCGTTGGCATGTCTTTGATCATGAATCATCAGTTAAGATTCTTCTCCGCGATCGTCAACGATCGTTTAAATAACTAATCGTTTAGGTTTCTTTTAAAAAACCGCGATCGTTTAAGAGTGTTTCGATGGTGGATGGTCTTCAAAGAGATGAGACGACCTAAATTTCCCTGCCAAAGAAGCACACGCGTCGCCTCGTTGCTCGAGTGCGGCGTTTTAGGGTGTGGTACGCGATCGATGGAACCCCACCCTATCGCGCGGTGGTGGATGACACATTCGTAAGGCGTCTTGGAGCGTCTTGGAGTCGATTTTTTTCCGAATACTTTACCACAAACTTCACCAAAAATAGAATTCTCAACAGTAATCACACAACGCCATCCTACTCACTTCCGATTAGCTGGTTGCGATGGAAACGGAGCTGGAACCAAACACACAGAGGACGACGACGACAACGACGACGGGGAAATCCGAAGCGAGTCACTGGAAACGCCAAACTGTCACAACGGAGCGTGGACTACGTTATGCGATTGTTTGACTTCACGCAAACGGGCGAAACGTGCTAGATGGGGAGATGTGCTCAGACAAGACACCAACACTCGTGCACTTGGAATGCGTTTCCCTCGAGCCAGCCAGACCAGACCTGACCAGCAAGGGTTAATTGGCTCCGGTTGTGGGTTGGTCCCGTGTGTTTCTCGGTTGTGTTTGTGGTCCACCAACGCCATGCTGCTGGTTTGTGCTTATGCTGCTGGCTGCATGCGTACGCACACACATCTAAAGCAACGGCTGGACAGGTATGTAACGGTCGTGAGCCGGTTCAAAATTACCAGCAGATGAGTGCCGCGCTTTGAGTTCGTTTGATGTTGAAAACATCCCACAGCTTGCTTTGATCATACGGACATTCCGGGGTGTAATGGAGTGCACTGTTTGTGTATTGTTTTGGTTTTGCGAAAAAAAAAAAACGCTTTCCAGTTGTCCCCTTCTCTAATAACCTTCCGGGCGACATTCTTTCAAAAAGCTAAATTAGAATAACTCTAGAACGTCGGCGATTACCACCTCCCCACGTTAAATGCTCCCCACGAAGGATAATAGTTAGAAAACCGCGACTTTGATGTTAAGTATCTGCTGTAATGGCGGTGATGTCCCTGAGTATGTCTGTTTGGTTAAAAAAGAAACTCCTTTTTGGCGAAATGAAGTGGTATTTGAAGAGATTCAACTTGATGTCGAAAGAAACTTCAATTTGAAACCAACATTCACAATTTTTATTTGTTTTTTAATTGAAGCAATGTACTTTATGAATAAACTAGTTAAATAAATTAAATACAATACAAGGATTCGAACGAATTCCTATACCATCATCATATTACAGTTTTACAAATTCCTGAAAAGAGTTTCAAGGGAAATTCTTCTTAATCCTTTTCGTTGTCCTGAACCTTCCAAGAATTGAGAGGCATTTAGTTCAACATTTCCATCGACCGTAATTGAAGCCACGCTGCAAATGTGATACGCTGTGATGTTAAATTTCGATAAGCTCGCATGTAAAGAGCCACCGAGAATTGCTCACAGAGCAGCATCTCGACATGCGGCAAACGACAGCATAATCCTTTACCACAAAAGCATTCTCTATCGATTTGCCTAGCGCAACGGTGGCGGGCTGGGCTGGGCCGGACCAATGTCAGAGTTCTCGATAAATTCCTTAATTAACGACCACTCGACTCGAGCATTGTGCGTTTAATTAGATCTTATTGTTTGCAATTCCGTTCGTACTGCACCGGTGGCTTATATGGTGCCGCCGATGATGCCCTCCCCCCCCCCCCCACACTTTCCACCCCCTTGGTCTTGGTCATTCATAACCAGCGTTCTATGTCCTGCTGGAGCTCGCTCGAGTCGAGAGGTCGCCGTCGGTTCTGCTGATGCACACAATCGTTGCGAACGATTTTCGATCCATGGCAAAGGGACATGGAATGTCGGTTTGTCGAACAAACAGAACTCCGGTGCACATGTGCGTCTGTGCATCTCCGTGATGCGGATGTGCAGTGGAGTCAAATTAATAGATTTCCCCCACCCCCGGGTGGTGCAGTTGCCTTCGCAAGGGCTCATTACGTCATGGTCGCTTTTCGCTCGTTCTTCGTATTATTGCGGTTGGTTGGTTCGATGCGAGCTTCCAAAGTAAGGAATAAAGCCTGTCGAAATGTCACGGATCAGTGGCCATGTCTAGGGATGTAATAGAGACGATTGCATTTACAATGTAAGTTCTGTTTCTCGGGAAAAAAGACAAAATCAATCAAACATCAGATCCCGTTTGCGAAACCGAGGCGACCGAGGAACGGAGTTTCCAAAGCATCGCTCCGCTCCGTTGATTACTGATCACTTTCAGTCAGCATCCGACGGTGGTTCACGGGTTCAGATCGTGTCATCCGCGGTATTTCTCGATTATGCATCATTTAGCACCCGACCGAGCGTGCTCGCCAACTGCAAACTGGCATCTTCTGCAATCCTTCCGAACCACATCACCAGCTCGTAATGGTGGCGTTCCCCTTGTTCCCCTGGCATCATTCCGGAATCTGCTTTGGCACGCTTGTAAGCTTGGTGGTTGTAATTAGAAAACGGAGGCTTTACAATTCCTGGGATCCTTTGGATCCCGTAGCACTGTGCGCACGGTGCCGTTCAGCTTTGCAACACTTAAGGATCATCGGGAATAATCCTTCGAGGTGGGGCCTCCGATGGCGTGCTCTCGAGAGACGGGGAGAGAAAGACAGAAACCAGAGGCGCGTGGTAGTAATTAAAAAGGAATTATTCAGGTGATTAAGGGCGAAGGGGCTGAGAGAGCAAGAGACAGAGGGAGGCAGGGGGCCATTTTAGTGATGACCTGCTAGCCTGTTGAACGGTTGCCGAAGCGCTGCTTCAATTACATCGGTTATTGGAGACAACAGTTCATTGCCGGTTCATGGTTTGAGGTCAGGTCAGGTTCTGTCTTCCATTTACTTGCATAATTGACAGTGAGGATGAATGTGACAGCGAAAATTACCCGGTAACGATGGCTAATCTAACATCTTTTGTGACAAAAATGTACTAAAAACCGGTTGTAACTGGTTGGGTTTACTGAAGAGAAAAACTGTCTACTACGACCAAGGCTCTTAATAAAAAGAAGCTCTATGATCAAGCTTAAAATAGCGATAAATCTGGATCTTATTTTGCAGGGAAGGTTCATAATTACTAAACAAAATGCTGATAATCTAAAGATGTAGATGCATCATTCATGCATCCGCAAATACTTTAATCCCATGAACCGTCAAATTAATATTTCTTCTTTGATTGGCACTAATAACAATCTCAATGCTATTAATTCCGTATAATGCCGCACGAAATGAGATCATTTAAATAAACTGGAATCATTCAGCGGTTGGAAACATTTGGAAAATGGTGCTCCACCAGCTGATGCCACACTTAAATGCAAGCTTACTTAATTAGTAGCAGCAGCAGCAGCAACAGCAGAAGTCAAACGTTCCAAAACTGTCTTCTCTACACGGATAAAGTTCTCAAAACCACACAATGTACATTGCGCTCTCGAGCTCTCATATGACACTCTGGAGCTCATTCCACGACCAAACCACCGCAGATCCCGACCATTCCTAACGTCTTACTTAAGCAACGGAATGTCTTAGACTGGGGGCGGGCCAGGCACCAGGCACGCACTCCACCGGGGCTTTCGTCCTTTTTCCCCTGTCTTGGCTCACCTCCCCGAACCGGCACTTGTCACCAAAGGCACCCATCAAGGGCTTGTGCGGCGGTGCCATTCAGTGGAAGTTTGACTAGTGGCAAGTTTTGCGAGAAGTTAATCTTTGCCGTCTGCCATTTGCCTTCTCTTGCCGCTTCAGCTCCGGCTTTGTTGTGTGACCGGATGTATGTGTGCTTTTCCGGTACCACCTCCGACTCCTTGCCACCCTCAAGATGCCCACTTGACTGGGAACGATGAAACTTTCTCAACGCAGCCGCAGGGGAGCGGTGGTGGCGAACCCGGTTGCTTTTTGTCGCCATAATTATTTTCCATTTACGCCCAGGTTTTTCTTTTGTTCCCGTTCCTCCGCTTTGCCACTGGCTTTAGCACTCTTTCGCCTTCCGGCAGCCGCCGCCGCCGCCGCGAGCGGCAGAGTGACAGCTTAAGAGTTCTTTTTTATTCCTTCCTTCCAGCCTCCGGAGTGAAAATGGCTTCTTAAAACACTGAAAAAAAAAGGGATGCTCTGGCCCTGGGCACGAGGAGCCCGAGAACAAAGCGAAAGCGAGTGTGCGAAGGAACGTGCGAAGCTCACCAAGTTAGGGCGCCAGCGGCACAAGCGACATACAAACACAATTACTGCCAAGCAACCCACCGCTCCCCAGTTTCCCCGCAAAACCCGGAAGAGCTAAAATCCCATCGACCATGGCCAGAGCGCGACTCGCTTGTATCGGATGATAAAGGAAGAGAAATGGTTCCTTCAAATGTCCTTTACCTCATACCAGGAACGACCACGAGTTTCGTAACCACGTGAACGAGTCGCGTTGTGTTGGGGTTTCGTCCCTCAAATCCCCCAACCACATTTTCACTTCCGCTTTTCACTGGAAAACGTCACCGGCCGAAAAGGAAGGAACAATTCCTCCAGCAGCAACAGAAACAGTAAAAGTCAACAGATTCATGTGCGGGGAGCAACAGGAAGGGAAATGAAATGAAGTGATGCAACGGAAGTTCTTGGAAACGGAAGTGACAGAAAATGGCCACCAGCAGCACCGAGGGCCATGGGTTGTGTATCTGACCCACATCTGAACATTGTGCCGGTAGGGGACCCAGGGGAAGTGCAGGTGTTACTGCGTTGCTAGTTGACCGAAAATGAACCGAGTTAGCGGTCGGTAAAGTAGGCGTTCAAAGCAGAGCAGCACAAGCTTCGAAAACAACGAAACAACCCTCGAACAACATCCAAGTAGCCCAACTGACTGATGGACTCTGGAGCTGAGGTCTCTACGCTGGTTAGCACGCCACAATGAACCCCATTCAGCACAGCATCCGAGTTTTCTCGAGGAGTTCGAACCATACACATTCTTGGGATCATTTAGAAGCACCGGAATGTGGATCCCTGCCAATCCTTTGGTTACAATTGTTTAAATCCGGACACGCAATGATTGGATCTAGCATGTACGAATAGTTTCTCAAATAACTTGTAACCAGGGCTCCGTGAAGGAGCTAATGGTTTGGAAAAATTACTAACGATTATCAGACAACCAACGGAACCCGACAGTCCCCAGGATCCTAACCTCACTTCAAAGCTACTTTTGCGTCAATATCCCCTGCAGATTTACCCGGAGGATATTGGGAACACAATTCTTCAACTTCAAACGACGTTTGCCCGACATCAAAGCGGATTTCGAATGTCGAAGCGATGACCATCATGTACCGCTGCGTACCGGCAGGCAATCGATAATGAATGGATCTGGATGAATAAACCCCAGTGGTACAACAAACAGGGATCCCGGGAGTCGTAACCATCGGCTAGAGCACCAGCATCTTCAGCATGAAGGGAGCAAGGTATTTAGATTCGACTATGCCTTACAAACTATGCCCAGTACAATTCCAGATAACAAGAAGCTAGGTATGGACCTTGATTAACATTCAAACTTCCACTCCTTTGTGTGTAGTGCTGCTAACTACTTTTTATCGGAAACCCTCCAATAGGAATGCTACTTCACCAACAGATTACCAGTTGTTGCAGGATCCTCCTAACGAGTTGCTCGAGAAACTCGTTGTGACCACCAGTACTCCACCACTTGAGTAATCAGTTCAAGGTGCACCAAACCCCCGGGCTACTTCTTCGCTTTTTCCGAGTTCCATTCATTCGGAACCATCCAGTGATTCTTCTGTAAGTTGGATCCGTCGTCGTCGTCGTCGTCGTCAACGTCGTCGTAGTCATCGACGCCATCGGTAAGTGTTTCGTATTCTGGATTGTTTCTCCTCAATCTCACCCGCCCCCGCGTCCGTTTCTCACCCCTTGGCTTGTATTACCCTTTTTGTAACCCTTTTTGTTGGTGCGAAATGGCATCACTTGTACCGGGGGCCCAGCGTGTTTGCCCCGGCACTTCTTTTCAACACCCCCCTGGGGGGAGGCGCCACTTCACACCAAGTCCGTAGGTATGGCGCTCCACCTTGCGCTTGCATCAAGTTCGCAATCGAAAAACAAGAAAAACGAAGGATAAACCCATCCGTCCATGTTGTGTTTGGGTGGATGTATGTTTTCAATTTCACACTTCAGCTTGAGCTGAGCTGGCGGCAATGCTGGAGGGGGGGGGGGGGGGGACGAGTGGAAGCTGGTAACAGGGAACATTAGCAGGATCTCTCGCATCCGACCGATCCACCGGAGAGGGACGGTTGTAATGGTTGCACTTTCGTCAGACACAAGGCATCGTAAAACGTTAGTTCGATGCTGGTGTTGCGAAGCAAAACGTTCTACAGCATGATACTCGGGATGTTGGAATGCGAGAATTCGTTTCAATTTCCTTTCCTCCTTCCTCCCCTCCCCCCTTTGCCAACCCGTTGTGTGATGGACTTTGTGCATCGCACGACGAGCTCATTAATTAATTGGATCGATCCAGCAAGTAGAATTTATCGAGTTGGAGGTGAAGGTGGCCAGGCACAGGCGCTCGGTAATGAAATGTTTCGTTTAAACCAACTACCAGTAACTGATGTATGGATCCAATTTTGAGAAACTGCATTCGGAACAACAAGTGGAAGCCCCGTGGACTTTGGAGCGTGTATCGAGTGGATCCATATTTAGGGCAACACAAAGTACAGAACAAGCACGTCGTGGTGTTCCGGACGCACGCATTAAAACAATTTAATGGTGTTCGTGTACCACGTGACTGATCAACACAGCGCGACACCATCTCTGCTGTCTTCAATGCGACCTATCTGCTGGTGCTGGTACCTAGGTATGCTACCTCACCTCTAGCGTCCTGTAACGGATTCAAAATCCCCTCGGGAGACGTAATATACCGGCATGTACCATGGTTCGTTGACAAAACTTTAAAACAACCAAA
The DNA here is from genome assembly GCF_943734745.1 of Anopheles darlingi. NCBI lineage: Eukaryota > Metazoa > Arthropoda > Insecta > Diptera > Culicidae > Anopheles > Anopheles darlingi. Next base: position 64,063,901 of record NC_064875.1, read on the forward strand.
AGAAGCATCGTGGAAAGCAGATGGGAGTGCGGTAATAGTTTTTGCTCCAAAAAACGCCCAACCAACATCATAAATCCATCAATATGAAAGCTCGGACCGGTGGGGGAGGATCGGCAGAAGTATGGCACCAGCAGCACTGCACAGCGTACATCGAGATCGTCATAAAACATTAATGGCGAAGATGAGATGACTAACTTTTCCAGCTGCCAGCTCCACAACCCATGCCATGTTTTGTCCCCATTGTCCTTCCCGTAGAGCGAGGAATGAGATGTTGTTATTCCGGGGTAGCTTCGGTGGCATGTTGCGGGGGCTCTGAAGAGCTTTCCAGCAACAATCGCTGCTCTAAATAATCTATGCACAACGGCTGGCAGACGGCGAAGAAGCATCTTCTCGTCCTGCATTCCCAAGACCTAATGATTCCGTCCCAGCTCCCCCGACTCGAGGGAAATCGAGCGCTATCGCGAAAGACTTTCCTTGTGTCGTGCGTGTGTGTGTCCGTCCGTCCGTGTGCATAAACATGGCTCTACGGGCATAGCATTGTGGCCTAGGGGACGTGGACTAGGAAATGCGAGGTGAATTCTCACCAGACGGACCAACCCCGGGGGGAGTGGATTAAAAGAAGGTCATACACCCTTACTCGGTTGCCGTTGGGAAGGGTTCCGGTGCACATCGGAGATCCCCGGAACTGCATGCGGTCGCCGAACGGTCGCTTACAATGTACACCACCACCAGCAGCAGCATATTGCAAACCAACAATAATGATGCACTTAATGCGCCGTCGGAGAACGAAGTTGTACCGAGGAAGGAAGTGGGTTGCTCGTCCAAATGCCCAATGTGTATTTGTATGTGTGTGTGTGTATGTGTGTTGTTGGTCTGTTTTTCCCGGGCGGTGGTTCCCAGCATCATCATCGAGTGATACTCGCCGGCGCAAAGCTCGGCGCATTCCGCATTCGCTCTCAATTTCACCCTCGACTGAGCGGTCGAGTCGGTGAGTCGAGTGCAATTGCTCCAACACAGGAGCCTACTTTGGAGTAGACGAAATTTTTGGACCCCAGACCGGGCGATGCATACCGTCATCATCGTCGTCGTCGTGGTCGTCGTCGTCGTGGTCGTCGTCGTCGTGGTCGTTGTTGTTGTTGGTGACTTCGAGTAGGAGGAGGCAGACTCGAGGAAGGCACTTAAAAAGTTTACCAAACACAAACAAATCATTTTTCACGATCCACTCCCGGTCCTACTGGACCTCTTCTTGGTCCGTGGTCCGCAATCCCGGGAAACCACGCCACGTGAACGAACGAACGAACGAACGAACGAACGGATCGCCTGTTTTTCCACTCGAAAGGACTCGTGGGACGAAAGAGACATTTCTACCGCTTTCCATCCCCTCCGTCCGTCCCTCCGTCTGGCGCTTCTGCCTCCTCTGCCATGGTTTTGCTATCTGTTTTCATAATCTTTTCATGCGATGTTTTCTGATGTTGTGTGTGTGTGTTTGTGTGTGTGTGCTACACACCAGACAGTATAGCGGCCCATCTCGGTGTGTTTTCCCAGGAGAGACACTCAGCGAACACCTTTCCCACGCGATCCGTGCACGCGTTTCGCGAAGTTTCATGTGTTTTTTTTTTCTTCACTTGGGTGGGATGTGGAAATAGGATCCCACAGTTCCACCAATGGTGCCTGTGTGGTACAGGGATGCTCGAGTAGAAGGCAGCCCGGCAGCTGCGAGTATGTGGTGCGCAAAAGCGCATTGTTTAAAGCCGATTTGTGTTACTGCGTTCGTTGTGCACTGCCATGCACGGCGGGCCGCACCCGGTGGACATAATGCATCGCGCGAGTCGACGTTTTGTAGCTAAATGAAACAATTCACCTGCCACATATACATCTTTATTTAGGTGTTTAAAAGAAGAAAAATGTTTCAATTTACCACTGTCGTATCTTCCTTTCCTTTCCTTCTTGGTAGCACGATAATCGGTTACAACCGGTTGGAGCCTTGGAAATGCATTCCCGATGATTTACGAACCCCAACTGTTGGAGCACATTTCAATTAAAGAAATTAGCTACCAACCAATCCCGGCCATCCATCATACCGTTGTACTGGGTCGGTCGGTCGGATCGATCGACACACAGACGGTCGACCTGAACGGTGTTGCTGGGCTCTGCATGGTAACCGGTCAAAGCGGAAGTTATGTATGCCGACGGCGGCACAAACTTCAAATTATGGTCCGCAGGTCCGGGCGATGCGGTGCGAGCTAAACGCTGCATTGTGTTGCTAATAGCCCGTGCCCGAGATTAAATGCTTAAGATTGCCAACCGGCTCTCCTCCTAGGGGGAGGGGGGGGGGTTCTCTCCAGAGGAAACCAACGTTCTTGTGAACCACATTCCCCACATTGAGAGATGGAGGTCTGCACGTGTATGTTGCCTGTTCGCACTCGCATGGGAATTGCTGTTGCTATACTTTACGAGGTCATCCGTACATCGTTCAACTTCCCACACACACACACACACACACACACACACACACACACACACACAGGGGGTGGGTGCGTGGACAACATAATGCAAGTCCCCAGGGGTGGTGGTGGTGGTGCAACGAGATAGACAAAGTTCCTGCCCTAAGATCCATCGGTCGAAGTTTGTACCTTTGGTGCCGCAACGCAAACACCACCATTGCGGGGAGGGGGAGGGAAAACTTTTGCTCCAAACTCGGCCATCCCACCCCTCGCTCCCTTGCCCTTGCCAACCGGTTCCGGTTTCTTGCATTTTAACCGTTCCCCTGTTGATGGTGGCTGATGGTGGCGTTTACGATTTGTTATAAAATTTTAATGTAAAACCTGCCAACGGCTAGCAGTAAGAAAGGTGGTTGCATCAGGATGCAGGTGCGGGTCCGATGTGCCATCCCCTGTTGATATGTGATCTCCGGTTCTGCACTCTTGCCTCTTGCCGGTGCATTTCGGTGATGCCGCGATGGTTGCTTGTTGGTTGTGGTGGTACATTAAACATTACGTGGATGCGATTTCCCTATAATGGCGTTGTCCGGGGTGTTACCACCTTTAGGGGATTTCGTTACCGGTTTGGGTTGTGGGTTGTGGGTTGCGCTCTCCATGAAATGAACTTTAACATCCATTCCGTGTGAAAAGATGGACCATGATGCATCACTGTTTTCAGTTTTAAATTTAAATTCCATTCCACAAACTGTTTATGGTTCAATCCATAACACAACGCTGAGCAATGATTGAGGTTCGCATGTGCGATAAATCGGCCAAAAGTTCTCAATATATTGAATCAATTTAAACCGACTAAAAAGCGTGACGTTCTTGTTGACAAGATGATCCTACAGTATGCAGCGCTTAATATAAATATCATCAATTTCCTTTCCCTACTTGCGTTAAAGTGATGGAAACACGGCGGCGCCCCATTCGTGACCCTCAAGTGATGCAAATACCGACAGCATCAGTGCTGACTTTCATCTCACTCGCCTGCTGTGTGCCCGCTCCCTGTATAATGGTTCCCAGCTGGTGCCACTGTGCCGGCAAATGAAACTTCAATCCGGGCGGATTCGATTCTACAAAATGAAAACAGCATGCAGCATTAAATTTTATGCACTTCAATCGATCGGTGGCCGGGCAAGCGGTGCATGTGGTTGCTCCGTTCGTTCGTTCGTTCGTTCCGCTAGAGAAGATCGAGTACGTCTGCTCGCCTTACAATATGGAATTTCATTAACCCGTTGTTCTGTCTCCGAGGTAAACCATACCAGGACACCACCGGCACCCTGCCCCTGCCAATGCCCTCTTTATGGCAGCTTAAAACCCATAAAAGACGGTGGCGCATCCCTGGGTGAAGAGATTGCATTATCTCAAGATGCTATACAGCTGGAGCTGGAGGCAACAGGGAAAAAGGGAGAAAAAAAAGTTAAACTGGAAAAACACGTGTGTCTGTGTGTGTGAGAGTGTGTCGGTGTGAGGGAGTTTGCATTAAGCCGCCAGCACACCACCGCCAGTCGGCCGCCTGTCACTTCAGGAGTCAGTCGGTCGTCAGCCTTTGGCCGTCGGTTGCACCGTCTGGACTTGTGGATTTATCCAACGACATTTCCAACCGTCAACCGCATCGAGACAAAGAGGGACGAGTGGGAGCAAGCAATGCTGTGCTTGTGTGGTTTTGTGGAGCATTCAACAGCCACACCAGGCTACTACGTCGGTTGCCAAGGTACATGAGCTTGACGCTTGAGAAATCGGTTCTCATTCGGTTCCGGCTGTCCGACATGTGGTTGCATCGGGTTGGTCATGTCAGATTGTCGGAAGAATTTAATCTCCCTCCTGCACCTGCTCCATTCCGTTTTAGGGTCGAAGTGAACTCATTTAATTCGTGTTTCCGCTTCGATTTGCGTTCTCGAGTTTTTCTCAATTTCCTCAAAGGAAAACGCACAATTCGGGATGTAGTACGGGTGCTAATTATCGGTTGTTTTCGACTCATTTGCTCAATTGTTGTGTTGGGCCACTCGCTCAACTTAAACTGCACCCCCGGAGGAGGGATGGGGAGTCGTAGACTGCGCGAAGACATCGTTAAGGGCTTTGTTTGTTTGTTTGTTTGAATTCCACTCCACTCGGTACATTTGTGTATGGCCACCATTTTCGTGGACCTTGTCCATGGTGACATGGACCGAACACCAAGACACTCTAGACGCTGACTGCAGCGAAAACTTTCCCTAAAACTCCTCAAGTCGGTCGCCCACCGTGTCTTTGGGACATTTGGGACATATTCAAAACAACGGGTTGGCGGAAAGAGTGGCCCTCCGATGGGGGCAAACCATCTCTGCCGGTTGGTCGGTTTGTGTTGAAAAATCGTTCCGAATGCCAAACTTTGAACATAAGTTAAACATAAAGTTGTCTCCGAGTGCTCATTGCGACGACAACGACGACTGCAAGCGTCGCAGCGTTGATGGCGGTTTGTGCTCGACATCATCTTAACGGGACCTCTTTTTTTTTTTTTGTTTTTGGTCTCATTTAAGCCATTTCTCTAACTTTAAACATGATTCCCGGTCCCCGGGTGCAAGCGGGCGCGGACAAAACTGTGCGCAAAAATGGAACTTTATTCCATTAAACTTTCCACAAAATCTCCTTCTTTTAACGTTGGTTAAGATTGGGCTGCAGCACACCTCGAGCCCTCTTACCGGGGTCAACCGGTGGTGCCCTGGCAAAACGCCCTGGAATGGAAGCATCACCGGCGCACCGTGGTGTCCATCACCATATGGTGAGAGCATTTTCTTTTTTGTTTTCCCCACCAAAACGCAAATGTTCACCGAGCTGACGATGGTGTGCGATCCTTCTTCATCTTGTTCGTAGGGCGGGAGGAAAAAAGGTAAAATCCGAAGCCGCGCTAAGCCTTGGCAGACATTTGACAATGATCCGCAGTCCCTGGCGCACGGGATCGGATTAATGTGGCGATGTGGCGCTCAAATGCTCTGGCTGCCTTGTTTCTGCCTTGGGATGGGATGGGATGGTCGGGCCCTGGGAAAGTTGGTCAGCTGATGGATTGATTCGAGGATGAGGAGAAGAAGAAGAAGAAGAAGGAGCAAGGGCTGTTGGTCACAAAAAACGACACGAGGACACAGGACACAATGGCACGAGGACACAGGACACTAGACACATCCGGGGCCTGGCCCTGACGCGGTGACGCGGCGATGCATACGAAACGGAGCGTAAAGTAAATTTCAAGGATGAATAATTTTCTCATTTTTATCCATCCATCCTCACTCACGGTCTCTGTGGTCTGCTCGTCGCTCGAAAGCTCACGGCCGGCAACCTGGCATACCTGGTATCGTTTCGCACAGAAACGCCCGGAACGGAAACGCGCGCCTGCCACCGGACCACACCGGACAGACTCTTGGAGCTTTTCCTGCCTCTCTTTTTTTTTTTGGCTCCTGGCTGCCTAACTGGCCACCGAGCACACAGAGGAAGCCGGGGATTGGTGTAGCACGGGGTCAGGCTAATGGTGGGAAAATGGCCGGAAGCAGCAGAACCGAACGGAATACGCGCCCCTGCACCGTGTTCCTCCACTGTCCCCACCTTGTGATGTCACTGACGCTGCGCACTGTGTACGTGTGTGTGTGCTTTTGAAGGAAAATTTTCACCTTTTTTGCGTTTCCTTTTCGCACACACGCACACACTTCCGCAGCTGTAATCGTATGGCCTGGCTCTGGATGGTCTGGGGATTTATGCATCATCGAATGTGGGAACCGGAACCGAACCTCTTGCTGTGGCGTCGTCATCGCGGTCGAAAGTCGAATCCCCGAAAAGCCGTAGATTGTGAAATTAACTTTCAAACTGTGTGATCTGTGTGGTTGGTGGTCACGACGACCGTTAAAGGTGGCGTGATGTGGTGCAACACCTGGTGCAACTGGTGCAACAGCGAAAGGAAGCCCCTGAATTGAATTGGGAATCCTGGAGTCGGTGGGGAGGATGAAAGGAAGCCCGGGAGTGATTTGATTACTCCCGTGGTGGTCCAGCGAAGGTGATTTTGTGGGTTTTTGGTTCACTTTCCACGGGTGTGCTCAAATGCAATCAACTTAGCAGCGGCTATCACATCCAACTCTGAACTTATAGACCTTACTTGCACGTAAACACAGACTGACATATGTATGCATTCCTCGAATGGATAACCATTTTTTTAAACATTCAAAATGTGTCCTCCTTTTTCTTGTTCTTTTTCAAACATATTATCCAACCTTAGTCCATCTGAAGTTTTCCTTATTTATTATAAGATTTGATATAATTTTTTTAAATTTCTATGGCTTCGTTTCATATTTGTCTGCTTTAAATGTTGACAGTTCATGTTACCAATACCAAGCTCTCTGTTAGTTTCCAATTATCAACACAACGTAAACTGCTCCATCGATTTCATTATACACTTTGAAACTGAATCAACACCGCATTTGAATGCAGATTAGCAGAATGAATGGCATCATGTATCGCTTGCGTCTGGGATCAAAAGAATCGCGACCACACAAACAGACCACATTGGCAGCAGGATGGTGGTGCGCTCTCTTTATGGCCAGATCGAACTGGCAACATATTGATTGCAGTGTCTATGCATTTAATTTCATCCCTCCAACACTAAACACAATGATCTCAAACCTATCAATCAATCTATCACCCATGGGCGCTATTGTTATCGATATGGTGTGTGTGTGTGTGTGTGTGTGTGTGTGTTAGTACCGATGATCCATTTGCACAAATATTGAACTGCGACACACGCCACACCTCGAAAAGGTGGATGGTGCATCGTTTTGGTGGTTGATTGGAATTTATGTGCCTACATATGTTGCTGCATGCCAAAGGTTTAATTGATGCAAATATTAGCCCGTGGTACACATATTAGGCACGCGTAGCCTCACCACCACGTCAGCGGAAATGCGCCGTGAAATCGCTTTTCATTTGGAATGCCAAACGAACGAACGAACGAAAATGATTGTTTTCCCTCCCCGTGGATGCCGAGGGAAAAACGGGGAGAAACCCGGCGATACCGTTGTTTACCCTCCGAATCCAGAATAATCATCAACAACTAAATAATCCCGACTCCCGACAGCCCAGCAGCTGCCAAACGGGGTGTGAATAATGGAGTTTTCAGTTTCAGCAATTACGCTCCGGCAGGTTTGGTGCGGCGCGATCCCCCGGAATGAACGAAGGAAGGAGAGCGAAAATTACACTTCACAATGTGACTTTTGTTGGCGTCTGCCGGCCGGCCCTTGGGCCGGATCGATACGCCGTTGCCCGCGTTGGTGCGCGTTTTGCAGTTGATTGATCTTTATTGACGCTTATGAAATCGGTATTAAATTTTTATTAAACTCACTCAGTGGCTCCGCTTGAATGCTTCCGATGCTCGCTCTTTGCCTGGCGCTTATTATCATCATCCTCATCATCAGCATCATCATCATCATCGTCGTCGTCCTGGTGCTGCAGCTTCATTACGATGATTGCAGCAGCTACGTGGCACACGAGCGATGCTTTTATCAGCGATTGCCACGGGGGATGTCCTGACGAGCTGCATTATTGGAGGTCAGAGGTGAACAATAAAAAATTGAGGAGAAGAAAAACCGACGCCCAGGTGTGTTACAATTGCTCTATAGGCTTCAAGCGTCCGGTGCAGCAAAAAAAAAGGTGAAAAAGGTGTTTTTTATTAAATTAAAAACCATTTATCTCGCTCATCACTTAAAGTGCACCAAATGTGCGGACGGTCAGAGTGAGCGACGGGCCCCATTTCGCGTGGACTATGGCCAACAATCGGTCCCGGAGTTCCGTCCGCCCGCCAGATCATCCCAGGGAGGCCAAAGCCAATCGTTAATAATTTCTGCAGCATGCAATTCGCGGCATGCAATTTTAATTTGTGCGCTCCCGGGGCACATTTTAAAATGTAGCACTCTACGCAGGTCTCCTGCCGGGGGTGGATTTAATTTTGTGTTTCAATATAATTGCATATTTTGTATTGATTCGAACGGTGGCAGATAGTCGATACCATTCGATACAGCCGCACGGGAGGTGTTACAGCCAATCGGTTTAAGCTTTTCCATTTATGATGCAGCAGCATAGCAAAGGGCTACCGAGGACATGTTATCTTTGATTGTAAAACTTGCCTTGCAGCAAACGCCTGAGATTGAAGAACATTCCAAACCGAAATGGCCTGGCTGTGTGAAGATGGTTCTTGGCTCAAAGGAATTGAGTTCGATCGTTTGATTGGAATAGTGGAGATCAGAAATAGGGACAGCATCAGTATCGATATCGTTTCGCATCTCGATGCAATCCCTGGCCCTTGTCCTCCACCTCCCCTTTGCCAGTTGCCAGTCGCCAATGCCAATTGTTCATTTTTACAACTGCAGCATCAACACACAAACACACGGACCAGCAACATACCGCAACAAGAAAACACACAACCGAGAGTAACCCTTTGCCGGGCAGACGGGAATCCCAGACGGGCAAGATGCTGCCTTCCTGCCTGCCTGCCTGCCCGCCGGCCCGTGGTCGGCGCATTTGACCGAGGGAATCGTAAATTCGCCAAGAGTTCGTCGAGTATCTCGTTTTGCATAAATTACCTGCCCGGCGGTGCCGGTTTGCGTAACTCTGGAAGGTCTCTGGAAGGAGCAGCAGCAGGAGCATCCATTGCTCCAGGTTTTGCGATCCTGTCGAGACAAGGTTCCCGGTCTCCTGGAGCCAGCTAGCTTCGGGCATCGTTTGCACAAGACACAGCGCATAGTCGTAGAGGTCGGGACGACTGCGGAATGGCTGGACGATGTCACGATGGTGGACGCCAAGAAGTCGAAGACATGAGGCAGATGATCTGGTTTCTACCATTCCATTCCCGGTCGGTCGGTCGGTCGTCGTCGTCGTCGTCGTGTAACGAAGTTGTTGGACTGTGGACTGACCAGCAGCAGCCGCTACCTAGCGTGGTACCAGTGAACCAACAGATAAGGACCGAGACCTTCGTCCTTGTCTCGGTTGCGACTGCACCGACTCGTTGACCCAAGGGAGACGGGAAACCATGCAGAAGGGGTGGGTGTGCCGGACGTAGCAGCGGAGGCATAAAGCTGCCATCGTTAATAAAACGTATAGATAAGTTTATGCATAGTTTTGCCAATTTTACATCCCACCCAAGCGCTCTCTTTCGCTCTCTTCACTCCGGAGCCAAGCTCCAACGGAGACAACGTTGGCAACGTTCCCTTGAATCGGGCCCCCCTTTTGGAATGCTTCTTCAGGCACGGCACGGCACGGCATGACGACATCGGTGGTCATATCGTCACGGGCCGAGCAGCAGGCTGCCAAGAAAGTTTTTAATTAAGGCCAAAGTAGTAGTGGCAGCAGTAGTAGAAGCAGTATAGGTTGCTGGGCTGGGAATAGTCGACCCCTTTTTTATTACTTTCCAACGAGGTGATGTCAAACGAGGGATATTCTCGGGCTCGTGTTCCGGGTTGCGCCCCGATGCCAATCCGCCAAATTCGGTTCGATTCCCGGGTACTGCAAGAACGCTTCCGGCAGCAGCAATTGAGCGAAATGCTCAACCGGAGATGGCCAGCCAGGAAAAGTTATTAATTTACGAGCGAATACGAAGCTACGTAGAGAGTGTCGTAAAAAGGATTACTTTTCGATCGATCCCCGGCATCCCCGGCAGCGTTGTTGTTGTTCACGGAATCCCCAAGCCCCGTTCGCAGAATCCTTGGCACTGGAAGTTTCTTTGTTTTATGATCGATGCCCAAATACGATGTTAAGGGGGGGAGAGGGCTTGGCTTTATCGCTCTTTATGTTTCAGTGCAACGTTTAAACCATGTTTCTTGATTTTTGAACCAGCACTTACCAGAAAGACACGCAGACAGTTGTAAAGTAAGTCGTATAGGCATGTGGTAAACGGATGTAAAGATGTTAAACAGATCCCTTTTGTTTTTTAAGAAGAAGTGTGTAAATTGATAAACATTGCTCCATAAATACGTTGTGCTGCTCGAGCTGCACGATCCACTGCTAACCAGGCCGAGCGTGAATCTGCCTTTGCCGATTGTATTGGTGGTCCAGGTGGAGCGCTCCAGTCAGCGATATAGATAGCGCGAGAAAGAGAGAGAGAGACAGAGGAGAGGAAGACAGGAGCAGTTCTATCGTTACGGTTCATTTGGCTTCGCTGCTCCGTAAGCATCCGCGACAATTTATCAACGATTTTGGTCCCCGTCGCGGTTCCCAGGCCACGTCGTGGTTTCGCTGCTCGACCAGAGGAGGATTTGCTTCGAGGATTTATTGGGCCGGGGGAGGAAGAGAAGAGAAGAACGGTGGAGCAGCAGCGTGTATAGGCGCATAAAAAAACTCCCTACCCCTGGCCTGGCCTGGCCTGGCCCTAGATGGCATCCTTCCGCAGCATTAATCTTCGCTTGTTGGTTTTATGCTGACAGCAGCGTGAAAGCGAACACAATACCTGCTTCTGCCTCGGTCCGGGACCGGGATTGGAAGGGGGCCATCCGGTGTGCGGTGTAAAGGTGAATGTTGGCGCGCACACACACACACACGCGCACACACACAGCAACTGGCAGCGCACATGGACGACCGGTTGCATCGAGTAGGAATCCTGAGCTGAGTTCTGTTTACTGTTGGTCTAGCAATCGTGCGGTCACAAAGCACCACAGCATCCCTGCTTTGAAGCTGTTGGACAAAAACAATAGACACCACGAACAAAGCAGAAACACTTACATCTGGATGGGTCGATGTCACGATATTCTACGAAACGTCCAGTTAACGTTTTAAAACAAAGGTTCAAAAACCCTCAGCCTCACCCGAACCGAACCGGCAACATAACCTCAAATCGAGGATATCGATGGTAACATGGAACCACAAAATGGGATCTTCTCAGTGTGCTCGTGGTGTGGTAATTTAATTCCGATCACCTCGTCAGCCGCGTTAGTAGTGAGCGGTTTATTTGTATTCTTACCACCGCACCTGGCCACCCCATTTGACCTCATTCCTGGTGGCTGCAACCACCCCCCGGGAGTCCAAGCGAACGAGAAGAGTTCAATTAAAATTCATCCTGATTAACGAGCGCATCATGCTGGCCGGTGCCGCGCATTTGTGTATGCAACAATGTTTCAGCATAACCATTAACCGGCGAGAGACCGTTAGAGAGAGAGAGAGAGCGCCTAAGGGAGGGGGCCCTGGATTTAGGCCATTGTGCCAACAAAGGCCACAAAGGCCAGCTGTTTTTCCCCGGGATTTCGCGCTACCGGGAAAAGTAGATGATTGATGCCGCGCACCATCCGCCCTCCATCAACACAAGGCCGGATGCGCTCTATAGTGTTCCCGTTCATGCAAATGTGTGAACCCTATTTCTGGTTGGCCGTTTGTTTTTATCCACTCGTTCCACTTGACCCCGACGAGTGAAAGGGTGAAGCGGGAGGCCCCGTTAATAGGTCAGTGACAAATGGCACTTTGCAACCACCAATCATTCGTTTGTTGTGTTATTTGGGTATTTAAAATTGAAATGAATTCTGCTTCCGCGGCGCAAAGCATACTGCGACATTAATGCTCATCTGGTGGCAACGCTTCCACACTATCGGAGTGCTGGTTACTGATTCCAGTCCTGGAGGAGCACCAAGTAAGCGTTCGTGTCAGAATTAGGCGAAGCGTATCCACAAACTGCCACGAACCGGGACAACCGGAACCGGGACCATCCCGAATATGACAAAAACGACGTCGTTCTGGTCCGGACTGGTAACCGGTTTTTGGAGGCACCCTGCCATGCATATGTGGCCCTCATTCCTATAAAACCGCTGGCGTTTTTAATGCGATCGTTCGCTCGAGCGAAACAAGTTCCGAGTGGTTTGGTTCCAAAGCTCCATCCTCCTCCCTCCTTCCTCGACTCCACCTAATCCGGCCACCAACAACAGCTACAACACCAGGGACCAGTTCGCGTGAAGCTTTGACGCACCCGTGAAGCACCCTAAATTGCTCACTTCCAAACCTCGGCACTCCACACGTGGCCTTCGAGCATGTGATTATCTCTTGAAATTCGAAATCTCAAAGGACACCCCACCCCCCATCCACCCACCCAGAAAAGGGGTGAGGGTCTGTAATTACCGTGGAATGCAAGTGTTGGCAGCCAGCCGCCTTGTGCCAGACATCTCGACGTGCGACGATTCTTCTTAGCAGCTCCTGGCAGACGCCAGTAATGTGCTCTGCCAAGACGCGACACACCGAACGGGAGGTGTTTTCGGGGGGTGTAGTGAAGGTGAACGCATGCGTGGAAATCAGCAGCATACCCACCCCATCTAATTTCCCTCCCTTCGTCCTTCGCAAAACCAGAGGCACACGGGTAACGAGCTTATTCTTTATGGGAAGCTCTGTGGGAAGCGTTTTAATTGCTAAATAATCATCTCAAATTTATTCCTACGGCCCGCTCCTATCCCTAAGGGGATCGTGGGTTGTGGCCAGAGAGGGGGGGGGGGGGGTATAGGGTTCTTCTTCTTGCGTAACACGACATCGGGAGGGGGGTGGGGTTCGGAAGTGGTGGAACCTATTTAACGTTCCACTTCAACCTGCTTAATGTTGCTGTAATTTGCTTCCGGTTCCCGGAACGGAACCGGAGGGGCAAGCTTTAAGGCCTGGTCCAATGCCGGTCCAGGACAGGGCCTTTCCTTTATCCTTGTCCCCCCCTCCCCTCCCCGTAGCAGCACTATGAAAGCTGACGCTCTATGGAGTCGAGTGTTGAGTCGAGTGGTTCTCGCACTCCACACTGACTGACGGACAGCGTCGTCCGTTCGCCCATCATCGCATAGAGGCATGAACATAATTTTCACGAAAGCGGCCGAGAAGGGTGAGGTGTAACTCTTGCCTCCTTTCCTGTAACGGTCGCGTAACAATGTGCTAACTTTTCACGAAAGCTTTTCTTTCGTCCATGGCCTTTGGGGCGAGTCTCGCGATCTCGGCCGCCGGTCTGCCGGACTTACTTTCAACTTAACCCGACACCACCACCACCACCATTCTGCTTCTTGCTCTCGGCCTGGCATTTTGTGGGGTGTGTGTGTGTGTGTGTGTGAAAAGTTGGCCGAACCTCGCGCCAACTCCACTATTCTGCGAACTCCGATAGAACGTGATTCCTCCCGAAGCTCCCGGGTATGACGCTTTGACGCCGCTGTTGTGTCCGTGGGTTGCGGCCGGTCCGACAATCCTTTCTCGTTCGCTCACAGGGCCGGGGTGGTTTGTGGCTTTTTGTGGTTTTAGATCGAGCGTACGGAGCGTACGGTGGCCAAAAAAGGGATTATTCGCCTCTTCGCGGTGGCTCGTAGCTTCTAATGCAGCGCCGCGCACCGATGGCCACGAGGATCAAAAGCGACAAGCGACGGCGAACGGTGGTGTGGAGTGGAGTGGAGGGCAATCCGTTCATTTCGAGCAGCGGCAGCAGCAGCAGCACAGTTATAGCAGCAAGATTTAAGATGAACTGTGGTCCCATTAGTTCGTTTTGGTGGTTTTTGTTCGCTAGTATCTCGACGCTAGTCGCCATGTCCGCCGACATTAACTGCCAGATGGAAACGACTTCCAGCTGCATAATGCTCATTGAAGGCACCACGAGACAGCAAAGAGAAAGAGAGAAAGAGAAAGGGAAGTTTTATCTACTTCGACCCCACCCCATCGCCACTATAGTGTGGCGTGTTTAATTATGAAGAAAGATGTTGCTCTAGCAAATGAAATGGATTTCGCACAAATCTGGGAACTCCACTCCATAAAAACGAAGGGGGCTAGTGCAAGATGAATTACCCCGAAAAGTGCTCCGCCCGAACGGCGCATAAACATAAAAATCGACATTACTACACTGCTGGGCAGCTCCATGGATGGAGCCTGGAAGAGAGCAGAAAAGTGTCGATAAATTCTCGCACTCGTAAAAACAAACACAGTTCGTTCGGGCGTTCAGTTCTACGCAAATCACAACCTTGCAACCTTGTAGAGTCCCGATTCGGTCGTAACGGGGTTTGCAGCGTTTTTGTGCGCCGGCATTTGGAGGCAGATAAGCAAATCGCGGATTTATTTCTATTTTTGGGAACGATCGCACTTCCTGCACCATCCGCACCATCGGTTCCCTGGGGCTTCGCAGCCCGTGTGCGGCCCCCGTGACCTTGGAGAGTTGGTTGGTTGGTTGGATGGTGCCGGGTTTTTTTTTTGGTTTTTGCTTTGCCGCGCCTTTCACTTTGCCGATTCCACTGGGCCGCGCTTCTTGGAGTGTTCTTGTTCTTGTCCGTGGTTGGCTTGAATGTTGTGCTGGCAAACAGATTCTGGTCAGCAGAAAAGGATGATGATGATGATGATTCGGCAAACACTTTTATTTGGGGAAAGGTTTGCGTTGATCATCGCAACGAACACAGCAGTCTAGTAAAGTGGGGTGATGAGTTTTGCAGAACGTATATTAGCAAATCATCGGAGTAGACATTGATTCCGAAGTTCGAGGTTCAGTTTTAGTATTCGTGCTCGCCGCGATGCTCCGTTGTGTTCAGTGCTTTGAAGGAATCCGCGGGCGCGGTATCCGTTACACGCTCGAATCAGTCGAAGTGTACCCGTACACATCGAATTACCCGCTCTCGGTGGAAGGACCAATCTGGACCAATTCTCGGCCAATAACAACCTTCGGTAAGCAGCAGCGTCAATCACATCGCGGTTTAGCTTTCGAGCGCGCTTCTCGCGCTTGATAAACAAAAGGCAACCGGCCATATCGAGCCGGTTTTGCCAGTGGCGACGGCCACCGCGGTTCTCCCGTCACGTCCCAGTGCGCGCACGCGAACCGCGAGATGTCCGCGCGCGACTCCAAGAGCCGGAGCTGGCGGTGGACGCGGATTTCGTTAAAAATTCAATAGCCGCACGTGGGGGGCCAGGGCGGAAACTCTGAATGGTGGCGGTCAGGTGTGACATGCAAGCTACGGAACACAGAGAGAGAGAGAGAGAGAGAGAGGCCATGTGGTTGGCCTGTGCAAACGCAAACTTCATGTTCCAGGCCAGAACCACCGCCTACACACGCAGCACGCACTCCATCACCCCGGGGGGGTTGCGAGCAGAAGCGCGAGCGACGAAAGAGAGAGAGAGAGGAAGAGATAAAGAGAGAGAGAGCGACCGAGCCACAACGAGAGGTTGAGCGCGGACATCAATTATGCTTTCGTCGACGGTTTTTATGCTGCCAGCGCGAGATCCCGGCCACAGCCTCCTGCTGAGAGTGTGTGGGATGTTCGGGACGACGGAATCGATGAACCCGACACGAAGATCGAGGAAGAGAGCGAGAGAACGAGAGAGTGAGAGAGCAAGGAGAGTATCCGTTCCACGAGGAAGAAACCGGGTGCCATCGCAGGGAGGGCGGTGCGGCTGCTGGAGAAAGCAGTGCAGGGCCAGCAGGCTCTATACCAGCTCGAGATGCTGCGTCCCGAAGCTGGAAGCCGAAGCGAAGGAAGGAAGGCCGTGGTTCCGGCGATGCTGGCTGAGCGAGCATAAACCATCGGCTGCGACCAGTGATGCGCTCTCGCGTTCGCTCCGCGCTCTTCATCGATGCGCTCTCTGCGCGCTCTCGTGAGGTGGTGGTGGTGGTGGGCCGCAGAAAGACCGACGACGAGCATCATCGGTCGCCGCGGCAGGTTCTGAACCGAGTTCCGAGTACCGAGCGAACCATCTTCCTGTGCTGTCGTCGTCGTCGTCGTAGCGTCTCGAGCCTGCTGTCATCCGCCTACTGCCATCGGTCTGTGTCGCAGCAGAGTGTAACAAATCCCCTGTTCGCTTTGGCTCTTCTGGCTGTAGCTGGTGGGTTTTTTTGGGTGTTTTTTTTTTTATTTGAGTGTTTAAGGAGCGGTTGCCAAAGCGATCAATGCACCCGCACGATACCAATAATCAGGATAATCAGGACATTCGCCGTGAAGTGAAACAGTAAAACGGCCAAGTGACGATTTTTGTGTCTCCTTGTGTTGAGTGTGTGTGTGTGAGTGTGTGTCAGAAGAAAGCAAGAAAAAGACCGAGCGAAGAACTTATGCTGCTTATGGACGCTGCTCGTTCACAAACAACAGCCGAGATTCGCAACTCAAGAAGCGATACTGCGAAGATGCTGCGAAGCAATGGCCAGCAATGTGTGTAGAGAGGCGTGTGTATTGGTCGATGATGATGATGCGTGGCCACACGATTAAACGCTCGAGTTCCGTGTGGACTGTATGTGCGTGCGTGCGTGCGTGCCAGTGTGTCTCTGAGGAGAAGAAGAGAAAGAGAATGGCGTTGGCTGGAATGGCGGCGGAGAGGGAGGGAATGGGATGGATCTTTAAAAGGCCGAACGGGACACCCCAAAGGGTGGTGCACGATGATTCCCCGCCGGGGGGGATGGCGGGTTAGCGGGCAGGTTGTGAAGCTGTGATGATGTCTTTTGCCCCTTCCTCTACTGGCCCGTGGCCGCTGGTTTGGTGTTTCTCTGCGCTGCGCTGCGCTGGTTGATGATTACGCTTCGAACTTTCCTCACCCCTGGTTGGGTGTGGGTGTAGCGGGTGTCCCGAACACACACTGGAACACGAGACCGAGACCGCTAGAGTGAGAGTGCGCACAAGAAGGGAGAAGGAGTGCAAGAAAGAGAGAGAGAGAGAGAGCGAGACAGCAAAGGGAGGGAAGAAATAGAAGAAGGCGTAAATAAAGAAACAACCCCCGATCGGACGGGGTGAAGGTTGAAGGTGGAAGGTGGAAGAGGGGATGGAAACCAGCGAGGAAGAGGAACACATAATGGTAGATGCTGGACTTGGCCTGGCATGGCCTCGCGTCGTTCCATGGGTTGGGAATAGCGCTAGGGTTGCTGAGATTCGCTTTTTTGCACATTCGCACACAGACCGTGCATGCATGTGTGTGTGTGTGTGTGTGTGTGTGTGTGTGTGTGTGTGTGTGTGTGTGTGTGTGTGTGTCTGTGTGTGTGTGTGTCTGTGATGCTGTCCTTTCCTTTCACGGCCTGCTGCTCTGTCTCTTCGGTTCGGTTTTATGCTGTCTCTACATTCATTGGGGACCGACCATCATGTTGGCCAAGATTGGCGACTTGGCGAGCGAGGTTCTAGGAGAAGATGGTGGTGGTGCACAGACGGAGACAGAGCCGCATCAACCATAGCTATAGCTGGCGGACCTGGGTTGCTGCCTCTGGTGCCATTGACCGTAACCGGTACCCCCGGAAGGCCTCGTCGGCGCGGTTCGCGCATCCACAGCCCCCGGGAGGGGTAAATAAACTCAATTGAGAGCTGCTGCTGGCACTGGAAAGTGGCACGCGCATCACCAAGAGAAGGGATGGGAGGCCCCACAGCGAGCAACTGATTCCTCGTTCGTTCGTTCTAAGAACAGCTCAAAACCGAGAAGGGAAGCCATCTCTCCCGGAAAGGGGCGAGCTCCTCCTCCCTCGCATCCATCGATGGCCGATAGGAAAAGCGGTCTTCGCATAATGCAAACTCCTTGTTTAGCCTAACATTGTCAAACATGCTATGCATGCGCCGCCATGTTTACTGAGATCTAGAACACCGAGAGTACTACAACAGACTACTCCCCAGATCCCCAGTCCACCCATTAATTGAAAGCATTAAAGCCAATCGAGAAAATTGAATAGATAACCCCTCCACAGCCTCACAACAAAAGCATCTCCTGACAGATCCCCCCACACCCTGGCCAGTGTGTGTGCACCGCATACATCCCGCACAACCAACAAAAGACCATTAACATAGGTTCCGCTCGCACTCGAAACATGAAACCATGGTAACGGGTGTGTGTGAATGCATGTCGCGCGTGATAACACAACAACGGCCAACAACAGAGATGAGGGCGTTGTGAGGTTAGGGAGCAGCAGCCATCGATCGATGAGAGGGGACTTCGCGGTGCCGTTATCTCTGGTCGTTTGGAAATAGCCCCAGCGCATAACCGCCTCAGACTGGCTGGCTGCGGTTGTGTTGTGGGGTTGTTGTGCGATTAGAACCAGGCTGAACACATGATAAGAAGAAACCTCTACAGTGTTCTGGCTGGCGCATTGTGATTTATTCGGCTGATGCGCCTGACACGGATGACACTTTTATTTGTTGCTTTCCGATTCCGATCCAATCACAGATCGGTGTCGTTCTGTGTCCCTTGTTTAACTCAATATAAATATACTAACGGGGTCGAGTAGCTGGGGTCACCAAAAACCCTACCCAAATGGTCCCTCCTGCGAGGCGAGATATTGATAATTTGTTTATTTCCAGAATCCGAGGCTCATAAATTGTGGTCGAAACCAAGTGTTATCAAGTCGCGCTGATCAACAGCAGCAGCAGCAGAAGCGAAGCGGATCAACAGATTGACTGTCAGTGGCTAGTGTGCGCGCGTGTGTGTGTGTGTGAGTCTCTGTGTGTTCCAAGGGCTGTTTTGTCAGTGGCCATCGCGAGAGCGCCGAGAGGTTGTAAGGCGTGAGATTTGATAAATTACCTCGAAAACCGTTTGGCCGTATCCGGCGTTCCGATCAGCGAGCAGCAGCCACAGCCACAGCAACAGCAACAGCAACAGCAACAGCTTCTGTATAATCAACAGGATACATCGACGAAGGTAAGTCGAAAGGATAACGCGGGAAGCCTAACCGCGTGACGTGGTTGGTTGTTGATTCCGCCGATAGCTTAGTGTCCCGGGATATGGGGTAGAGGAGTGATTGGCACGGATGTACCCGGGGGGGCAGCCTACCAAAATTTGATCCCGCGGTCTTAAGACCCCGGCCATCGACCATGGTGTCGACCTAGGGCAGTGATATTGGGTGTTAATAAATATAAACCAGGCCGTAAAATACGTTTTTATGGCCCCAGACCCGGTTCTATAGGAGCTGGAGATGGGGAGACAGAGTGTGAGAGAGAGCAGGGCTTGGGGTCGATTTTCGAAGGCAATACTTGTCTTTAGGTGGTATCGGTGTACACAGGCGCACACGCCTCGCGCACCTTAACACCTTTCACAATCTGCCAGCCACAAGCCTGCAAAGCCTCGTGAATGTATGCCGGATGGATTAATTGTTGGATAATTTTACGAGCCCGTGGGTATCGTAAATGTCACAAGAGAGCGTCAACGAGTGAGGAGGCGGCGTTTGGCGTTGTTGGTGGGGGGTGAACTGTAAACTGTGCGAACTCCCCAAAAACTGTAAATGTCAATCCGCTCGTGTTTTGGTTTGGCATAAAATGTTCCGATGAAAGGTTAAATGTAGTTTGCGGCACTTCGTACGCATTTTGGCATCGCTTTAATCCACTTTACGCTATCCCCGGACGTACCATCGCGGGGGTGGAAAGCGGAAGTTCATTCACTTGGCTAAAAGACAGTAAACGTCCTCTTGAAGGACCCGGCCCCCTTTCCCCGGGTGGAATGCTGGGGCACAAACTTACTTTTGCGCTGCTTTTTTGGTACGGTTCCCCGCCATGATTGAAAAGATGGAGATGGTTGGTCATTTTGCATCCCCTGCCCGGCGCTATCTCCAGATTAAAATCTCCTTTGTCAACGTGCGCGCGCGCGCGGGCGACGACTGTGGTGCGTCCATTATGCGGCCCTGATTTACGTCGTCCTGAAGTTTTCAATTTCCTTATCCCCTCGTCCGGAACGGAACACAAGAAGTCAGGAAGGTTCGAGAGTTCTGTCTTCAGTAACTGACGGTCTTCTTTGGCATTGGGCAGCACCAGCTCCGTTCGTGGTCGTCGTCGTCGTCGATGTGGAGTGCAGAACGGGTTAAGCGGGAGTGTCTCGATTTTCTTCGAATTGGCAATAAATCTGATTAGCTTTCCGAAGGCTCAAGCCGATCCACCGAAGGCAACCTTGCCAAGGGAATGGTTTTCCATCGCAGGGCAAAAAACGGATTCCCCCTATCGGGGAGGGGACCGGGAGGGGGGGAGTGCAAACTCGAGATGAAACTCGAACCCCTCACGCTGGCTGGCTGGCTGGCTGGCTCAAGAAACCATTTGGCACACTAGCATTGGCTAGCGAGTGTTTTGCGTGGGAGTTGCGGGCCAAGAAATCGAAAACCTCTCCCCCCTATTCTGCTTCGCAAAGTCGAAACCCGGGGACACACACACACACACAGCAGGGCAGCAGAGTATAGTGTGCAGCACACCACTTACGAACCACTACCACCCTGGCTGTCCCGGGTGCTGGTAAGATGGAACGTTCTCGATAAGTTTGAGATTGGTACGCGCGGAGACCATTCGGTCCCGGGCGGGGGTTTGCGAGGTTGGGACGGGAAATTGCGTTGCATCGAGGGTAGTTTATCGTTTTCACACTTTCACTGGCGCAGAGAGAAAGGGTGTGTAAGGGGGGTGGGGAAGATGTCGGTCGAACAACGGACGGGACCGTGTCGAGTGTCCGACCGACTCCGGCTGCGAAAGTCGAGCTGAACATTAGTTTTCTGTCAGCTACGTAGCTGAAGCCTGCTAAATGGAAGGAATTACTAATTCCGACCTCAGTGGCGCTCGCAGTGAAGCAGTTCCGAAGTACGGTGATCGATGGGGTCCTTCCTCTTCCCCTTCCCCTGAATCTTATCCAGTAGTCAACGATGCCAATCCGTTCCGAAACGGGCATAGTCAATACGCATCTCTGTATAATACGAGGACCATCGAGCCCCACTCTACGGAGATGGGAGCGGTACCGAGCTCGATTGACAACAAGATGGCCTCCGGCCTTCGAAAGCGCAATTGACAGGAGTAGAGTGTACCGGCAAGTCCCCCTTGGAACGGAGCTGGAGCTCTATATATTGCTTTTTGTCTTGGCGCCTACGCTCCGAATCGATGGCGACACTGGAGACAAAATTAATCCCCTGCCAGGGACATATCGTGCGGCAAGAACATACGACACACACACACACACACACACACCCGGGTTGATGCCTCCTGCTAGATTGCTGCTTTCATTCCCGCCTGAATGACGTTCACCTGACAGTTATGAACGGTGCTCTTGTTTACCACGTCGATCCGGTACATCCGCATCGCATAGGACGAGGGCGAGGGCAACTGGGTGGAAAGAAAAAAACCCCCCCTGAAATCTCATCCCTTGAAAGGACACGAAAACTATCCTTCCAACCTCGCTGGCTCGCTCTTGGCGGTGGCCTGGTTGGTATTCGCTGGCTCGGAGAAAACCCGGTTTTTCCTACCAGCATGTCGCGTATCTCCTTCCTCTCGAGCATCTCCGTTCCGTTGACATAGCGGCCATCGTCGGCGAGGTTCGCCCCCTTTTGGGACGAGGGTTTTGTGCTGTTTATGTTTCCGTGTAGTTCCGGATCGTTGCGTCAAGTGGATGAATAGAAAAGCAAAACACCCGCTCGCAGAGCGGAGAGGAGAAAATGGTCAATATTTTATATCCCTTTTTTGCTCGGTTGAAGTTGAAATCCCTTTGCGACGGTGACGGCAGAGGATGTTTCTTGGCTGCCCTTAAAGCGTGCACGGATCGATTCGCCTTTTTTCTAACTTTAATGTGGCTGATCCATTTCGCTAAAGAAACGCGGTTCTATGTAGAGCGTGTTTCGTTGTACTTCGTGCTCGCCGAGCCCTGAATTCGAATTTACCTCACTTTGTTAAAGCTAGCGTCTACGAAGAAGCGCGCAGGAGCAGCTTCTAGCGGGACATTTCCGGGGACTGATAAGATAATCCTCACTTAAAATGCAGCCAGCACAGGAAGAAGCATAAGTCCATGAAGCCAGCCGTAACATTGGGAAGCTTAGCGCAGAACAGAGTAAAGCCGCCGAGCCCACCGAGCGAGCGCCACATTAGCATATGTTCGCATCAATGAAGCACAATAAGTCATCCTTTATTGCGCTCGGTTTCCAGGGCGGAGTGGGCTCTCGGTGAGCCCTGCAGACACTATGTCTCGGTTTCTCTTAACCATCAACTTTGCCCGAACTTCCTCCTATCGCCGGGCCGGACCGGGACGGAGACGCAAAGCCCTGAAGTTGCTAATCTTGCGTCTCATGCGCCCGGCTGCGGAACTTTGGAACGTCAATTCACCCCAGCACTCTTGTACACGCTCTGAATGTTCCCCGTTTCCCTTGAAACTTGGTCACCGGTATTCCCTCGACACTCGACGACCGGGCGACATTTTTTTGTCAAGCAGCAGCACGTACCGTTCCACGTATCCTTCGATACCACCGACCGACTGCGTGGATTGTGTGTTGTTGGTGTAGGTTTGTTTTTTTCTGCTTTTATCGCTCCATCTTCATCAGTTTTTTTTTTCGCTCTTCTGCGCTCTTCTGCGCTCAGCTTCACTTCGGAGAAACACTTCAATCCCGGATGGCTATCAGCAGGCCATACAGCTTCTTAGATGTTACTCGGTTGATTATCCTTTTCAACCTCGGCACCCTGGCAACAAGCATAACATCCCACAGGCCGCAGACTGTAGCCGTTCAACCTGCAAGTGTTGAACCTTTTGTGTCAGCAATTTTCCATTTTCACCTCCAGATCCTTGAGAACACTCGAGGCACATCGATTGGTCGAGGCCTTGAGCGCCGCAGTAACAGTAGTTGAACAGCAGTTTCGAGAGTCTTAAGAGATCTATAAAAATGATAAACAATCAACGATTCTCCTCGAGTTGTTGGCGCCGCAACTTTGCCACGTTTCAATCAATAAACTTTTGACAGTCGGTACTTCGGTTTCGGTTCGGTTTACTGAAAAGTATCGAGCTCGGAACGTTTCTAGCACGGCAAAGATCGGCTCTTCACCATCATTTGCTTCGCCCCCCACAGTATCACAATATTGTTTTATGCCACTTCCACCCTAGTGCTCAACTCGTCGCGTTATTGGCATCGCTGAACAACAACAGACCTTACTACTGTGCGAGGGTGCATACTAAATGAGTTGAAGCAATAAGTGGATCGGAGCCAGCAGGGCTCCATCAAAGTTCGTCACTTAGACAATGAGGCACTAGGGACTTCCGCTTTCCTCGCCGCTCAAGCAGCACCCACCGTTAGGCCATCACTCGCCATCACTCGTCCTCATCACTCGATGGAGATGAAAGTGACAGTTCATTTATTAACGATTCGCCATTAATTTCTTGTTGCAGGTAAGCATCCAACCACCACCTTGGGCGGGGCTTGTCATTCCCTAGTTTTTTTCGCAAACACGGACACGGACACTCCTGCCGGAACGTCGGATCCTAGATAAGATAGTAGCGGGCGTCCGGGGCCGGCAAAAGGTAAGAACGCGATGGCGCACGGTGTGCGATAAATGTATTCAAAGCTTCTTTCTCAATTAATCACCACGGCAAATGAAGTTCGTAGAAATGAAATGGGCCGGACTGGGTTGCGGAGTTGAGGGGTGGTGGTGCTGCGCATTGCGATGTGCCGGTGATGATAACCATTGAGCATCAGCATCATCAGCATCATCACCACCATCTTCGTCATCGCGCCCGGGCTAGGGGCTAATGGAACCGTTTCACGGTTGAAGCGTTTCACGGCCGGCGGGCTATAGCAAGAGTGCCGATTGTTGTTCTTTGAACTTCAAAAGCATTCCAAACAAGACACAGCAAAGAAGCAAGGCAAGTCCCCACCGAGGTCTGGTTGAGGGGCGGGCGGGCATAAATTGAGTTAAAACTCTGGTCCTGGTCTGAGTATTTCTTACGATTCCATGTAATTTAAAATTATTTATCATCCTTTCGGTTGGCTGTGCTCGGCCAGCTGCAGGAGTATTCCAGATAAATGAGGTTTCCTTCGGCTCGAACCAGTGCAATCGGTATCGCACTCGGCGGGAGTCTGGAGAATGTCGAATTCAATCCAGACCATCCAGACCAGCTGCACACCATGCTCTCGAGAGATATCGTCTATTGCGCGTTTGGTAAATTGTTTAAATCAGCACCGTGGCGTGTGGTGCAAGATTTGAAGTTCACCTTATCGTCCTGAACGCACACACACACACACATGCACGTGTGCACGCACGCGCGCCGGCAACTCAATTATGGCAAAGTGGAAATGAGCAGTCTTTATCCAGTGAGTCACTACTCCGGGCCGCACTAGTAGTAGCTAGCAGTACGTGCTGCTTCTTGGTTGCGCTTTGCCCTCGGTGAATCACTTTGCCAACTCCACCCACCTTCCCACCCTCCCCGGGGGGGGGGGGGGGGGGGGGGGTCTGCAGTCTTTGTGTCGCCCAGTTATCGACGGCGACCATCATCATTCTGGCCTCCCCTCCCCTCCCCCCGGGGCACAGCCGGGCATGAGTAGTACGGGCATCTTCGTAGCGCTATACGTGACCATGATTGTGCATCGTCAAGCTGCACAGTCACGTGAAAATGGCGTCAAACTTACGCTATTTAGCGCCGGCACAATACTTTCGAGGCACTTTTCGAGGCACTGGGACTGGGACTTGCTCGGCTTTCCCTGGGCGGAATGTCCACTAGATGCCGAGCGAGTGGAACCATCTACTACGTTCGTTCAATGTGAGCTCGTAGAAAGGACAAAGTTAGTCGGACGAAAATGGGACGCCGATGGCGGAGTTGAGTAGCGCTCAAGTGTAGCCTTAACCTTTATGCACCGGTATGGGGGTTGGGGCTAGGGGTGTACGAGTGGAAGCTCTCGCTGAAGAGCCATTTGATGTTGTCACCGTACAACTTCCCGGGCACTTACTTCAAGCGACTCGTTCTCTCGACCGGGCGACCGACACGATGGACACACACACTTCCGGTATCGGCCAGGTGCTGGTTGCTGGTCTTGTTGAGACTGACTTCACGAAGATAACATGATATGGTTGGCAGAGAAGCAGTAGCAGCGGTAGTAGTAAGGTCCCTACTCAAAAGAAGAACCAAACACTATCGAAAGCGAGAGAAAGAGAGAGTGCTTTGCAGAAGCAGCAACATCACCACATATACACGGGAAGTTTTTGTGTTCGGAAGACTCTGTGTTCTGTCGGTGTCGGCCTTCAGTTCAGTAGCGCTCCATGGAATATGGGATATTGGAAGCCCCTTTGTGCGCGGTACAGCCGGCGACTGGTGCGCATCGTTGTGACAAGAGCACGAAGCTTCCATTTCATGCGGCTTCGGTTTATGTCTTTCATCATGCGGTCGTCATCTCCGTGCCCTACATCGTTGCCAAGCCCTAAACCGAAATGAGAAGAGGGGGGCGGCTTCATCATGCGATTGATTCCTTCCCAAAACCGCAGCAGTATCATCTACTCCATTTACCCCGATCAGCACACTACGTCTCATGATCATGGGATACGGTTGACGACCGTTCTTTATGCTGTTGTGGTCACGACGGCACCACCAAGTCGAGTGCCTGGAGATGCCCGGTCGTTTGTACATCTTGCCCGATACAGCGCAGCATTGGTTTCGGTAGTGTTCGGTTCTCATACGCACACACCACGGGCACGGGGCACATTAGTATAATAACGATTACGATATTAATGATGATAAATTATCTAATTTTCCACAGGGACACAATTTATGCTCGCTCGTGCACCGCTCGGTCGCTTCGACTCGGTTGATGATGTGATGTTCCGATGTGTGCTCCCCGGGGCTACTATCCCTTTGCTGTTGCTGTCTGCTCCCAAGTGGCTTCCTCTAGAGGCTGCTGCGAAAGGTCCTCGTTGCCTTTTTTCCCTGCACTTTCTCTTTCTCTCGCTCTCTTTCACGAACCATCGAGATCGGTCTCTCAGGTATGGCAGGAAAAGGGTGGGGGGGGGGGGGGGGAGATTCAATGTTGAGAACCAACTTTTTTGCTCTCGACGTACGAACGCACACAGGATACTGTTATCCGAAAATGGAGGACCATGTCCGGGGAACAGGCAAACCGGAAGCGAGCGAAACGTTGGTCCGGGAAGCTTCTGGAGCTTGAAAATTAATTAAATTTTTGCTCCACAAACGACCATGGAACCGAGGGCTGGGACAAGGCTGGTGGTGTGTGTGTGTGTGTGTGTGTGTGTGTGTGTGTACTTAGGCCCCTTTTCCGGTTAGACCATCGTTCATCTGGCGTTGGTTTGACGGTGTTTGGTGTATGTGTTTGGGGAGCACAGAGTGATAAAACCTCCCAAAAATACTGACCATTGACAAGGCCAGTTTCCGGAGGGTTCTCCGGAGAAGACATGTAGCGGTTGGATTTTGCGAGTTATGACCAGCTACCAGTTACCTCGTGAACGTCCACGCAGCGGGTGGCCATGTTTGGATTAAAATTAAAATTCGATTCTCTTTTCCCACCCCTGATGGGAACTCGCGCGCGGAGTATCGGACTCGCGGTCGCGCCAAATTCACGCCAAGCCCCATAAAACATTGTTGCTCAACGCCGCGCATACATCACGCCAAATTAAATCGCTTTCGCTCAACATATCGCCATAAATTAAAACATCGAAAACTCCGACGGTCCGGTTCTGGTCGGTCCCAAATTTACGACATCAGGTCCCCCCCCCCCCCCCCCCCGGTCCGGTGGTCCCCCGGAATCGATTGGCACGATGCCAACCATTAGTGTGCGTGTGTGTGTGTGTGCACGAACCCCCGGGATCTATGGATCGGACTCAATGCTCTGCAGTGCGCGTTGATAGAGACGAATCGATACCACCGAGGATCCGAGGGGGGCGGGGGCGCTCGGTCAGCGAGCAGATTTCAAATATTTTCGACCATGTCGTCCCTCGCTTCCTGAGAGAGCAGACGAGTGGAGCGAAGTGAGCGGTGTGTGTGAAAAAGGGTTCTGCTGAATGCCGCTGGCAGCAGCAAGCGAACCGCAAGCGCCTCCTCCGAAACAGACACCGATGGACTGCGATTGACGTCAGTTCGGTCAGATCGGAGATAAATACTCGCGGGAAGTGGGGGGGAGGTTTTTCACTTTGGTGTGGAATGGAAGTGAAATGCTGTGCTGGAAAAAAAAGGGAGGCAACGAGGAGGAAAAACCGCATCCCACCACCACCTTTCAGATACAGACAGAGACTGCAAAAAAAAGAAGCCCGAATCCGGTTATCCGGTTCCGTGCGTTTCCTGCAGCCTCTGATGATAATTACTCAAAATTGAAAGTATCCCCACGATCCTTTTTTTCACAGGCACCATCTTTGGCGTATCACATTACAAGACACTCAACCCCTCCCCAAAAAAAAAAACGGGGGGAGGTTTTCGGTCCCGATTGGGCTCGATGCCAAATTGAAAACAGGGACCGAAAGGCGTCACTATGAGGGGCGACTCATTGTCGTTAAAATAAAATCTTTTCCTCACTTTTCAAAAGCAGTGCTTCCACGTTCCACGTGCCTTGTTTTGGTTGACAATTTCATCACCCCCGAAGGGTGTTCCGCTTGGCCTGCGAGATACGATGGAGAAGTGGGACACTCGAGCATGAAGGAACCAAAGGAGATGATTCATCTTTTAGTTCGCCGGACGGAACATAGACATCGAGGTGTGCATCCTAGTGACATGTCATCGTGCAACGGTCCTGTCACTTTGCGGCCAACGAGTCCATTACAAGGGTGCAGAAAGCGGAAAATTGTAACCAAAAGTCGATCGATCGCTTCCGCCATTCGTCGGCCGGCTGGCTGGCCTGCCAAGCAGCTGCCACTCACTGGCCACTGGCCCGCCGAAAATGGAAACACATTTACCTGCCAGCAGGCGGCCCCCCAGGTCCTTGGGACCATCATCCGCAAAGCCACCGCACGAACGATCGCCTCAAAGGGGAACGCCGTGGAAACTGGGACACTGGCAACCAAACAGAAGGAAAAGAGAGGGAGAGTAAGGGTAGGGAGGGCAGCAGCAGCTAATGTTTTCTGTTACTTCGCGCGAAAAACTCGCGATGATCGCACGCGAACGAGCGCCGCCGCCGCCGCCACCGCGATATTCAATAACGCTGGCCGGGTGCCAGCCCGCGTGTTGTGGGAGGAGGGGCTGGGGGTCGTTTGGCGCGCAAATCGTTTTCCACCATTTGCACGCCATCGCCGCCGATCAAACGAATGGCTACCGTGGTTGCCGCCTGATCGGGCGTTTGGTAAGAAATTAAAAATAAATTCAATTTTCATTGCCCGGGACCGGAGCCACGGACTCGACGGGATGAGGAGTCGCTCGATTTACCTCGGATCATGTGGTGGCGATGCTGATGAATATGTATCCGATGGATGGTGCGCACTGATGTGTGCGTGCGCGCGCGCGCGCTGTGTGTGTGTGCAAACAATCAGCAAGCAACAAACATTCCCGAGCTGCATCTCGTTCTTCCGGCATCGCGGGCGCGGATGTTCCGCGTTGGAATGGTGGTGGCGTTGGCGTTGCGCTTTCCCGATCCAATTTCCCAGCGCAGGCAAATGATTAGGATTGACAGGTCGTGGCGTCGCGAGAACGACGACGACGACGACGACGACGACGAGGACGACGAGGACGAGATGACAGCACAAGTGATGGCCGCCGATCCCCGGACCCCGTCTCGTTGACATAATCGGATCGCAATCGTATGCAGGCGCACGGGGCGCTACTCCTCCTCCTCCTCCGGCCACACGCCATGCCTCAGACGCCGACGACGCGAAATTAAGAAACGAGAAAAACCTGTCTCCTGAAGAGGGGAGGCGGGGAGGTGGTACAGATCGGAATGAAAAGTCAATTTGCATAAATCGCTTTGGTGTGTGCGGGTTTTTGGGGTGCCGCCGTCCGTGGTGCTCTACAGGAGAAGGACAAGTTTCTGGAAAGCAATTAGCAACGGATATACGAATAGTAAAGAGAGAGAGAACGAGAGATAGACCTCATCATGGTGGTTCGACTACGTGGGTGTCAGCCTCGAGTCTTGGATCTTGGATGGCGGGCGATGGCGCAGATCCACCCAGCATCCAGCAGATTGGGTTTTCCGGAAGGCTGAGGATGGCCAAATATTGGAATTGCTTGATGGTAAATGATAATTCAATTCGTATCTTCCTCTTCCTGCGTTTCTCTCTCTGTCTCTCTCTTCCTTCCACTTTCTGCACTCTATTTCACTTCCTCTGCAAACACTTGTAGCGGACGAAGTGAATTAAAAGTTCTTTTTATTCGATCCGAGAGGCACGCGCTTCTCGCGATGAGAGAGAGAGAAAGTTAAATAGATATTCTCTGCCACTCATCGGCTAAGCAGCTTCCGATGATCGGTTTTATGTTTCGCGGATGGTGCGCCGAGGATGTTATCTGCCACCACCCTCCTCCCCAACATGGCCTTCATTTCCCTCTCTTCTTTCCCTTTGCTTTTGATCTTTCGATCGAGTATTCGCGCCGAGCGCTGCGGTCTGTGGTTTAAAGAGAGATTGCAAGCGGCCCAATTGAACGACCTTTTGGGTCAACGCAAACAACAACGCAATACACTCTCCACCAACACAAAATACCGCGGTATTGCAACCACAAGGGACCCCCGGTTTTGGTCGCTCAACATGTTTCGTGTTTGTCTCATGCCGGGGTTTTCCCAATCACAGCGAGAGAAAATGAGAGAGAAAGAGTCGATTTTCGGGTTCGGCATTTTCGGTGGCCTCAAGGCTCGACGAGAAGCCCACAAAGTCCGTAAACATCATCAGCATCCTTTCAATCAGCTTCTATAGCAGAGAGCGATCCTCGTTATCCGTCTGCACAATCTGGACCACGATATTGGGCCAATTTTTGGTGGTGCCCGGGGAAAACCGGAAACGGATTCGGTTTTTAGGGGAGGTTTCAGGGAGGAATGTTGCGTCCCCCCCCCCTCCCCCTGGGACAAAAGCCAGCGGATCCCTAGAAGCATTTTTATCCGGAGGAGTTTTTTCTTCTCTCCATTTCAACCACAAGCAATGGCGGGAAACCCTTTTCCCCCCTTTTTCCACGCAGCGCGCTCTCCTAGCCTCCCCTAGGTAAAAAGCTTCATCAAGCTCCGGAGACTAGTAGCCCCGGAGTCCGGGGCTGCGCCTGGTTCTCGGGTTTTCGGGCTCCGTGGCGTGCGAGTGGCAGCTGATGATGTAATTTTCGGATCATTTTCAGGCTCCGAACAGCGGACTCCGGAAAGTTTTTACTCCTAATTTCGTTACGACTCATCGTCGCCGTCGACGTCGTTCACAGGAAGTAGCATCGGCAGCAGCCGTCGTCTGCACTCCAAGGCAGAAGGACGTGCCGTGGAAGGGGCCGAGCGCTAACGATCTGAGAAAATTCAGTTAATTAGTGACGGAGGCGGAGGAAAACCAAAGTAATGATAACAAAGCAAGAAAGAAGTGTGCACGATGGACGGCGTTTCTCTTGTGTGTTGCACGGTGTTTATTTATTCTGACACGCCTCGGTGCTCCGTTTGCTGTCGGTCTCCGGTGCCAGTGCCAGTGCCGGTGCCGGTTCCCGGGCCCGCTGCTTGCGAAGGCAAAAATCGAAATCTGCTTGCCTTGAATGATTTGTGCCAAGCGTTTGTGAGTTTTGGGGTGTGCAGGGAGGGATGGTGGGTGGGTAAGGGGGTTGCTGAGTGCCCCCTTGGCTGTCCAGGATCATTATCTCCAAATCAGCATAGCAGATGACCGGCGGCAATAAGGCGGCCCCATGGCGCTTTTCTTGTTCGCGGTCGTTGTAGTAGGACTGTTAGGACTTTTCCCATAAATATCATCCCCTCAAAATGGCCGCCTGAGGAATAGAGGGAGACACGGTAGTGGGGGGGGGGGAGGGAAGAAGGGAAATTGGGTATCAAATTTTCATCCCCCATCCCTTGAACCGGCGACCGCGCCCACGATGGCCGGTAAGGATGATTTATGGAAAGCCGAAATCGAAAGCGATCGAAAAGTCGAACGCCGAGCGCGCGGGTGACAGATGGAGACAATAATGGCACTCGTTGGCTCCGCATGTCCGAAAGTGAAAGTAAATAATCAATCCCTATGTTACGGTATTTTCCTTCTCCCCCGCTTTGGTCGGTTTTTGACTTTTGACGCTTCGGTGTCTTGTTAGAACACCCGAGACCCGGGACAGCAGCACGGTCAGGACACCGTTTTGCGGGCCAACGACCCGTTTTCCATTGAACCCCATTCGACGCATCCCATCACACAAAAAAGGTCTCGTGCGTACGGTGGCGGACAGGGTGAATCACGTTAAGAATCCCCCACATGGACGCCTCCTGAAGCGATGCCTAAACCCGCCAACAATGGTTAGCATCTTCGGACGCTTTTCCAATCCAACCTTCAATCGATCCTCTGCCCCAAGAACGTTCTCTCTCTCTCTCTCTCCCTCTTCCTTTTAGACCGTTTTCAATTAGATATTCAAAATGTCTCCGGCAACCTTTTTATCAAAAAAAAAAGAAAGAAAAACCAAGAAAGGACCCCACCAAAACATCGCGAATCGAAGTCGATAAATAATGGCCGAACGGAAAGTTGGCCGTGCCCGGATTGCCTAAAATTCAATTTTGTTTCGCCCAGTTGTGCGTAGGCACCATCCAATCGAAGAGAGAGTGAGTGAGAGGCCACAGGCGCCCCCTCCATGCCGAGGATCCGAAAGGCGCAGAGCAAACAGAGGACGAGATAAATAGAGTGCCTTCCAGGAATCTGGGACCCGCCTTATTTCGGAACGGAAACCGCGCTGCTGCTGCCTGTGACAAGAAGGATAATAAGAAGAGAGAGAAAAACAAACAGAAAAGAAGAGAGCGAAGAAGTGCAGAAAATCCTCCTGCCAAGACGGTGCGGTGGCATACTATCGACAGTCCTTTCGCCGGTCGGACTGACTCCGCTTCAGGGTTTCGAATGTGATGACATCGGGGGATCGCTGCTGCTGGTGATGGTGATCGTCACTCGTCCCCTTGGCCTCCTCCCGTTCCAAATTTCACTTCACATTATGGTTTGTAATGACTGGGTTTAACGGTTATTTTGGGAGAAGACAGCAGGTCCCGCTACCCCATCGGATGATTGTTTTTTTTTTGGGGGGGAGGGCAAAAGATTGTCAATTTGTCCCTTTTGTTTGTTAGAACGGTACATGGTCGTTCGGATTCGGTCGCTTTTAAGGTGATGATGCCAAAGCATTATTTGGCCATCGTGACAACACAGGGTGCAACGACCGATGATACTCCTCCGACATATCCGGCGGGGCCAAAAAGACTCCATCCCCTTTTCACAGCGACTAGATCCCACCTGTCAACCAAGGGAAGCAAGGAGTCGAGCGTGCGGAACAATATGTCGGAATACTGCTGCTCATAAAACCCACGTCAGTCAAGCCTAAATCTGCCGACGACAGGAATGTCTTAAAATTGAATCCCGCACGGAACCCCTCAGCAGCGCACGTCGGTGCCTCTGTCTGTGTGTGTGCGGTGGTAGCGCCAGTTTGACAATCGTCATCCTACGTCATCCATCCAGGTTGAACCCAGGGGGATAGTTAGTTTGAAAACGAGGATTAGCGCTACCAGAGACCAGTGGTTGCTGCGCCTCTAGACAAACAGCGTAACGCGTATTCAATGACGCGTTGCTGGCTGTTGTTGTTTCAGACACAATGGCGCCATAATTTCCGGGCCGATGGCCGGGATTAAAATGTGTGCGGTATATCGAGAGATGGTGAGACGAGGTGAAAATGAAATATTGGTACGATGTTTTGTTGACAGTTTATGATTCGAACAGGAACAGAGGTGTTGGCCATCTATACGGGGCCAGCTATTTGGCATTTAGTATTTGGCTCTTGTGTGGCACCCTTGGGGTCCTTGCTCCTTTGTGACAGTATGAAACGAGGGAGATTAGTGTTTGAGAAAGGATAAGTAACTTCAGGTGTGCAAACGTACAATACAAATCGTACGAAGAAACTATTTGGGATCATAATCCTTCGTCCAGTCGATTTTCCAATTCGATGAATTCATCGTGAAAGTCAATAGACGAACGGCGAACATGCGAATAGGTGAACTTATCATTCGTGGAAATTCATCCAACAACACATCGTGGATTCCAATAATTACACTGATTAATCTTGATTGTTCTGGGAAGTCGGATCGGATTATATCAAATGGTCTGTTGTTGATGTGTAGCAAGTCAAGCGCAACAAATACCATAGAATACGGTTTGAAGCAGAAACCTGTACAGTCCAGGCATCGGTGAAATGAAGAAGTTTATTGACATGCGACCGCCCAAGGCAAAAGTTGTCCAACAACTCAAACAGTAGCTAGAATTTTCCACGAAAAGATGCTCCAAATTGAATCGAAAAAAGTCACACAAACCTTTCGACAAATCACCTTCCCTCAGTCTCCCTTCACTCAATTCCGTCGATTCCGTATTCCGAGAAGAGTAAAAGGCTTCAACAACAACAACAACAACAGCAAAAGAAAAACAACCAAGCCACTCAGACATGGAAATTCATGTTCATGGAGGCCTAGTTTCGCCGAACAGCACACAGCAACTTCCGCCAGCTACAATTGCAAACAAACAATTGACACTGTCTCACCGCTTTTATGCTCCATCAACATCCAATTGCTGCTATACCCATCATGCCGTACTCCAAAAGGAAGGAGGCGGGAAGGATAGAACCGACGCGGTCTGCTATTGAGTGCGAGCGGCTCCCCCCCTCCCACCCCGAAGGGGATTATTCTGCCCCGTCTAGGTCTACAAAAAAGTGCTCTCCACGTTCCACCGCCTCGGGCTTTTCGCCAAAGCCAAATGGTGGAGAAATTTGCCAGAATCGGTCCAACAAAAAGAAACAACAATGCGTACCCTCCCCCCGGCCCTCCCCATCCAAACTCCACCCGGTACAGGCGCCAGCATCCGCTTTCTTCTGCTTGGTGGTGTTCTACTCGGCGTGTCAAAGACTCGCACTGAGCACACCATCACCAACGTGTGCTCTCATGCTCGTGCGGATTCGTCGACTCTCGTTGTTCGGGGGGACAGAAAAAAACAGAAGTTGGCAAAAACAAAAGGATTGAACCGCACCACCCCCCCGTTCCAACAGCGTCTGTCGCTATCTAGCGTCATTGTTCAAAATGATTGTCTCGTTTGGTAGTAGGGAGAGGGTATGGAAAAGGCGGGTGAGGGGGTGGATAGACCCTCCTCCGGTACACACATATTTCACCGTCAGACCATCAAACCGTGAGAACGTTCGTGGTCTGTGTGTCAGCTCATCGAAGAAGGCGGATCCGGTGTCCTTTAATTCTTTTCCCCGAAAGCTCGCTCTAGAAACAGGTCGATAATACAGCTTTTGGAGCGTTTCGAACATCCACGTACTGATTCGTTGCTGGTTGAGCTGCTCAAGTGCGATGATCGGCGCGGTACGTATTGAAGCATAAAGTACGCAGAGGGGATTCAGGAGCTGTTCAATGCGTGTATTCATGGTTGAAGTATGGTGTGGCCCCGGCGGAAAAACTGACGAGTGAAGAAAAACCTTGCATCAGCAACACTTACCTCTGTTACCTGGCGTGTAGTGTGAGCACATTAAAGACTTACCCCAGACCCAGCCAGGACTGGGACCATCCAATGTTACCTCACGCGAAACACGCTTCCCGTGAAGCAAACTTACGTATATCACTCGCATCGCATGGAAACTGTTTGAAGTGCTATCCAGTGGCAGAAATCAGCTCTTCACTCACTTCTCGCACTCTGCACCCTCCAAACGCGATGAGTGTTATTCGTTTCAAACCGGCAGGATGCGCCAGGTACAGATACCCATCTGGTGTGGGAGGGGTGCGCATCACTTGTGTCACCACTTTCGCGATACCAAAAACCACCGGCGCAAAATCTGGCAGTGGCAGTGTGGTCCTTCATTAAAATTTTCCACTTCGCTTGCGCACCAAGTGCGAGTGAGCCAGCGCCAAAAAAGGGCTTGCTGCTGCTGCTGCTGCTGTTGGCCATCATCGTTCACTGTTGATGGTCGCCAGTGTTGGGGTGTCAGTTGGTGGTATCGCTGCTCGTCATGATTCAACGGGATAACAAGATCCGGCAGACGGCGGTCCAGGCTTTTACTCAAATTGTATCCCGTTGGATCGTGTGTGCATGCGTGTGTGCGAATGTGCGTTCGAGAGTGTACTCGTTAACGTGATAAATGGCACGCAGTATGTTATATCGCTACTGATCACATCATCCGGCACTCCGGCACCGTGTGCACACTATTAACACAACCATAACAGTGCCCACAGAGCTCTGTAGCTATCAGGTAAAACGTTAAAGACTTACAAAGACCTTCTATTCGAGTTGTGTGAGGGAAAATTTGTGCCTTAACCAAACTTCCGGAACTTGTGTTGAACAAGGATCGCCAGGATCAAACCCGAATCTCGCATTAAGTCCTCTATTTTCACTAGCTTTTGGGAGGATGGGCAGAGGAAAACATGAAGAAAAACAGTTTCTAGCAATTTCCCCATTTGATACACTGTCTTAGCCACGATATTGATGAGCTACTAGCATGTCTGTTAATGTCCGTTCTCCCTGCTGAACTCTCTCGCGCGCTATTTCTCTCTCTCCCTCGCCAAGGACTATCTGGATGGTGCGTGCGGTTCCATTCCCGATGGTCTGACCGAACCGATTCGACCATAAAATTGTCTGTCATTTGTCATGTCCACGCCTTTCAGCTGACCACTACTATTGCTACTACTGCTGCTGCTGCTGCTGCTACTGGAAGTCAGTGTGATAGCCGAGGAATGTCGATACCAAACACACTACAAGTCGCTTCGATCTGTAAGCGGTGTATACTTCATCCTGACAAGCGGATACGCAGGTTCCACCAAGCTCTTGTTCGAGATGAGAGAGATAGAGCGAAGCAATTGGGATTAGAAAAGACCATAGGGAGAGAGAGAGATAGAGAATTAGTGTGCGGCTGGTGCTAGGGATGGATGTGCGACGTTGGAAATCAACCCCCGGGCACCATAAATCATTTCCACGGTGAGATAAATCTTCTCCGTGTATCCGCGCGCGCGTTTGAGCACAGTTCAGTGTAGCGTATCCACAGAACGGGACCAGAAAGGATGGGAAGGATGGATAAAAGAATAACACCCGCACCGCACCGCCCCGCCCCGCCCTGACTCTCCCTTTGCTCTGGTATTTGACTTCTTTTTTGGGCGATCAAATGGGCGCCCATCCCTTGAAGGGCGAGTGACAGTAGATGTTGTTTGTTTGTGGCCCGAACTGTGAGGAACTGCTAAAAATATGGCAACTTCTCTTCCGTTTGTCGCGTGTTTTTGAGAATCAAAAACCATCGGTAGGGAGAAAAAAAAACACAACCAGGAAGCGGTTATGTCAAGGAGAAGCAGTAGCTAAAGGGCCAAATGAGAAAAACCCGAGACCGCTGGTCCCCATTTTTCATCCATCGTTATTTATGACCAGCGCGAAGGTCAAATGAGAATCGTTTCTTTGCTCTTTCTGTGAAGATAAGCGATTCCCAGATGGGTTTAAGCCGAGCTCACGGACTGTGACTGTGACTGTGAGCGCGCGCGCGCGCGATAAAGGGCACTGGAACAAACACACGGCGGCGCCCCCTTAACCCATTTCTCCCGTGACCTTTGCGCTGGACGGGCCCGGAGAAAATGGCGAGAAAACTAATGAACCGTTGAACTCACCCCCCTTGCACCAGACAAGCAGTGGGTTGCCGCCTGCGCCTGCCCATCGAATCAATTATGATGCGAATCACTCGAGTGTCTTCGACCGTGCACGGACCAATCTCGGACCCCCCCGCCCTGGGAGACGCTGAAAGACGCACGCCCCCCTTCCCGGGTTCTCATTTACACGCAATTTCGTCGCTAAATTCCAGCGAATCAACATTTGCACGTCCCAGCTCGTCAAGCACAGCTGGTGAAGGCTGTCCTTGATGGGGGGGGGGGGGGGGGGGGGGGGACCATATCACCGTGCGCCATTACGTCGCGCCGTGTCGCGTGGCGTCGCAGAAAAAGAGGAATGAAAATGTTTGCGCTTGCACAAAGCGATAAAACCGTCTGGCACCACCAGCGACCGACCGACCGACCGAGCAATCATCGAATCGATCATTCGTCGCCCGCATGATGCCTTGGTGTGGATGCTGTCAAGCGATGCTTTTTCCACTTTTCGTTTCGGCTTCTTCTTGATACCGATTTGCTGCTGCTGGTGCTGGTTGTGCTGTGCGGTTGTGCGGAATGCGATTGCAGCAAGTCGACAGCACGATTGGACCAATCAAATGGAGTAAGAGTGTGCGCGCGCACGAACGCACGCACATGGCAGCCATCATGGGAATCACGAATCGACATTAAAAGTCATCATGCGTGGTGTTACGTGTCATTAAATAAGGCAATAATTTAAATTGCTTTTCATGGGTTTTCTTTCCCCTCTCCTTCGTGCATCGGTTCGTTCCGAGTTGTGACGCATAATCTGGACACACACACACACACGGACAGTCATCGGATCGTTGTTTTGCTGGACACATGGAGCTACTTTGGAGGTATTATTAAACCTCTCAAAATACACCAAATATAGGGCTGATGGTGATTCAACCTTTTTTCACCTTCTCCTTTGCTACGGATGATGATCCGATACTGTCACCGGATTGACACCGGAACGTTTTCCAGCCCATCGTTGTATATTATGCTGACGAACCACCTATAGGCGCTCGATGGCGAGACTGTTGCAGAAGGTAAACAATTTAAGGCATATCATTTATCATCTTTCACTCGACAGTGGAAAGAGAGGGTACCCAACGGCCGACACCCTGCGGCCTAGTATCACTCCCAGTCACGATTATTACTCGTCCGGAGTTTGTAATCCCGAGGAACGGGGCCGGGGGCTTCATCTTCAACGTGGATCGATCTAGGCATCGATCGCTACATTGTTGGTTTCTTCGCTCTTTGCACCGGTTGACATCTGCTATCGTCTTCCATTAGCAAGACACGGGAGGTGGAGGAGGAGGAGTAGATGGTGAACAGGAAGGCGCGATTGCGATCTCGCAAAACATAAAACGAACAGTGTTTTCTGTCGGTACAGTTATATGCTGTGTTTTGCTCCATTCCAGGGGCTTCACTTCCGGGATGAGGTTCTTTGAATTCAAAACCAGTTAACCGGAAGCCAGCTTGTGGGTATGAAGACTTCCACACTTTGCTTTTGTTACATCAATGTTGCGAAAGACGAATAAGAGTTTCCGATACTGCTACGAAGAAGCCCACGTTTTGGAAGGTGTCCGCTGTATTCGCGCTGAAATTAACTGGCAAATAGGCTGTTGTGTAGTCAGGCCGGCCGAACAATCGGTCCGTGTAAACGCAGTGACGCAGTCCCAACCACCATTTTCCATGCGAATCACGTACGTTTCTTTTGAAGACTTCTGGGGGTGCGGTCGCTCGCACCATGAAATCATAATGAACCGCCACCGCCGGACGCCAGCAACGGAAGGTATCGTTTATTGATTGTGTGTTGCTTCGCGGCTGGCTAGCTGGCTGATCAATCAAGTGGCCAAGCGGGACCACTTGTTTCGAGAACGCAACAAGACAAGAGAGGGCCCTCTGGTGTGGGGAAGGGGTTTCCCAGGATCGATCCCAATCAGGTCATCTTGGTCGGAAAGATCCGATCCAGCTCGCCCGGGATGGCCAATAAAACAAATATCCTCAGGAGAGCCCTGCCGGCGCCTGCCTTATCTGTCAGGGGCTGAACGGATAAATGGCTTTTCAAGGTTTTCATCCACCCCCACCAAGAAGCTCATTTCTTGTGGTTTCGCTCTGACGAGAGAGGCGATTTGTGTCAAGGCGCATTCCGCATCTGCTTCTGTCACCATTTCATTGTCGAATGCTTTGTTTGTTAGCTTGCTTGAGGGGATGCCCAGCTCTGTGACGTGGCCACCAGAGAGGTGGCCGGCCTCTCTAGTGCACACCAGAGTTCTTGGTTTGATTTATGCGCCACCTCGGTTGAAGCTGATTCCGAGGATTACAAATTGTGGAACTCCCTCGAAACCGCAAACGCTGCGCCCGCTTCCGTGCCGCTCTTCCATAGCTTCCACCACAAACCAACACCACAACAACCGGCAACGTTGCAGCAGCAGCAGCAGTAGCGAGGGTGCTGATTTATGCTTTTCATTAGAACGCCCAGAACGCCAACCGATTATTGTTTATTGTCGAAAAATTAATTAAAAATCCACCACACCACCACCCCCTCCCAGGAAAGCGTGTCCTCCCGTT
Organism: Anopheles darlingi; assembly: GCF_943734745.1. NCBI lineage: Eukaryota > Metazoa > Arthropoda > Insecta > Diptera > Culicidae > Anopheles > Anopheles darlingi. The sequence goes on from NC_064875.1 coordinate 64,103,336, forward strand.
TGTCACAGGGGGGATGAAGGAGGCTGGAATCTCTCCCGCTGCTGCTGCTGCTGCTGCTGCTGCTGCTGCTGCTTCTGGTGATCATCGGAGTTTATAATACATTTTGCGGCCTCCCCCCCTAAAAATCCTTCCTTTCCCGGGGGGGCGCCATTTGCAACGGAAGCAGAGGAGCAGACGACGGGCTCTCCCCACCTGTGGTGCGGTAACCGATGCGGTGATGCTATCGACGATAAATCAACGTCCGTTTGATTGAACAAAGTTTAAACCAATATTAAATGGTGCAATAAATACATGGCCCAAGCCCCTAGCCTTGTGGCCGCGCTAGCAACAAATGAGTTCAATCAAAATTTACATTCCACGCACAATAAAATGTGGGTTTTTTGGGGGGGAACAGGAAGGAAGGAATGTTTGAACATTAAACATTCGCCTATTTATCGCTGGTGGCGCTCGCAATTGCGATGCGTTTCGGTTGGAAATTTATGTTAAAACCCAAGCCACGATACGGCAATTACGCGATAATAAGAGTAGAAAGAAGGGAGGGAGGGGGAGGAAGGAGAGGGTGCAGATAAAACCACAACAAGGGTGGTTAAGTGATTGTGATTTGATAAGTACGAACAATGTTTTTTTTGCTTTCCGTTTTTGGAGAAAACTCGAGAAAAACAAAGAAAACAACGGTACTTAGGGGGAGGATACATGGGGAGGGCGGAGGAGCTGAATCAACAACTGAGCTCGTATCCTCAATTTGTCCCCCAAATTGGGTGCGAGATAGGATGCTGGGATATGCGCAACGAAGCGTAGCACACACACACACACACCTTACCTTTTCTCCTTCACGCCGGAACCATATGTGGTTCGCGCCTTTGAAGTAACTTGTTTCCGCCTTCCGGGAATTTCCGAGCGAATTAGGCGAATTTACATGCATAATGTTGAGTTGGGAGAGGGGGATGGCACAGCTGGCATCCGCTGGTAGAGAGCTAGAGAGTCAGTACCGGAACCAACGACACACACACAGACACACAGTCACACACGCACACGATCCCGAGTACCCAGAGCAGCAAGTATTTTAATAGTTATTAAAATTAGAACGTACCTCCTCAGCTTTTCTTACAACGCCATTCTGTCTTTCTCTCGCCTTCTTTTTCCCCAGGTAAGCCATCCACACGCGGAAACTCCGCTACTAGGTTGCGGTTATATACCGGAAACCGGTGCCACCGGAGCACAGCCCCCACAGGTGTACGAAGGTAATTTTAATGGAAGACGACACCCCCGCGACGCGAGTGTCTTCCCGACGGCTTGTGTTCCACGGGGGCCAGGGCCCGGGAGCAACTCCCACTTCCCAACAACGCCAACAACGTCGGGAGCGCAATTTACAAGTCTAATGCTGGTTTGATTAACGTGTACCGAGGCAAACATTTAATCACTTCGGCCTCAGCACGCCTGAAGGGGCCCTGTGTTCCGCACGAGATATACGAGTTCCCGGATCGCCGGATGAGGTGTTGGTCTGACGAAAAGTACACTTTTCGAAGTGAATTTTCCGACCTAAAAGGGAAGGGGGGAATCTGCTACAGCACCGTCCAGAGTGCCTAGGACGACATCTAGCCAGGTAATGACGCATTAGCTACGCAACGACGGAACGCCGCGCAATGGCCGCGTCGACGTCTCGATGGCGTCGGATGGCGGTGGATGAAGTTGTCTCTTCTCCTTTTTTATTCAGCTGCCCGGAGGGGGTGTCGTACCGGTCCAAAGTGGGACGGAAGCACCGTGAGGGGAGGGTGGTGGTGGAGAGGACGTGAATTTCATTATCATCCAGACCAGACCAGACCAGACCAGACTGTCGTTCCGGGATAGCGAGTAGCGAGCGCCACCGCAAAAGTGTTGCCCCCAAGCGCTGAGAGTGTGTCGCATCGGCAACAGCAGCAGTAACGGCAACAACAACGACAACAACAACAAACACTTGACTCCCTGCTTCGTCCGCTCGTTGGCTTTGGTCGCGATCCCGAAGGGAGGAGACCCCTCTATTTGCCACTTGAGACGAGAAGGACGTAGGTCGGTACACTAACGGTGCGTGTCTGTTGTTGGGACTGGTGGAAAAGTAATGGAAGAGGCGCCGAGATGGTGTGTCCTTGGGGTTTGGGTAGTTATTACCGGAGGAAGAGCGACAGAGAGAGAGAGAAACAGAGAGACCGGAATATGTACCGTTCGGTGTCCGGGGTGCGCTGCAGACGACGCACCATATTCTGCCTTGGGGGGTCTTGGGTCTCGCTCCCTCTCCTCTCTCTCTTTCTGCCACTCCCTTGAAGTGGTGTCACTAACCTTTTTCCCTCCTCCGCAGGAACCACGCGCGTTCCGGATGTTGTTGTTGAAGAGTGCCCGAGAGGCACAGAGAAGCATAAGCAGCGCCACGGGAGTACCATATCATTTTTATGCTCCAGCACCTCCGCTTCCAGCATTCTCTCTAGCCCGCTAGGAAAAATCACGATCCACTCCGCGAGAAGCAAGCGGCCCATGCCGATCAGGCCGCAGGCCTCGGGAAAATTTATTATTTCGCTTCTTGCCTCTTTGCCTTCCTTTTCCTCCGCTCAAGTGGCCGTGGATAAGGTTGGTAAACGCGAAAGGGGTTCACGTTCGCACTGCGTCACAATCATTCTGCTCACGTACGAGGCGTGTCAGAGCGACGGCGTCATCGTCGTCGTCGTCGTCGTGTCCATTACCTTGTTTCCAAGTGTTCGCCTGCTCATGCACACCACGACGAAGGAGTTAGGACATGGATACTGGATTGGATTCGAAGTTGGTGAACTTGGCAGTCGCGGAGGCGGAGGCTGGCTTCTATTACCGTGCCTTAAAGTGAAGAAAGTTCTTTGCGCCCATGCATGCATCCACACGTCCGTCATGCTTTCCTTTTTGTTCGAGCGCAAGGAGATGGTTTTTTTCTCTCGAACTCCCGACCGTCGCCTTCTCTCACTAATTGGCCCGAGATTACTTGACTCAAATTATGGTTCTTCCAGTTCCAGCTCTCAATTACTTCAAATACGCCCCGAGGAAGTGCCTCTAGGACGTGGAATCTGCGTCCTTACAGAAGTTGCATTGGGCTCTGGTTCCTGGGACCTCATTAAGCCATCGGCTCTATAGCCAGGCCGGGTGATTTCGGTGACACTTCGGACTGAAACTGAAATCACCAAAGTGAAGTGCCGCCCCGGCATCATCGCATCAATGGCGCTGGGTCACGGTCAGCGCAACGATCATTACCGTCATGCCCGTTGGCAATAATCGAGAGCGTCGCCGTGGAACTCGCCGACGAGTCCAGCGACGAGTAGTTTGCTGTCGCTTGAACGGCCGGTTCCCGAAATACGAAATCATTTTCCACGCTGCTTGAGAGCGGATGGAATTTTCATTTTTCCTACTCATTAAATTTGATTGCTGCGCGGGGAGGATAGATCCCTTCTCTGAGCTTGGGACCAGCTGGCTGGTGAGCACGAAAGCAATCGAATAGACGCGTACACACACAGCCAAACATCCCCATTATGATGATGATGGTAGTGATGGTCACACAAGACGCAAGGGCAATGGCGTCAGACGACGGAGATGAACACGTTCCAATATAACGACAATCCAAAAAGGGCTACCACGTCAAACCATCGCTTGCTGCTGCTGCTGCTCGAATATTGCTTTGACATTTTCCTTTAAACCAGTCCCAAGAGAAGGGAGTGGATGCTGCTGTTGTTGCTGCCGTTGCTCCTCGACATCAAGCGCCTCAAACGCCTGGCAACGCTTCGTCCCGTCCCGTCCCGTTGGTGTATTTAATATTCATCGCCTGCTATGGTCCCGGCTACCCCGGGGTTGGGGGTTGATCCACATCCACAGGACAAAGGAGAGGCGTCGAAGAAGGAGATAACCGTAAACCGTGATTACGGCAAGCGCGGGAGAATGGATGATGGAGAAGAAGGAGAAGTAGTCTCCACCAACATTTGGGGGAGGAGGTGGGGGTTGGCTTGCATTGTTCCGGGAAATGAAAGATAGTTTTAATGTGTTTCCACCTCCATGCTCCTCTACTCCCGCTCCACTACTACTCATAAATATTTAAACCACCTCCAACACTCTCCCCCATCCCGGTTTCTCTCCGCTGCAATGTTCATGCTATGTCGCTACCATTGTGTTTCTCGATGGGCGCCGTCATTGTGTCGCCAAACACCTCAGCTGAGCTGAGCAAGCTGTTGAGAGAAAAGAGAGGATGGGGTCACAGAATCCAACGAGCAGCATTCATCCAGTCTACTGCGATCTCCGGCCCCGGCCATCTCTCTGACAGATGATCTGTTACGTAAGGGTGCCGTGCAAGGATCAACTCCAATGGGGGGTGATGTCACCCCCAAAATGGGGAGCGCATGGAACGGTGCATGGTTCCCTTCCGCCGCTCGGGGTTTTTGCCACAAACAAAACTTCCGAGGAATAACGCGCTTGGCTAATGACCCAAACACACCCGGCCCCCATCCAACCCGGTCCGGACCGCTCATTTTACCATTTTACATAAATCAAAGCAATCGAGACATTTCCATGGCCTGCTGCCAGAGTGGCATTGAACGGGAACGTTGTGCACGGTGCACGATGGAATGCGCCGGAACAAGTGGTCTGAATGGCACTCGACCGGAACTGTATCGACTAATGTACGCCCTATTCATCCGAGCCTCCGGCAAACCGGCAACAGCAGCACCCGGGCACTCCGCGAAGATCGTGCGCGCGTTCAAAAGCAGCAACAAGCAGCAGTTCTTAGCACACCTGCTTGAGATTGGCGCTTCAATTCACCATCATCCACTCTCTTGGTGCGCAACCGGTGTGTGTGTGTGTGTGTGTATGTGTGTGTGTGAATGGAAGCTGGTGGAAGCACCGGTGGGATTAGTCGTCGGAAAAAATAAATGCTTCTTCCGTGGGAAACACACCTTAAAACCAACGCCAGAGTGAGGAGGAGAAGGAGGATGCGGAGGAAGAGGCGAAGGAAACCGGCGGTGGAGGTCCTTGTGTAGCACCCGGAGAAACGATTTCCCGGTGAAAGCATTTGGATTTTCCGGAATTCTTTTTCTTTCTCCTCCTGCCCAGGAGTTCGATTAGTCGTTTGGTGAAGTTTTCACCGCGCAGCGGCTGCTGCCCTGCCATGCTAATGGGGGGCCTCCGATTTTCCGCATCAGCAGCAGCCTTCTCCCTCTCCCTCTCTCTTTCTCCCCTTTAACCTTTGACGGTGTGTTTGTGTGTTTGTACGGGCCGCCTTTTCTTTCAATTTGCTACACCATTTGCCGCGTACCTGTGTCACGTTTTCCGTTCCCTTTCCATTCCATTTGGGACAAATCGACACAAAACCACCCCATCATCGTCTTGGCAAATGGCTTCCCCCTTCCCCCTCGATCAGCACGCTTTTGGCAACGGCAAAAGCCACTTGAAGCTGCCTCCCCCTCCCCCCCCCCTCAGCTTCACGCCCAATTGGACGTTCTGCTTCGATGTTGTGGTGTATGCAGCGCTGGAGGAAACCAACCGTGCCAAACCCAATAAACCGCGGCTACTGTGTCGAGGGGGGAGAGGGGGACGGAAAGCAAAAATACAACTTACCACATTGTACATCGTGTATGTGTGTGTATGTGCGTGTTTAGTGCAGGCAACACGGATTTGCCAGCCCCACAGATGGATTGATTTTCGAGGGTTTCCCGTTCGGATCGCTGCATCAACCGAACGATGCAAGCGGAATTCATTTCGCGGTGTGGTCGTCGATTCAATTCCGTTCAATACCTCGATTTCTTCGAGTGCCCGTGCGTGCTTATTGGTGCGTGCTGTGAAGGCTGTACACTGTTGATAATTTGTTTTATTTATAACAAAAAAAGAGAGAAAGGATGATGAGAGCCGAGAGCTGGAAGGAGCAGTAGCGCAAACCAAGCAGCACACGTCTGCCATCATTAGAATATCCAAAATGCGGGCTGCTGCTAGCATTGGGGTTTTTTTTTGCTCGTGGAAGTTTGTGGGGAAGAAATAAAAATAAAAAAGGGTACCGAAGAGAATGGCCGGGAGGGGGGGGGGGGGGGAGTTGGTGTTGAAAAGCCTCATCCAGATGGAAGCTACTTTCTTTTGCATTTGGCACGCTCTGGCTGCTCCATAAATATTTATGGATATGTGAAAACGTGCACAACATATACTCCCGGTGCCCGGTGCCCGTTGTGGTTGCGGTGCTCATCAACATTTCCCAGTCACAGAACCCCTACTGCGGACTCATCCTCCCGCACCTCCCCCAAAAAAACCGCAAGCGAGGAAGCGACTGGCTTATGCTCATTTCTCTGCACCGGCTGTCGATTAGGGTGAATGCGACAGAGAAAAAGAGAGAGATAGAGAGAGAGATAGAGCGAGAGAGACGACGAGACTGTATCCCGGAACACACAATGGCTAATAATGAATTGGATTAGGATACGACGTACCACCTTCTATCTTCTGTGGTACAGTCGATGAAGGCTGATGGTTATCGCGCTGGTTACCGGGAATGAGAATTGACGATATTTCTGGAAAAGATTCCTAAGCTTCAAAAGTACGTGTTCTACCCCCTTTCGTCCTTTTAGAATTGCTGCTTTAATCTAATCACCGAGATATACTCTCTTTCTCGCTCTCTCTCTCTCTCTCTCAGAACAACGCCACTTGGGGTGTTCGTTCAGTGTGCCTGTGTGTGTGTGTCACTCGATTTTGGTCACCCCCCAAACGACGGTATCTTATCTTATCACACACAAAACGGGCGCCGTCCATTTTGCTTTGGACGGGAAATCGAAACGTCATCCTTTGGCGGCAGTAAGGGAAAAAGTGTTGCGTATTAATCCGATTGCCTAAATTAAGGGGCATTCAGATCGCGATCGATTGCGTACACATTTGTCGAACGTCGAAAATTGCTTCCCACAAGAGTCCCGGGTCCGGGTGCGTTCGTTCACTAACACGAGACACGCACACGAGCATATTCATCTTCCGTCGAATTTGTCCGCCATTGTATCTGCGAGTGTCAAACGGTTTCAGGGCGAGACACGGGACGCATTGAATATTTATGAGCGCGCTCCAGTAGTAGTCTCGACGACGACGACGACGATGGCGACAACAACAACTAGGACTCTGTGCGCCGATGGCGAGTTTCGGAGTTTCGTTTCCCCAATCCTAGATAAGGTCGGTGTCGTTGGTGGTACTCGAAGCGAAAGCTCCCCCCCCCCCCCCCACCTTGCGCCTACTCCTGCAGATAAGCAAAAAGTGGTCCACTGGTCCATTGTCACCGCCAATTGGCACTCGCGAACGACGAGCTTTGGGTTGGGATGCGAATGATTATCCGAAAAGGGAAAACCCAAGCACGACCGAGCCACACCAGAACGCTCCTAGAGAGACGCGTTGGCACGGCATTATCGGAAGCTTAAATCGCAATCACGGCGTACACCGACGCGGCGTAGGGGACGCGGAGACGGAAAAGGTGAACACACATTTGCAGGAGGTGTCAGGGCATGCCGACGTCGCCGCCACGACCGATGGTTAGGTCCTTGATTTGCTGCAAGAACACAAATTGGTCTGCGCGCGCGTGTGTGTGTGTGTGTGTGTGTGTAGGTGTGTGTGTTGGGCAAACTTTTGCGACGTGTCTCTCATGCTAAACAAGAGCCGCAGATCCCCCCGGATGTCGGAACTGAACGGAGGATTGCAGATTTCGATTTTTGAACAGTTTGCAAATGGCTGGAAAACGCTGATTTCGGGCTGGGAATCATCGAGCACAAGCATCATGATGTTGTTGTACACACCATTCACCTAGAAATCTGTCGGCTTTTCACTTGCGATGTGATGCATCGATATCATTTAAGGACACTCTATTCGGTTAGCTCATCTGCTCTGGTTGCGCGTTCGTGGAATGTTCCACGGCAGGCGCAGGTTCCCGGACAGTTCTGCGTTTATCCGTTCATCGGAAAATCGGCCAATTCATATCCAAATCCACCATCAACCAGCAGCAACAGCATGAGCTGAGCACAGCCCACAATGCACAAAGGGATCAGCGCCGGTAACTAATGATGATGCCGGTGCTCGCCGGACACACGAGGCGCAATCCCCCTCTCTCTCTCTTATGCTCCTCCCAAATGTCAATTTATATCCGACACTCATAATAATGTGGCCCGTGGCCGCAAAAAAAAAAAGCAGCGGCGGCGCCCCGAAGAACCCCCGAGATAAACGAGCCCAATTACCCAACAAAAAGCCATTCATAATCCTCCGCAGCGACCATCGCACGCCGGGGGCCACCGGTCACACACACACACACATACGTTGCGATACAACGTTTTCCCCCCCTTCTATGCCGATGGAGGCGCCGGGTAGCCGGTGAAATGGTAACATTATTTTTATTGCTAAAAAGCGAGTAAACAAATCAAAACAAATGACAGATGAATTTTGCATTCCAGACGCGCTCGTGCACGTGCGCGCACACACACACACACCCTGGTGCACGTGCGTGATCAGACGTGTGGCCGCCGCCGACGGTATCGCCGATATATCTGTTTCGTGGGAAGGGGATGAAGAGACACCGCTCCTGGTTTTTATGCTGCACCATTTTGATTGAATGATGGGAATTATGTTCACCGATAGCACCGACGGAAAAGCGGCGCTTCAACTGTCCAGATCTCGTTAGCGTAACACAGAGAGAGAGAGAGAGACGCCGGAACAGCCGGACGAACGAAGAGGAAAGCATACGTCCGGCTCCCGTCCACTATAGTCCTCGACTCGACTCGTGCGGATCGTTCGGAATGACTGTAATAATCCCTGGCACCCCCCTCTTCCCTTACCCAGAGCTGACATACGGTTCATTTTTCATTCCGACACACTGATTGCACACCGGTGCCCCGGAATCCGGTCGCTGGCCGCTGGATGGCCGTAGACAGACACGGACAGAGACAGAGACACACAAACACACATGTACATGGCGGAACACGGTGACGGTGGTGGTCAAACTCCCAGTGACATATTCCCAATGAAACCATAATCATAAGCCTAACTATCCAGCTAGGGCATCCGTTCCCCATGGCCAGGCCACTGAGCAGAGCGTAATGGAGCGACAGATATGAACTCCGCCCCATCGTGGGTTAGCATTTGTATTTCTCATTGGCGTGATGTTTCGATTTGATTAAAATTGTACGGTCCCATGACGGCAGTGCGCGCTTTATCCGCTTTTATTACCGACCCCTGTTATGCCGTGTAGGTGTGTGTGTGTGGGAGTCACACACGCACACATATTCAACAGTGGCCTGGACAGAGGCCTCGGAACCGATCGGAAAGGCGGATATCGGAGTTCAGCGGAAGTACCGTTACGACCTACCTTGATGGAAATGGAGGTCCCCCCCTTTAATCCACTATCCTTTCAATAAGTGCTAATAGTTTGCCGGCTGCTGGACACCCTCCGTCCACCTGGTGTAACTCTGCGAATCGGTTAAAATCGGTTCGAATGTCGGATAAATGCCCCTTTCCCTGTTTTTTTTTTCTTCATTCTTACGACCATCATTTGTAGCTTCAGCTACTCAAATTACATTAAGGCTGATAGCGAATAGATATTTTGCGCATATCACGCCGTGAGCATCTCGTTCCTCCTGCCAACCCATAATCAAACAACGCGAAACCGAATCGAAAACGCGCCGCGATGGGTGGGTGGATGGCTGGTTCATATCTAAATCGGTTCAGAATAAATTGAATTTCAAATGAAGAAACGTTCGCGAGCGCTCCCGCTCCCGAGCTTTTTTGCGACACGCCGCCACTCGCCTGCATGCTGTGCGTGTGTGTGTGTGTGTGTATGACAGGTTGGTTGGATCGTTGGTGTCCTGGAGCGATGCCGGTCTCTCGATTGGCAGCAAAGTGACAGGCAGCGTGGTTAGACGCTAGGCGCGTTTAAATCGAAAATATATCTTTATATATAGAGAGAGATATTTTTCCAGCAAAAAGCAGGCAAACCGCTCCACTAAGCGCTGCGCCGAAAACACCCCACTGGGAACAGAAAATCGGGGGTGGACGGGGGGATGACTGGCTGATCTGCAGCACATCATTTTTCATTTCTTGAGGTTGAGGGAAGGGAACTTCCGGCAGCCTAGATTTGACACCAGCAGCAACACCCATACACACCCATACTAACCCCTTTATCCTTCGTCGTACGGTCGTTCGATTGGGAATGGCAATCAAATGGAGAAAGGGGTGAAAGGGGATGAACGGACGGATGGAATCCCTTCATCCCAAAAGCGCGCTACTAGCGCCTAAGCCCACGGGAGGATACTTTCGTCGATCGATATCACCTTTCGCCTTCCGCCGGGTAGCAACAAGGACCCACGGAGAAGGGTCATTCCCGCCCCCCCCCCTCCCCCTTCTACCGACCCCCGTGCGGACGGAGAAGGATCTGAAGGATTTATGAAAAATTCAAATCCAATATTATTAAACTTTGAGGCAGGCATCGACGCGATCAGGTGGCTCCGGGAATGGCTATCGAAGGACGGGGGTTGAAAGGAGCTTATGTTATTGTGACCGAAGCACTCATGCGGTTCCGGTATCGGGTGCTCTCTCTGCTCTCTCTGTTTCTTTGATCGGAGAAGCGCTGCATTGGCATTGCGATTGCCGACGACGATCCTTTAGACGTTCGGAATTTGGAATTGCATCTCTAAGTAAAAAAAAACAGCAACAGCAACAGCAATCCGGCCAATCCACAGTCGAACAGTTCATTCCCCCCCTCCCTCTTCTCTCCACTCCCTCTCTTGTCGGACGCCCCAAACCGCGCCCCAAGAGAAGAGCGGAGAACAAACATGCCCGCGCGTGTGTCCGTGTTGCTTGTGCCAGCTCGTGTCGTTTCGTTTTATGAAATTTATTTTTCACTCCCAACCCATCCCACCCACTCACCCACCCGTACCTCACCAAACACACACACCTCAGCGATTCGGTGACTGTGTCATCGAGCGAGAAAACCGATTCGAAACCCCCGCCACCCCTCCCGGGTACGTCAGCTACCGTTGCACCCACTCACATCAGCATATCATCTCCTCTATGCTGGGTTTGGGTATGTTTGGAGCCCGGCCAAACCCTGCAACCTCCTTCTCACACCCGCCCTCACACCCCAGTTCGATTGATGCTGCTGCTCTCGATTGGTGGAGGGGGGAGCGAACTCCACAACGTTACATCCCCGATGAGTTGTAATACATTTCCTATTAGCAACATGTCAGTCCGGTCCGGCACAGAAACCGGAAGGGCGGGTGTATGTGTGGGTGTGCGAGCGCGGTTTTGTATGCAGCATCCAGGAAAGGCAGCAAATTGGTATCGTTCCTGGCGTGGCGTTGCTGCTGGTGCATACATGAAGCTGGCGGAAAATGGAACGTCGACCGCTTTTTTTTCTTTCTTGTTTATAACATTATTCCATCGACCAATGCGCACATTAGGGCATGCAGGAACCACGGTTGATGGCGAATTCCTGGAAGCTTCCTTTACAACTCGCGCGTGCGTGCGTGTGCGTGTGCGTGCTTGTATGTGTGTGCATTAAATGAAAATCTATTCATGGCACTGACGGTTGAGTTGGTTACCAGAGATTTCAACGAATTTCTAATTAGGTAAAGCGTGCCGTGCAGTTGCTTGTGGCAGAAGTGTCACCGCATCACAGATTGGTGCAGTATGCAAACTCATTATGCATTATGATGGGCGCTGCTCTGCGTTAACGCGGGCAAATATTAAATTCATTTTATATTTCCCCCCCAAACTTCTGTGCTGTGTGCAATGCTATGGGACAACATTCTAATTTGTTGTCAATGTTAAAGGTAATGAAATGCTTTACTTACTTATTCATCGCTCGCCCTTTGCCGTTTGTTTTGTTTGGAATACACGCTACACCAACATTAATCGTTCTGGTTCACCTGGAGCCCCGAAGAGGAGGTAGCAAATGGCCACTTACAAAAAGTGGTCAGATGAATGATTGCACACAGTATATGTGTGTGTGTGTGTGTCTGTGTGTTCCACCTTGTAGCAAGTACATGTGTGTGCTCCACTGTGCTGCATCATGTGCTGTAGTTGGTTCATCTTTTTGGTTTTGTGTTGTTCGGTTTTTTTTTTTATTATCATTCCAGCACACAAGATAAATGATGTGCAGCGTAGCGAAGAGCAGCTTGTGCTGCAGTAGCCAAGATCCTCGGTGCCCGGTACACAGGGGAGGTATACCACAGAGAAACAAGCGGAAAACATAACTCCCACCTTCACGGCTGTGGTTGGCACGCTAAAACGGATTAGTTCGTTACTACTAGCATTCCATAACGGTGTATGTTTCACCATTCTACTGTCTCTCTCTCTCGCTCTCTCTGCTTCTCTCTTTCTCTCTCTTTCTCTCTCGCTGCTTCTCTCGCTCTCGCAGACTGTTTATTTGTGGTTGTTCTTTTCCCGGGATCGTTTCGTTTCGTTTCGTTTCGAAGTTGATAAAACCCCTTAGCATTCCCGGCAGGGGCTTTTGTGCTGGGAAAATAAACACGCCAATGGAAGCGGAGCCGATTCCGTTCCATTCCGGGTTGGTGGACGAACAGTGACGGAACGATCGGTTCCGACCGACACACGAGGTCCCACCGTTCCAAACGCTGCATTTGCTGCGACGACAGTCTGCGCACGAATGTGGAACCTCCTCCCGGGGTCCTGCGTTGTCTGTGTATTTGTACAAACGACAACGGGCAACCCAATGCTTGGCACTGGCACCGGGAGAAAGTAAAAGAAGCCGGCGAAAACAAAACACAAAGCAGCCCCCCTAGCTAGCCCTAGCCCTTGCTAGCCGACCATCCTGTTGTCTGGTCCGGGGGCTGGGAGTGGACGGAAATCTAATTTCCCGTCCAGGGGTGTGCGGCACTGCTAGTCCCGCGTTGAGTTCGATGCGATTTGTTGTTGAAAGTTGTTTGCATTAAAATTCAATCAAGCGCGAGTAAACAAAATCGGACCCAGGGAGTGATCCTCCAGCGAGGGCGAGGGCGAGGTCCACCGACGACCACCATCTGGAATTCGGTCGCCATTGGGGCAGTGCCGTCTTGGGGGTGGATTTCGTGGTAGTGGTGGTGGTGGTGGTGGCCAGCGAGCCGATGTTTATCTCGAGCATTCCAGACTGTGTCACCCCAGACGGTGGGGAGTGGGGAGCGTGAGAGGGGCATTGCATTAAAGTTAGGTTAAACAAAGGTGTACCCGCCCGGACCGTGAGGTTCCTTGTTTGATCCGGTTAACGGGCGTGTTCCATCGCGTTCCCGGTCCCGGGTGACTTGCCGGGAAAAGGCTTGCTGCGACATTTGATCCTTGCGAGACACTGGGAACAGGCAGATAACTATGAATTATCAAGCGAGAAAGAACTTACTTCGATTTCGTAATACAACACAAACAAGCAATATGTTGAACATTACAATGAAGTAAAGCATTTCGATTTATTTCATCATTCAGCTATCAAGTGAATAATCTCAGTCTGGTTGCGAGCGTCACGAACAGTCTAGACATTGTTTCGTAAGCGCTAGCTATTGATAGCAGTACTTAGAGAGTGAATAATAGATCTCTTGTGATGGAACTTGCAGCGAAACTATTTGTCTGCAATGAGTCCTCGAAATCCATCCAGTAGTAAAGAAGTCGTCTCCAACATTGGACGTGAAATACTTAATATGCAAGGTGGTTGGTTCATTTTGTGGATATTTTCCGGTATGTCTAATTTCCAACATACTCGGAGATTCGTGCAAACTGTTACTCAGTTCCTGTTGTTCTCTTAGCATACTCGCGATGTTCTCAATATTTCTTCAACAACATTTCTGCAAACAGACGGCTGAATGTTACTTGTCCGACAAATTCATCGTTTCCAATCCCAAATGTGAAAGGAGCAATGTGTTGCACTGAATGAAGACAAAGAAATAGTAGCGCGGAGAGACGCAGAATGTACCTCAATCAACAGAAAGAACAAAGGTCAGAGTCTATTCTCGCCATTGTTGTATACTGTATGTGAAAGATTTTTATATTAAGGCTTTATCAAAAACCGCTTTAAAAGAACCAAGAGTAGCTCGAATGTACAAGCTTAATATCAGATGAGAGAAAAACTTGGGCAACTGATCCTCGAAGGCATTGAGAACCGATTTAACGCATAGTACAGATGCCAGGCAGCAGAACATTAAGTAATACGGATCTCAATACTGGATTCCTGTGTGACTTTCCATTCGTTCAGACATCCGGATATGAGTAATCTGTTTTTTTTTTACCTTAAGCATATTTCCAAAATGATGCAACCCTCAGCTATCTCTCAGGTGGGTAAACGAATGTCCACGATGACATCAACACGTAACTGGGGCCACGACAACGTGTGCGTGTGTGTGTGTGTGTGTGCAAGTGCAGCCTGGTCAACCAGCAGCCATTTATCATCCGGCAGATAAAATAACGCAAACGTCAAGCAAATACCAGCGAACGTGACTTTCGCACCTGCTGCTGATGCTGCCCGTGCCCCCATTCTGCCGGTGGTAAAATATGACATTTGCACCCATGCCCGCTTTTACCTGGTTGCGGCTGCTGTTGCACCAACCACCCCCGGGGGGGAATGCAAGAAAGGACATTTTCATTTGGACCAACCCCATCGTTAAGCTTTCACTTCGCATGGAGGTGCGCACATCCCCCATCGTTGGTGTTCGTGACAATATAGGGGTTTCTACCTTTTATTGGTTTCCGTCCGTTGCCTTGACCACTACCATCGGCCGGGGGTGCGCTCGTCCTCGCCTATTTCCCGAGCTCCTCTCGATTGGAAACTCAGGATGAGGTCTCTAATTCGATATTTATTCTACCATACCTTTGCTGTTGCTGCTGCTGTGTGTGTGTGTGCGTGGGCAATCTTGCAGAAAGCATCCAACCGGATGGAGTCCATTTACCTTTGAACACACGACGCTACACGACGCACGCTGTTCCGCTAGATGGCGCTCACGACGGCACGAGCGTTGTATGCGTTCCGGTGCAGAGGTTGCGGGCATAAATGTATGAATTTCGAGAATTAATAAAATATCCCCGCACCTTTGAAGACGACATTTTCATTCCTCTTCCGTTTACGGCTCACCTCCCTCCCCCCCCACCCCATCGCTTTTGGAACGCGATTCCGCTTTCCGAAATGGTTCCACTCTCCGAATGGTCTGTTGGCGGCGGCTTGGCGCTGAGATTTGACCATTTAGTTCAAATAAATCTCTTCGCTCGGAACGGTCGCCCCCTCCCCCGGCACTGATTCCATGGTCCATGGTCAACCCCCTCTCCCTCCTCCATCGTTGCTCATTGGAACCGTGGAACGAAGTTCTTTTCCGGGGTGAGTTTCTTCTGCTTCTTCCTTTTCATTTCTGCCCGAACTGGTGGCCGCCTCGTCCGCATCCGGTTTTTTGGCGATGGTTTGGTTGGTTAGGTTGGGTTGGGAACGGATTTTCAATTCACTTGGCTTGCCAGCACCCACACTCTCGACCCCCACGGGCGGGTATCTCATTCATTGACCCGGAAAGTGGATAGCAGCGTCGAGCCGGTCGAGCTGCTGGATCGTTTCTGGAGCGGATTCGCCGCAAATGCCCCAAACCCCGCAAATGCGACGCGAGGATAAATCTCCCCCCTCCACAAAAAGGGGTCGCTTCTGGCATACACACACACAGACAAAAAAACACCCCGGAAAGTCAAAATGGCTGGCTGCCGCGGGCGTGTGAGGGGGCCGCTGTGCCGGACGCACTCAACTCGACTGCTAGCGAAGCCAAAAACCGGGACCGAGACCCGGGGACCCGGGGATTTTGTGAAGAGAATGTGTCGTGGATGGCTTTTTCCGCTCCATGAGTCCCACTGGCTTCCCTTTTTGTGGGATAGAGAGGTGAAGGTGTTGGGTGCTTGGGACGTGTTTTTTGGGGAAAAATGTTACCGGAGGTCACGGTGCCCTTTCGGAGGTCGAGAGCGAGTTGCTCCTTTGACCAGTTGAGAAAAAGAGCCAGAGAGAGAGAGAAAGAGGTCGAGAAGAAGGTATGAGTATGATTTATAGGGATTTATTAATTAAATGATTCCGGTCCAGTGCGGCATCTTTGGGACGCCGACGTCGACCTACATCGTTGACAACTTTTCCTTCTACTTATTCTTCTTCTCCCCCTTCTTGGCGTTTGCGATCTTTCAACGAAGAACGTAGAGAACGCTGCAAATTGGAAAATAATTAATTCAGAAAGGGAGAGAAGCTACAGGGGACCCCGTGGGCCTTTGCGCCAGCGGGTGGATGGATGGATGGGGGTTGCGATGGAGGCGCCTGGTACGTGATACGCGCGAAACGACTTTTTCGCGTTTCATGGAGCCCGATTATGAAAATGAAATGGACATGCTAAACGAATGTCTGTCCGGCGAGCGTGTATGTGCGTTTGTTTGTGTTGGTCAATGATGATAATATCGCGCCCACCCAGCAGCAGCACCATCGATACGATATCGAGGATGCATTTTGCGGTTGCGGATCAAAATGACTCGTTTGCCGGACGATGGCGCGCCGCCAGTTTGAAGTGCGCTATGTATTTGCTGCTCTAGCCTCTCCACCAGGCCTGACAGTCATTATCATCGTGATGGCTAACGAGTTGGAACAAATCACGGCACTCGGGGCATCGACTGGAGCGTGCGCGCATGTCTGTGTGTGTGTATGTGGTTAGACCGGTCATTTGGTCAGGCGAAGACCATTGAAATTTAATTAAGGACGTGACCGACTGCTGCGATATCCTCGACCGCGTCGTGGTTCGTGGGCTCGAGTTAGTTATCAGACACATTAGCAGCAAAACAACATCGTGAAGGGCATGAGGTGCAGTCGGTATCGAAGGCCAATGGCCACTGGTCACTGGTCAAGCGTTCTGCCGAGATAACCGAGCGCGACAGAGTCGTTTGCCGTTTGAGTCTCTCTGGTCATAAAGTAGGACTTGATTTTCCCATGCCGACTCCATGCTTCACTAACCACAACACAACTTTGTGTTGCCGGAAAAGTCACACCGGAGCTTATCGGGGACCGCCCACGCTCTCTCGCGCTGTGCACCTATTGGGGTCGTGCCTGCTGACCTCATCGATACGATCATCGCCGGCCGAACGTCATAAAAGTTCATTCGATTACAACTCATTAAACAAACTTATCGGATGGGTTTTCTATAATCGGATCAATGTAATGACTAAGTCTTTTTTATTACGAGCAAGCTCATTAACTGGATTGAGCTTTGTGTTGCTTCATCTTGGCAGAACCTGTGCTGTTCGTTGAATCGGGTGCCATTGCTTGCAGCACTTTGAATCGACAGGATATCGACACACACACACTCTCTCTCGAAATATCCAAATCATGCAGCGCGTACCAAGGGAGGGGAATCCGTTAGAGACACATTAGAGCAAACAATTATGATTCATCATTCGAGCTGCTGACACCATCAACAAGTCCGGCTCGGTCTAATGATTGCCTTTACACCAGGCGCTGATCTGGGAGGGGTAAGAGATGTTTTCTTACAAATTCAGTGTGATATCATACCTTAAGACTATGCTATTAATCATGAGCTAAGATGGAAAATTGATTTCGATCAATAATTTCTTTACAGCATCGTATACCGATTTGTTTCGTCACCCGGCCATTAAATACGCAACCATATTCCTGCTACCGTGCTCTATTAGTCCTGGTATTGGTTGGTAATCATTTTCTTATGGTCGCTAATACTCAGCGAGTGAATAATAGATCTCTTTTGATGGAAAGTAGATTTGGGAACGAAAAGGGGTCCTTTATCTTTGCAATAAGTCCTCGAAATTCATCCAGTAGTAAAAAAGTCGTCGCGTCCATTGGTCGGGAAACTGGTATCATGCAAATCGGTTGGATCGTTATGTGGATATTTTTCGGTATGTTTAATATCCAAAATACTCGGAGATTCGTGCAACTCTTATTCAGTTCCTGTTGTTCTCTTAGCATACTCAACGGACCGCCACCCTCGGTGGTCCGAAGGATTATCGTGCATTGAAGTGAAACAAACGAAATCCCAGTGCAATGTTCTCAACATTTCTTCGAGGACATCTCAACAGCTTCCACGTCCACCAGCCGAGTTTGATTTTCTAATGCTGCAAGTCGATCGACAATCGATGCTATACCCTGATGGTGAAATAACACGGATGTTGAGCAGAATTGCATGGAGCGCTGCGTATGAGATGTACAACGATAAGATCTTACGCATACCAGCAGACTGTCACTTGAAAGAAATTTATCTAAAATCCGCCCCGTTGCTACAAACAATCCAAATCACGGGCCCAAACAATGTTCTTAAAACATTGACAGTGCATAACAGTGCCCTGCGAAGGATACCAACCTCTCTTCAACACTTGCAACGGCTGGAGACTTTGAATATACAATTTAGTTTTCTGGATACCATCAGCATGGACCCTCTGCAACGAATGAACAATCTTACCAAGCTCTTCCTGCAGTACAATGAACTCAACCGGCTTGAGGTTAGTAAACATCGAAAGCTAATTGTACCAATTGAGGAGTTGGATTTGTCGCATAACCAGCTGGAATACATCGATATGGAGTTCTTTACACCATTCAAAAGGCTGCGAGATCTCAATTTAGGATTGAATCGACTCAAGCAAATCATCACTGTTGCAAATAGTTCTGTAATCTTACGATCGCTGTATCTTCTTAATCTGAATTACAACCAATTGACGGAGCTGAACC
>NC_064875.1:64137041-64169541 GCF_943734745.1 Anopheles darlingi
AAAAAAAGAACGACGATAGCTGTTGGATCTCTCGAAAAAGGCACCGTATCATCCGCATCAGCATCAGCATCCATCGATCCATCCAATCCAATCCAATCCAACTGGTCGGAAAGACGTCGCCGAAGGTGGAGCCAGAGATGAGGGGGGGGAGTGCGATAGCGTCTCATTTCCTTCTCCTCCTCCGTGAGCTTTTTGTGCGTGCGTTTGCCCCGCTATACCACGACTGAAGATGGCAGCTGCTGAGATGATATCGGTTCAATATCGTCGGTTCCGTTTGGGTTTTTCCTGTTCCTGCAAAGCGCTTGAACCCCGCTCTTCGATCACGCCCTTCGTTTCACATTTTAGCCATTAGTTACACTACCGATTTGCGTTTATTATTATGTACGAGTGCGCGGAGGGTGGCGCGCACGTGCCGGCGTGCTCGCTCCTTCGTATCTTCCATATTTGCTGATGATTATCGTACTGAATCTATTTTTTTAAAATCGTTTTCCTTTCTGTTTATATCCTTTGGTTCAATTCATGGTGAAAATAAAGTTTATTCTGACATTGTAACGATTCTCGGGCAGCTTGGGCTTGTTTGCATCCGAATGGTCCTATATAAGAAAAGCTTTTCTACACTTGCTTGGTTCTTGATAAGCGTTTAAATGGCGACAATAATAAGCCAATTACAGCACTTTTCGTAAAACACCTTGTTTAAAAAGAACAAAATTTGCATTAGATGTTAGCCCTGACGAATGGACTCACGTAAGAACCTAACAAATGTTTTCCAGTTTGTTTATCTGGAGCAAACCAAATGGAATCTACCGTGAAATCACTGCGCTTTTTCTCTTCTATAATAGCAATAAAATCGTTGCTTATCGCGTCTACTATCAGTTAGCACAAACGTGCGACAACCGAACAGCGAAATCTGTTCCGCCATTTTTGGTATTTCCGTACGAATGCTATCGTAATGGATTGAGCCTTAATCCATTGCAATAAAACGGTCAATATCTGGTTACACGTAATTCGGAGAATTTTTGGGACAAAGAAGCGAATATAAAAAGCGGCCAGAGGTGAGCATGGCTCAGTGTTGTGCAAGATGAAAACCTTCGTTCTCCTAGTTGCCTTGTTTGCTGTCGCCAGCGCGGAATGGATCGACATCGATTGGTCCAAGGTGCGCCCGATCGAGGAGTTCGATCACTATTGGGCTCGTCTGCCGGCGGAGATGCAGATCTATCGTAACGCTGTCCCTTCGCACCGTATCGTCGGTGGACACGAGGCGACTCCTGGTCAGTTTCCGTACCAGATTGCCCTGCTAAGTGAGTTTACTGGCAGTACCGGCTTGTGCGGAGGAACCGTCTTGACCAACAACTACATCCTGACTGCTGCTCACTGCGTTGTCTCTGGTGGGGTTAGCTTGGCCAACGGAGGAACCGCCATCATCGGTGCTCACAATCGTAACATTCAGGAGGCAACTCAGCAGCGCATCCGCTTCTCGACGGCCGGTATTCGTCCTCATCCGCAGTACACTTCGACCAACATTCGTAACGATATCGCCGTGGTTCGTCTGAACTCGCCAATCACCTTCAACGCTCGCGTCCAGCCAGCTCGTCTGCCGGCTCGCTCGGACACTCGTCAGTTCGGAGGATCCATGGGAACCGTTTCCGGATTCGGTCGTACCACGGATGTGGCTGGTTCCACCTCGGCCGTCGTCCGTTACGTTAGCAACCCGGTCATGACGAATGCTGACTGCATTGCCCGTTGGAACACTGTGTTGATCCAGGCCCAAAATGTGTGTATGAGTGGTGATGGGGGTCGCTCTGCCTGCAACGGTGACTCTGGTGGCCCACTGGCTGTCCAGGATGGTGGTGCCAGCCTCCAGATCGGTATTGTGTCCTTCGGATCGTCTGGTGGCTGTTCCATCGGCATGCCATCCGTGTACGCCCGTGTGTCTCACTTCCTTGGATGGATTGAGGCCAACTCGGACTTCGTGGCCCGAGCTTAGACAATAAAAATGAATCCATTCCCTTCAGCATAATCAACGGTGTTCCAACTAATCCCATAAAGAAGTGACCTGTAGCTCACCTCTCGTAGTATACATCCTAAAGCTATACGTATAAAAGTATCTAATTGATGCTCGGTCCGCGAAATATGTAAATGGCGGCGATGATAAGCAAACTAAGATGATTCTAGTCAAATGTCTTGCTTTTTGTTCTCGTAGCCATAACTATTAGGCCGAAACCGCAAGAATTACGGTAGATGAACCTCAATAAAACCCCCAGTGCGCATAATGTATTCTCTGGCACTGTACAACGAACCTAGCGCCATCTAAACGTTCTTTTGGGGATCACGCCGACTAGGTAGGCAAGAAAAAACAAACAGAAAATATTCTCCGATTTTTTTGTTGGTTCGTTGTCGGCTTAATCCTGGCCTCGATTCCTTCGCTCCAGGTGTCTGTACCGCCTCTTCTTTTTCCGAGAGATCTTAACATTTGATACTGAAATAAATGGTTAGTGCTGACGAACGCACCGATAATGCATAGAAACGGATCTACGCAAGAACCTAACATTTCTGGTTTCCAGTATGATGATCAGAAGAAAGGCAGCAGAATTTATCACAAAGTCTGCTGCTTGACGCTTAATTACTTCTTTACTAACATTACCTCGCTGCTTATCGTGTCAGCTGGCATAATTGTGCGACGACCGTACACCGATACTTTATGCATTCCGAATATAAGAGTCTTTCTAACAGCCTATTTGACCTAACATAATAGTAATATACTAATACTGAACTGTACTGAATCACCACTGACAATTTTCACTATTTTAAAAGATACACAACTTTATCTCTACATGCACGTAGATAAATGTTTGTCAGTTACTTCTGCGGCCTTAGTAAACGAAGCCGCACGGAGCAATAGAGATCTAATAGAAGACAAAGACAACGACCAGACACATAAATGGAATCAGATTGATTGGAACACCGTTGATTATGCTGAAAGGAATGGATTCATTTTTATTGTCTATGCTCGGGCCACGAAGTCCGAGTTGGCCTCAATCCATCCAAGGAAGTGAGACACACGGGCGTACACGGATGGCATGCCGATGGCACAACCGCCAGCCGATCCGAAGGACACAATACCGATTTGAAGGCTGGCACCACCATCCTGAACAGCCAGCGGCCCGCCAGAGTCACCGTTGCACGATGAGCGACCGCCTTCTCCGCTCATACACACGTTCTGGGCCTGGATCAACACAGTATTCCAACGGGCAATGCAGTCAGCATTCGTCATGACCGGGTTGCTGACGAAGCGGACGACGGCCGAGGTAGCCTGCGTAGCGTCCGAGGTGCGACCGAATCCGGAAACGGTTCCCATGGATCCTCCGAACTGACGAGTGTCCGAACGAGCCGGCAGACGAGCTGGCTGGACGCGAGCGTTGAAGGTGATTGGCAAGTTCAGACGGACCACGGCGATATCGTTACGAATGTTGGTCAGAGTGTACTGTGGATGAGCACGAATACCGGCCGTCGAGAAGCGGATACGCTGCTGAGTTGCTTCCTGAATGTTACGGTTGTGAGCACCGATGATGGCGGTTCCTCCGGTGGCCAGGGTAGACGCGCCCGAGATGACACAGTGAGCAGCGGTCAGGATGTAGTTGTTGGTCAAGACCGATCCTCCGCACAGACCGGTTCCAGCGCCAAATTCGCTCAGCAGAGCAATCTGGTACGGGAACTGGCCAGGTGTTGCCTCGTGTCCACCGACGATACGATGCGACGCTACAGCGTTACGGTAGACCTGCATCTCCGCCGGCAGACGAGCCCAGTAGTGATCGAACTCCTCGATCGGGCGCACCTTGGACCAATCGATGTCGATCCATTCCGCGCTGGCGACAGCAAACAAGGCAACTAGAAGCACGAAGGTTTTCATCTTGAAGATTTCGACTGAATAATAGTCTGAAATGCGCTCCTTTATATACTCCTCGTCAGGTAACAACGTTATCAACGATTTGATAATGTGGTGTATAATTCCTGCGTAATTCCCAGGTGCAACGCTGCATTTTGAGCGATCAAAATCATTTCTCGCAGTATTGCGCTGGAAATTCCAGACGCGAGCTACTGATTCACTCTCCCTATCAGTATCTGGAGGAAGAAATATCTGCTGTCCCTTGTGCTCCCACCAACTCCCAGAATCGAAGGATTTTTCTTCATGCAATTTCCGATACATCGGAATATTGAAAGTGTATTGGTGTCTTCCTACATTTATTATATTGGATTATATGGGTTTCTTCCAATATTTCGAATGTATCGAATTGATTCCCGCCACCCTCCTCTTCCTCATCCTTCTATTGTGTGTACACCAATTGGTCGGAAATACTTACGACTGTATCGATATCAGACCTAGACCATGTTTGTAAATCATGTGTATGGCTAATTACGCACATGTGCGCACATGGGGAGTAGCTTAAGAGTGTGATGATGACGCGTTAACCCTACGGGAAGAAGTAGCAAAAGCCGAAGAAAATCATAAAGAAAACACCAAGACATCAAGCAGCATGCTTATTCATTTTTTACAAGCACCATACGCGCTGCTTTTCGTGTTTGTTATCAGCCAGCACAATTGTATCACCAGTGAGCCGGGAAATCAGTTCCGACACTTTTGGCATACCGGTACGAATGCTATCGTACTAATGTGGCGGATTGAGGGGCAATAAACCGTTCAATATAATTGGGCGCTTTATGGCCGTAAGAATTGCGTTACGACCGAACAGGATCAGATACACCCAAAGCCATAGCTTACAGCCGAAGGTTTCCTCCTTCACCCGTTAGCCAGGAAGCCGCATTTTGCTGTTCAACATATGTTTGCCTATCTTATCGTTTGTTGTGGCACCGTGGAAGCTTCTTGAGAAACTTTGAAACATTTACGACCTGCCGATACCGAATTGAAGACAGCGGCAAGGCTTATCGTTGGAATTATCAGCATGCGTGCGAGATGAGTGAATTTACTAGAGAATTTTAGGTAGTTGAGGACCTAGAAACGAGTATAAAAGGCCATTCCAGCAAACCATGGCTCAGTAGAAGTTGTTGTGCAAGATGAAAACCTTCGTGCTTCTAGTTGCCTTGTTTGCTGTCGCCAGCGCGGAATGGATCGACATCGATTGGTCCAAGGTGCGCCCGATCGAGGAGTTCGATCACTACTGGGCTCGTCTGCCGGCGGAGATGCAGGTCTACCGTAACGCTGTAGCGTCGCACCGTATCGTCGGTGGACAAGAGGCAACACCTGGACAGTTCCCGTACCAGATTGCTCTGCTGAGCGAGTTTGGCGCTGGAACCGGACTGTGCGGAGGATCGGTCTTGACCAACAACTACATTCTGACCGCTGCTCACTGTGTCATCTCGGGCGCGTCTACCCTAGCCACCGGAGGAACCGCCATCATCGGTGCTCACAACCGTAACATTCAGGAGGCAACTCAGCAGCGTATCCGCTTCTCGACGGCCGGTATTCGTGCTCATCCGCAGTACAATCCGACCAACATTCGTAACGATATCGCCGTGGTCCGTCTGAACTCGCCAATCACCTTCAACGCTCGCGTCCAGCCTGCTCGTCTCCCTGCTCGTTCGGACACTCGTCAGTTCGGAGGATTCACTGGAACCGTTTCCGGATTCGGTCGTACATCAGACGCTTCGACGGCTGTCTCACCCGTTGTCCGCTTCGTTACCAACCCGGTCATGACGAATGCTGACTGCATTGCCCGTTGGAATACTGCCCTTATTCAGGCCCAGAACGTCTGCCTGAACGGTGCAAACGGTCGATCATCGTGCAACGGAGACTCTGGTGGCCCGTTGACGGTCCAGGATGGTGGTGCCAGTCTTCAAATCGGTATTGTGTCCTTCGGATCGGCTGGCGGCTGTGCCATCGGCATGCCATCCGTGTACGCCCGTGTGTCTCACTTCCTTGGATGGATTGAGGCCAACTCGGACTTCGTGGCCCGAGCTTAGACAATAAAAATAAATCCACTGCCGTGAGCCTAAGCAACGGTATTCCAATCAATCCCAGCCTATTCATTTTTCTGCCTTCAACCGTTGCTTTGCGCTGTTCAAGAAAATTTACAGCTTCACGTAATCCGCGGTCTGCTATTAAGAGTTACGGAGAGTTCTTCACGAATGCATATCCTCCAAAGATCATAGTCGTAACTGATAAACAGTTCCCAACGTGCATTTAGTTTGTACGTCTTAAAAGGTATCGCGAGACACATTAACATGTATCCTTATTAAATTAAACCAGACGTATTGCGGTACTTACTAACTCATATTGTTAATAACGCTAGTGTTGCCATAGCTGCCATAGCTTACTAAAAATAACCAGTTGCCTGTGCAGAGGGCAGGATGATTATCTAGCGATTTTGGCATTGTCCCTTTTGATGCAACTCATTGTGCGCTACTACGCAGCTTACCAAATTCGCATTGACTCGTAACTTGCAGGCACCCTTTGCTTTATTTTAAACATACAGTTACGGGGAAGGGGGCCGGAGTTTATTTGCAGTATCACGGCCCCGTTTCCCTCGCTCTTATCCCCTGGGTGCTTTACACACGTTTTGCTTCGCAGGAGCCGTAGGAGGCACAATTAGCTGCTGAATCTAAGTTGGTATCGATATCGATGGAGCTTAGCAGGGCTTGATATCTAACTGGGAAGATATGAGTCATACGTCGGGTATAAAAAGGCCCACCGGCTTGATGCATCAGTTCAATTTGTAGTGGAAAATGAAATCAATCGTAATTCTGTTGTGTCTGGCCGCTGTCGCCAGTGCAAGACGGGTTGATAAGTTGCAGTTCATCAATTATCTTCCCGATGGGCTGTCTCGGCGGATCGTCAACGGCGAGGAGGCCATTCCCGGACAGTTTCCGTATCAGGTCCTCATGCTGACTGAATTTCCCAACAACGCCAATCCCATTGTAACGGGAGGATCCGTCTTGACCGTCAACTACGTCCTGACGGCGGCAACCACCTTCTTCAATTCAGGCGTTCAAGCTACCGGAGGTACCGCTGTGATGGGTGCTCATATTCGTGACAATCAGGAGCATTCACAGCAGCGCATTCGCTTCGAACCTTTTGGAATTGTTACTCATCCGCATTACGTTAGCAACTTTCCAAACAGACGTAACAACGTTGCAATTGTCCGTCTTAACTCACCGATGACCTTCAATGACCGTGTTCAGCCTATTCGTCTACCGTCGCGATCAGATACTCGTCAGTTCGATGGACATATTGGAACTATTGCCGGATTCGGACGTATCGCGGATGAAGCGGGTACAAATTCCGATGTGCTGATGTACACTTCGAACCCGATCATGATGAATGCATTTTGTGTGGCCAGATGGGATAACGTGACTGTGCAGCCAGATAACGTTTGCATGAGTGGGGATGGCGGTCGATCGTCTTGTGCCGGTGACGCTGGTGGTGCTCTAGTCGTTCAAGACGGAGGACCCTTGCAGATCGGAATAGCCTCTGCTCGAGGCCATCCATGCTCCATTGGCTTGCCATCGATATATACAAGAGTGATCCAATTTCTGTCATGGATCGAGGGCAATACTGATTACGTAGTCAGAGCTTAAAGAATCAAAAACCAGTAACGAGTGCAAAGGTATATGCTTATTGAATAGGCGTAATAAATTCATCGTGAGGAAATGTGATTTATTTATAGCTTTCTTCCGTAGTCTTTAGGGATTGGCAACGAAGTCCGAGGTCTCCTCAATCCATGCCAGGAAGTGAGACACGCGGGCGTACACTGATGGCATGCCAATGGCACAGCCGCCAGCGGATCCGAAGGACACAATACCGATCTGAAGGCTGGCACCACCATCCTGGACAGCCAGGGGGCCACCAGAGTCTCCGTTGCAGGCAGAGCGACCGCCTTCTCCGCTCATGCACACGTTCTGAGGCTCAATCAGAACGTTATTCCATTGAGCAATACAGTCCGCTTCCGTCATCACTGGGTTAGAGGTGAACATCACAACTGGCGAGACAGCCGTTGAAGCGTCCGAGGTACGACCGAAACCGGAAACGGTACCAATAACTCCTCCAAATTGACGAGTATCCGAGCGAGCCGGCAGACGAGCTGGCTGGACGCGATCGTTGAAGACGATCGGTGTGTCCAAGCGAACCACGGCGATATCGTTACGAATATTTGCGCTCGAGTACTGCGGATGCGGGAAGACACCCGGACCGGAGAAACGGATACGCTGCTGGGATGGCTCATTCGCATCGAGGCGGTTGTGAGCACCAATGACGGCGAGACCTCCAGTGGATTGAATATTACCAGTAGTCACAACGCAGTGAGCAGCGGTCAGGATGAAGTTGTTGGTCAAGACGGAACCTCCGCACAGTCCAGATGAAATGATGAACTCGCTCAGCAGAGCAATCTGGTACGGGAACTGGCCGGGAGTCGCCTCCTGTCCTCCGACGACACGGTGCGATGGTCTAGCGTGACGGTAGATCTGCATTTCCGCCGGCAGACGAGCCCAGTAGTGATCGAACTCCTCGATCGGGCGCACCTTGGACCAATCGATGTCGATCCATTCCGCGCTGGCGACAGCAAACAAGGCAACTAGAAGCACGAAGGTTTTCATCCTATCCAACTGTTTTCAAACGTCTACCGTTGACCGTCGGCATGCATTGCTTTTATAGTTACAATCATTACCGTCCGAGTCATGGCCATATCTTCGCCCTGCTCCTTGCAGATAAGATTAATGCTGCCCCAACCTTAAAGCACAAAACTACGTCACTTATTCCTATGGCTAATCGGTTTTCTAAGTTTTCGTCACCTAGAGGTGATGTTGCGGTATCATTAAACCGTCCCCAGTTCCCCGCCCATCATCAATCGGTATCGCACGGGAGCTATGGCGGAAACGAGATTATCGTTTTTTAATCGAAGCGCTACCTACGTACACTGGAACGCGGGGAAACCCGAGCAAAATAGAAATCTATCAAGCGCGTGATAGCAGACCGACTGGAATTCAAACACAACCTTCCTTACGGGCGGCGCAATTCAATCGGTTCAATCAGGCTAACCCTGAAATTTGTAATGTCACGGTGACCTACAGGCACACTGTAATGGTTTATTGAACCGTCAAATTGATAAGTGCGACTCGAAAGGCTGAGCTAATAGATTCCAAAATTACATAAATATGATGACGAATGATTTTCGAGTGTACATTTGGATTAAGAACGAAATATCTGGATCACTTTAACAACTTCGCAGGATATTCAGAGTGTCATGTATGCACCTTGCGAAAATAATCAAGTCAGCCGCGACGAGCGTACATCACAGTAGTCATTGTGAAACAAGCTAAAAGAGCGGCTGCGTTTTATATACTCGTTGAAATAAAGAATTAAAATTGTGAACCATACACAATACAGAGCATATACAACCTACTAAGATCCTTAATCAGGCTGTATACAATATTTTGACTGATGAATTTACGAGTAAGTTAAGACGTTGAGTGGATAAGGTTGATGTAAATACTTCAGGAGCCCAAGAATAAACCATAAATCATTGAATCTGAAACTAGTGAGTTCCACGAGTTTTATTGAAGTTATAGGTTGAATCGAAATCACGAAATCTAGGGGTTGGCCACAAAGTCCGAGTTCTCCTCAATAAATCCGAGGAAGAAGGAAACACGGGCGTACACTGATGGCATGCCAATGGCACAACCGGCAGCCGATCCGAAGGACACAACACCAATCTGGAGGCTGGCACCACCATCCTGGACAGCCAGCGGGCCACCAGAGTCACCGTTGCACGATGAGCGACCGCCTTCTCCGCTCATGCACACATTTTGGGGCTGGATCAGGACATTATTCCACTGAGAAATACAGTCAGCTTCCGTCAACACTGGGTTAGAGGTGAACATCACAACGGGCGAGACAGCCGTCGAAGCGTCCGAGGTACGACCGAATCCGGAAACGGTTCCCATGGATCCTCCGAACTGACGAGTGTCCGAGCGAGCCGGCAGACGAGCTGGTTGGACGCGATCGTTGAAGGTGATCGGCGAGTTCAGACGGACCACGGCGATATCGTTACGAATGTTAGTCGGAGTGTACTGCGGATGAGCAATAATTCCAGCGGTCGAGAAACCGATGCGTTGCTGGGATGGCTCATTCGCATCGAGGCGGTTGTGAGCACCGATGATGGCGGTTCCTGAAGTGGCCAGGGTAGACGCGCCCGAGATGACACAGTGAGCAGCGGTCAGGATGTAGTTGTTGGTCAAGACGGATCCTCCGCACAGACCGGATCCAGTGGGGAAATCGCTCAGCAGAGCAATCTGGTACGGGAACTGTCCAGGAGTCGCTTCCTGGCCATTGGTGACACGATGCGATGGTCTAGCGTGACGGTAGATCTGCATCTCCGCTGGCAGACGAGCCCAGTAGTGATCGAACTCCTCGATCGGGCGCACCTTGGA
This sequence comes from Anopheles darlingi, assembly GCF_943734745.1. Lineage (NCBI taxonomy): Eukaryota > Metazoa > Arthropoda > Insecta > Diptera > Culicidae > Anopheles > Anopheles darlingi. The sequence continues at coordinate 64,147,479 of NC_064875.1, forward strand.
CCAATCGATATCGATCCATTCCGCGCTGGCAACAGCGAACAGAGCAACCAAAAGGACGAAGGTTTTCATCTTGACGATTTCTACTGATCAGCCTTTCTTGGTTCAATTCCTTTTATACAAATTACGTGCTGCTCTTATCACAAACAACGGTAGCGCGATTACGTTTATCGTTGTTTATGGGTTATTCCCCCATTGAAGCTTTGTCACCCTTATTAGAAGATGACTCGCTGCTTTCTTCATTGGGGATAACCCGTAATAATAAACCATCATCAGACACCTAAGCTGCCCTGCATAGGGATATGTGCGTAGCTATCCATACAAATGATTTACAAACATAGTCTTGGCCTTAGTTGATACTCACACAACAACAAGTACATCCAGCTAATTGGTGCTCACCTGTTAGCTGGTGAAATAGGAAGAATGAATCAGAGGCTCGCTTCTGGAATTTCCATCTTAATGATCCGAGAAGTGACCTTGGTCGCACGAACTGTAATCTTTCGCCTGGGAATTCCTCTGCTAAAATTAAACACAACATTATCAAATCATTGATAACGCTGTTACCTGACGGGTAGTATATAAAGGAGCACATTTCAGACAGTCTTTCAGTCGAAATCGTCAAGATGAAAACCTTCGTCCTTTTGGTTGCTCTGTTCGCTGTTGCCAGCGCGGAATGGATCGATATCGATTGGTCCAAGGTGCGCCCGATCGAGGAGTTCGATCACTACTGGGCTCGTCTGCCGGCGGAGATGCAGATCTACCGTCATGCTAGACCATCGCATCGTGTCACCAATGGCCAGGAAGCGACTCCTGGACAGTTCCCGTACCAGATTGCTCTGCTGAGCGATTTCCCCACTGGATCCGGTCTGTGCGGAGGATCCGTCTTGACCAACAACTACATCCTGACCGCTGCTCACTGTGTCATCTCGGGCGCGTCTACCCTGGCCACTTCAGGAACCGCCATCATCGGTGCTCACAACCGCCTCGATGCGAATGAGCCATCCCAGCAACGCATCGGTTTCTCGACCGCTGGAATTATTGCTCATCCGCAGTACACTCCGACTAACATTCGTAACGATATCGCCGTGGTCCGTCTGAACTCGCCGATCACCTTCAACGATCGCGTCCAACCAGCTCGTCTGCCGGCTCGCTCGGACACTCGTCAGTTCGGAGGATCCATGGGAACCGTTTCCGGATTCGGTCGTACCTCGGACGCTTCGACGGCTGTCTCGCCCGTTGTGATGTTCGCCTCTAACCCAGTGTTGACGGAAGCTGACTGTATTGGTCAATGGAACAACGTTCTGATTCAGCCCCAAAATGTGTGTATGAGCGGAGAAGGCGGTCGCTCTGCCTGCAACGGTGACTCTGGTGGCCCCCTGGCTGTCCAGGATGGTGGTGCCAGCCTTCAGATCGGTATTGTGTCCTTCGGATCGGCTGCCGGTTGTGCCATTGGCATGCCATCAGTGTACGCTCGTGTTTCCTTCTTCCTCGGATTTATTGAGCAGAACTCGGACTTTGTGGCCAACCCATAGGTTATTAATAAACCATAAAGCATTGTAGATACAAATTATTTCGATGATTGTTGCATATCCGAAGATAGTAACGATGTCTCTGAAAAGACGATGCCATTAAAATTAGACTTCGATAACATTAAATCGTGTTCGATACTGGGTGTGACGATCATTTCAAACGGATTAAAGCGCATACACCTTCACGAGCGAACAATGATTTTAATTTTTTCTCGTGCATCTGTAAATTCCATTGTTCTCATTAATTCCCTACGAAAGTAAGGAAGTTGACTCTTGGGCAAAGAGGTAGAAGTCATTAAGATTGTCATTAAGTTTTGTTACTTGATAGTTTTGGCCATAAAATTATTTTAAATAGGTTTTTAACTTGAAAGCACTCCAATACTCCATTAACTCAATTTAAGCACTCCATTGCTCAATATACACCCTGAAGTTATGCTATCTAAAGGCCCTCCTAGACGAAATGAAAACGCATCGAAAATGGCCAGTGCAAACGTGGATAAATGTCACAGATCCACAAAGTGTTTTAAATTATTTTTGTCTATAATTTTATTTATAAGTAATCAAATTATGAATTTTCACATCTATCTAAATATTTAGTGCAACATTTGAAAAGCCGTGGCCACACGGGGCGAAAACTCTAGCGCAAACGAAAAAATTAATGCCAAAACGTTTACGCTTGCCGTTTACATGCTGTCAAACGATTATTGGTCCGTGGAACGTAAAACCTAGCGTAAAAGCTTTTTGCAAACGGTAGGGCTCACAATATGTTCTTTTTGTGGTTTACATCGACAGTGAGTGATCATTGCTGGTGTATTCAATCCTTTTCTTCAAAAAAACAATTTTAATTTCCTCAACCCGGCCATGTAAACATATCGAAGCGAAAACATTTTGGCATTAATGTGCAAATTTGCGCGCAAATTTTCGCTCCGTGTGGCCACGGCTAAAGCGCTAACAGGAAGCGCAAACGCTGTTGCTGATTGCTTTGACGCTCCGTGTAAAAGGAGCGTAACACACTCGAGCGCAAAGTTTTCGCTGTTCGCTTACCAAAAACCGAACTGAAGAAAAAACAAGTTTCAGCTGTCAAACCTCTGTGGTAAATATCGGACAACAAAAATTTCGTCGCAACTTTCGCTGTGAAAAAAGAGTTACTAATTGCTGATAAGTAATCAGTAACTAAGCTTTTGGAGCACTTTACAAGCGACGCAAGTGCACGCATTCGCATCCAGTCCGCCGGAGTCTTCGCACGTTGTGAAATAGCTCTTTCTTGAACGTTCTCGCGTGGTTGTGCTGTTGGAAATTCTCGTTGCTCTTTTGTACTTAAAGTTTAGTTAAAAACCCATATTTACCGCAAAGATGGCCATGTCCCAGGTAAGCATAAAACCCATGCTGCGTGCGTTATGGATTTTTTCCTCTGTCGGGGCGCTGTTGACCTTTGATCCTGGGCTGGCTGGCTGGTTGTTCGCCCCCACCTCCCGGGCTACCGGTGCGATTGTTGATACAAACTGGGGCGCGTCGTTGGCAAAATTCATCTCATCATGATGGACTTTGACCCGCGGTCTGTGACCGTCGGACTCACTATTATCGCTAGTCATCATCGTCGCTCTTATCGCGGTACCATGTAGTAGGAAGCAAAGTTTGCTGACTGGCCATCAAAGTGAAAGTAGGACTCAAGTGTAGGATGATGTTGGCAAAAAATCCGGTTTACTTTAAGCAGGCCACAAGGCCATAAGCCGATTCGGGTTCGATTGGTGATCGCGATCTTAAAAAGGGATTTTGTGGTTTACCTTCGATGACCCTCGGTGCCACCGTCGGATAGATAACACGGGCTTCGGGTACCCCTCGCTACTGCTACTGTCTTATCTGGGCGGTCTTGTGATCTCTCGCCGTGGTTACTGCTAGCCGCCTGTTAAAAAAAAAAAGATAAGCGACCCACCGTGGCCTTAAGCACTTTGTCAAACTTTGTCGTTCGCAAAATGACCGGAATCGGTATGCTAGTGACCACTACCACCGACGACACTTTATTCCGCAATCGTCGATGCCCTTAACTCACGTATTAATATTTTATTCGTTTCTTTATGCTTACAGTTTATGCGATTGGCCGCACGCCCTGCGACCGTGTGCCGTGCGCTCTCCTCCAAGGCGGCTCCTGCGCTGGAAGTCTCACCGACCGGTCCGTGTTTTGCTCTGAGCGATGAGCAGCGCGAAATCGTGGAACTGACCAAGAAATTCGTCCGCGAAGAAATCATCCCGGTAGCGGCTCACCATGATCGTACCGGCGAATATCCGTGGGAGATCATCAAGAAAGCGTGGGAGCTAGGTCTCACCAACAGCCACATTCCGGCCGATATTGGTATGCGGGAGAAGGGGAGAGATAAGACGAAGGCGGCTGCTAATGCGGAGATCATTGCTGTATCTTACAGGTGGCACCGAGATGTCGATCGTAACGAGCTGCCTCGTAGCGGAACAGTTTGCGTACGGTTGTACCGGCATCATGACCGCCATTGAGGCCAGTGGCTTGGGAGTAAGTGTGCTGCTTCATCATGTGGCTGTGTTGCATTGTCTAACGATTTCTATCCATCTCCTTGCTTCCTCATTAGCAAACACCGGTCATCATTGCGGGCAACAAGGAACAGAAGAAGAAGTACCTTGGCCGTCTGCTGGAGGAACCGCTCGTTGCGGCCTACTGTGTAACGGAACCGGGTGCAGGATCCGATGTGAACGGTGTCCGTACCCGTGCCGAGCGCAAGGGTGACGAGTACATTCTGAACGGACAAAAGATGTGGATCACTAACGGTGGCGTCGCCAACTGGTATTTCGTGCTGGCCCGTACCAATCCGGACCCGAAAGCACCGGCCTCGAAGGCGTTCACTGGGTTCATTGTGGAGCGCGATACCCCCGGACTGACGCCTGGCCGTAAGGAGCAAAACATGGGCCAGCGGGCATCGGATACGCGTGGCATCACGTTCGAGGATGTGCGTGTGCCGAAGGAGAATGTGCTGATTGGTGAAGGTGCCGGCTTCAAGATCGCTATGGGAACGTTCGACAAGACGCGTCCACCGGTGGCGGCCGGTGCCGTCGGACTTGCCCAGCGATGCCTCGACGAGGCACTCAAGTATGCGCTCGAGCGCAAAACGTTCGGCGTGCCGATTGCGGCCCACCAGGCGGTCTCGTTTATGCTGGCAGATATGGCGATCGGTGTTGAGACGGCGCGGCTCATTACGATGAAATCGGCCTATGAGGTGGATCAGGGACGGCGTAACAGCTACTACGCCTCGATCGCCAAGTGTTACGCGTCCGATATTGCCAACAAGATCGCCAGCGATGCGGTGCAGGTGTTCGGTGGTAATGGTTTCAACAGCGAGTACCCGGTCGAGAAGCTGATGCGCGATGCCAAGATTTACCAGATCTACGAGGGCACTTCGCAGATTCAACGGTTGATCATCTCGCGTAACATGATTGAGGCTGCCAAGCAGGGTGGAATCTAAGGCTTCCATGCGCTGACTGTGTCGTGAAAAGGTGAGGACCATGGTGAGGTCCGTGGTCATGTTTGTTTAGGGGGGGTTTTAGTTTGTACCATCTTGTCCTTTCTTTCGTATTCTGTTCATACGTTCTCGACTGTAAAACACTTCACATCACATACAATGGGTGGAATAAAAATGTACCTTTTATTAAGAATACGTTCTGGAAGGGAGCATGCAAATTTTTCGAAGGAAATCTGAAAGCTCGACACCGAGAGGATGCCATCGATATGTCACGCACTGTACGCCGTTCCAAACGACTTGCATGCAATTTCATCCAAGCTGCGTGCCACAAACAGTTGATCCTACGATTTTTGGTCTCTTTTTGGTAAAAGCCAGAGAAGGAAATACACCTAAGCTTAATACTAAGTGATTTCCTTACATTTTTACGTGATTATTCTCATTTTAATTATTAATTCGCTATAAAGCTGAGCTCGCTGGCCTCTTCGCCATTTCGCGGCTTCGTTGTTCGCACGTGTGTTGCGTGAACCGTGAAGTGAACAACCCCCACCGGTCCATCCACTACCGGTGGTGGAGGCCTGTACGGCGAAGAAGCTAAAGAGAAGAAGGCCAATAAATCATCATTCACTCGTGACGCTTAAATGCAGCCCCCCGGACGAAGCCGGCTGCCGACTGAAGATTCGCCGAATAGTCACTTTAAACAGAGACAACTCCTGTTCTAGATGCTCTACCGGAACAACTTACCTGCTTACCTGCTGTAGATGCGTGTGATCGTATTGCACAAGACACATTCCTTGATCGCTGGACGTATCGATTTAAATGTACTAAAAATGGTATTCTGCAGATGACTTCCCTTCGCACCGTTGAAATACGATATTCATCATAAAGATCGGTTTAACCTTCTGCGACGTAAATAAAGACTTCCTTTTGATGTTTTTCCATTCTCCTACATCCCTAGCTATCATCAGGATGAAAAAAATCTAACTTCTAAGTCGTCATAACCAGCTCCACTGCAGTATACTTACATAGGATCCAAGCTTATCATGTCATTTAGTACCTCTTACTTGTCCTCAAATGTTTCTCAACCATCTTGTACCATTAGCAAGTCTAACTCCATTGGATGACGGGGAAGCATTGCACTGGTATTTCGGTTATTTCGGTCCCAGGAATATGTTACGAGAACAATAGCAACTGCGTATGAATTATGCGGAGCTGCAATCTATGCTCCACTAAAACTGTTGTAAGTAAAAACGAATATCTGAAAACCAAATATTAAAAAGGTAAAAAAAACGACGCATTTCAAACAATCCACTTCCATTCCCGTCTACCAGCAACTTTTCCATTCGCTTCCTCGCGCCTCATCACATTCGCGGTCACTTTCCTCTCTTGGCCCACGATGTGTGATGTATGTCAGTATGTTTCTATGTTCGCACGCGGTCGCCTTCTTACGCACGCACACAGCTCTTCTCCCAAGTGGAAGGGAAAGGGGGAGAGGCGACACTTTTCTTTCTTTCTCTCTCCTGCTGCCGCTCTAAAACAGTGTTCTCCTTTCATCTCTCTCTCTGTCTCTCTCTCTTCCTCCCCCACTCCTCCCATCTGTTCGTTCTGGATTGAGAATGTGTGCTGGGTTCCCCTTTCCTGTGTAAAATCATTTCGCGAATTTCTTCGCCTTCCCATTTGTTCCTTCTTGTTCCTTTGGTTGCTTAGATTGGGGCCGCTCGGCGGCTTGCTGAGATTGGTTTGTGTGCGCGTTTTTGGGGCGAGATAGCGTGGCTCGCTTCGCTCGCGCATTCGCGGTTGTTTTTTTGCGAACATTTTTTCGATGTTTTTCTTGTTTCGCAAAATTCAAGTCGAGCCGTTCTATTTTGGTTGAATGTTTGCATATTAGCCCCTTTCCGCCTGCCGTTTTCTGGACCTCAAATCATGTGCGTGTGTGTGTGCGCCACAGCATCTCGCGCTCGCGGTTTGTTGTGCTTGTGATGATGGTTGCAATTCAAATGTTGGTCACACACTTGACGCGAACAGCAGAGGGAGGGATGGGTGATGCGATGCAACTGGCTCCTAAAACCGATCAGATGGGGAACCACGATAAGGTTTTGCTGCAATGGAGGGGAATATGGCGGGGCCACTGCATACTACAACGCACGTTGCCTGTGTAGGTTGATTGTGTTCAAATTCCCCTGTTTCATTCGTAACTTCCTGTTATTGCGCAAGCAGCACGTCGTTTTTTTTTTTGGCAATTTTAGTCCCGATTCCCAGCTCCAGGCAAAGGGCTTTTACCGCCACGAGGACGTGCTGGACCGCTACCAGCTTGTTGCTGGCGCCCCTTTAGTTCTCGACGGTGCGAGCGGCGTAATATCTTTTGTGAACCGGCACCGATGGCCAGTGTGCGTGTGATGATGGAGATCACCCCTTCGCTCGCTCTGCTGCCCGTTTGCGCTGTTGGCGCCTCTCACACACATCCACAGTGTCAACAGTGCAGTACGCAATTCGTTTGCACAAGAACTTTGTCGACAATTAATGAAAACATCTCTAGCGTAGTGCGATTCTAGTAGGCTAAGGGAGGATTGCTATTGGTCTAGAGGGTTTCAGCTTGGCTGTCGCTGCAGATCTCATGTAGGTGTGTTTGTTTTCCGAATACGAAATGACGAGTAAAATGTACATTCTAAGCCACCAGATAGAAGTGTTAGAAGCAAACATTTTATTTTTACTTCGTATCTATAACGGTTTCCATGCGTTTTAAAGGATTTTGATGGGCATACATGCATACTGTTCCGTCACACTTTTGAAAACCAAACCACACCACCAGGATTCTTAATGCACATCCTTTTAGTAAATAACACAGAAACGGACACGCGTTTGCGTGACAGCTGTAGCCGTATCGTTAACAACAGCCTACTAAATGTCTCCTAAAATCACTCCTTGCCGATTGTGCGTAGTGCACTGTGTGCTGAGATCGGCGCGATGGGAAGAATCGCTCTCGCTAGTGGTGTTAGTGTCACGCACGCAGTGTCGACTAAGAATTAGCGTACTTCTGGTGGTGGGGGAAAGAGGCAACCTCGGGGGGTGGGACGAGGGGATCCCGTTTCGCACGACGACGACGTCGTCGTGGCTGTGGCCGCGTTCTAAAAAATATCTAAATATTTTAGAATCGACCCGGTCCGTCAGTATGTGTCAGTGCGCGACCGTGAAACGTTCCCGCCGCGGATTTCGTCCGTTCGTCCCCGTTCTTCTTTTCCCTTTTTTCTTTCCCCTTCTGGCGCGGCGTGTGCACTCTCGCTCTCGCTCAGCTGCCGACCATCGTCGCGGACCGCTAATATGATGACCTAGAGCAGCAGCAGCAGCAGCAGCAGCAGCAGAAGAAGAAGCGGAAGAGCGATGAAAAATGCGTGTAAGCGAGGGCCTCCGTGGCGTGTGTGACGAAAGTGTTATGCGAAACAAAAGCGAAAATACGCAAAAAAGGGGTGGGCCCCCGGGAACCGAATAACAACACGCAGACCATCACCATCGGCCAATGGAGAGGGAAAGTGGCATTTTCGCTTTCTTCGTTGTGCGTATCTGCCTCGTCTGGTGTTTCGCTCCTCCTGCGGTGCCGAGATGATGATGATGATGATGGAGAACAGACTTCCGTGTCCGTGCCTCACTGCCTAATATGGAAGGATCGGTCGCGATCGGTCGCGATCGTTGCGATGTCTTTTACAAGATTGCAACACAACCCACCCAACACGCCAACCTGCTGGCTTGTTTAACGAGCGCGTGCGGTTGTTTAGAACAGCAACCGTCAGCAGCAGCAGCAGCAGCAGGAAGGTGTTGGCGACGTGTGGATGACGTGTGTTGTCTGCTCGCACCTTCAATTCGCATGGTTTGTGTGATTGCCGGCCACCGCAGGCTCGGCCCCGGATGCTGCTGCACTGTTAGCCGATCTTCTAGCCGGAACACTTCACTAGCGGGAAGAAGAATTGGCACAAAAACGTGGTTCGCTTTCGGCGGGCTGTGACTTCGGACTCTCTCGCTCTCTCTCGCTCAGCTCTTCTGTGCAGTTCGGTTGGTTGGGGGTCTTCCTCTTGCTGTCTCGCAGACGGCGAAGTTGTTGAAGCTCGTTAGGAAGGGTAGGGTAGTGCGTGCACTGTGTGGTGTGTAGTTTGCCGTTGAGAAGCTGGGTAGCATAGTATTGATCAGAGCATTTGCAGGGTTTGCGAACTTGATGTGGTTTTAATTAACTGTTGATGCTCTTCAATCAAAATGTAATTCAGACATGCTAGATGAAGCCGGATGTCATTTGCCGGTTGGAATTGGAACAGCAAATTGAAGCTAATACTTGATGTCACTTCATTGAAGTTCTCTAATAGCTCGAGATAAGCTGAATATCCTGTAAATTTAAGTTCGGAAAAGAGTATCTTGTAATCCGAATGCTATTAAGTAGCCCTTTAAAAACGGACTTCCTTTACTAAACAATACCTAAACTGTCAATTGAATTTGGTTCAAAACACAAATCCTAAAAAAAATACCGATGCCGTTGAAATTCCGCTGCAAATGCTTCGACCAATACTGTACGCGCGAACAAGGAAATCATATTCTCACGAGAGAACCGCGGGCCACCCTCGGTCCCCTTCTTCGTGTCTCCATCAACAACCTCTCCCCTCAATGTTGTTTACGTTGTGCTGTCGTCGTCGTCGCCGTCGCATGTGTGTGTGTGAGTGTGTGTCTTCGTGACCGTGTCATCCGTTTCAAGAGTAAATCAAGTTCAATAGCAAAATGCGCGCTATACACACTACCAACGGCAACAATGAGGGTGGGGGGGGGGGCAAGATTCTGCTTGTTGTTCCGTGTAACACAACCACACTAGCAAAACAACGGCCGCCACACAACACTAGTAGGCTGGTGTACGGTTCGGTGGTGCTTAGTGTGTGCGAATCGGGCGGCTGTTTAGATGATGGAGCCGCCTAGCCGCCCGTCCGCGGGCTACTAAGTTTGGGTGAAACGTCGTGAATCGTCTGACAGCCACGGCGTTCGGTTTTGGTGTGTGAGAGTGACATAAAGAACGGGTTGTATTGGAAGAACAGACAGGATATGAAAAAGGATGTTCAGCGAGGATGCCTTTTGTGTGTCCCTTTTCTGTTTCTTGCTTTCGCAAAACTCGAGGCAAAAAGAGGAGAGGTCCGTGGTCCGCGAGATGAGCATGTATGCGTGTGGCAGTGAATACCGCCAGTTCCCCTATTACCCGATACTCATCTCGTCATCGTCATCGAGTATCGCTTGCTAGTGGTGGTGATGTGTCCCACTCGCTTCTGCCCTAAAGACCTACATATTCTTTGCCCCTTTTGCCTGGAGGAGGGCGAAGGGGGAAAAGGCAAAGGAGTCTGCGGAGCAGGCCACTAATACACACGAAACGAACAAAAAAACGCTGTCAGTGTGTGCGAGACATCGTCGAGCTGTCGCCGCCACTGTGGAGCACGCGCTCGCCCGCCAATTCGTGGGTAACAGGTCCCCCCCCCCCGCCTGTCCCAGCCTTAAGCACGTTTGCACCACTCATCGGTACACCCTTCCATGTTTTCCTAGGGGATCCGTTCAGAAACCCGACACTAGAGGGGAATGCTGGCGTTTCCTTGGCTGGAACCGAATGCCAGCGAAAGAGGATTCGGGAGTTGCTGTGTGCGCTGGTCTGTGTCTGTGTCTCTTGGGATTCCGTTCCGTTCCGTTATGTTTATGCTTTCTATCAACATTCAAAGGGATTGCGTTCCCGTCGTCGTCGTCGGTCGGTCGGTTGCGTGGTATTAGTGTTCCGTTACTTCCCGCCGAGTGAAGATCCCGCGCGTTCCCGTTGTTCCTTTGGCGAGCGAGAGCGAAAGTGCTCCTGCCTGGACACAGTGTCCTGCGTTGCGCTGCTGCGCGGAGCTGCCTCGGTTACCCTTTGGGTGCGGTAACGGAAACCACATCGTTTCGTTCATCATCCGTTCCCGTCGTCTTTCTTTTTCGTTTCGTAATTAATGTACACCAGAGTGTGTGTGTGTGCGTGTGTGTGTCTCGATGGATAGAGCGCAACGTTTATGGGCCCTATTGCGAGTGTCTTGTCTTGCAAACGAGACTGCCTTACTACTGCTGAAAAAACTTAGCAGTCTTGTTGAGCTCTTATGAATGAACTTGTGATTTTTTACAGCCTGATTTCAAAACAAATACTAATACTACCAAATTAATCACCAACACCACTAAAAACCAACATCTTTCGCTCCAATGGCAACTACGACCAAAACGAAAAAATATACCATTTTCAGTCTCGTTTTCAAGACTCAGAGTCTGTTGCTAAAACCTACCAGACTGTGAGTCTTGAAAACGAGACTGAAAGTCGCGTTGCTATTGGCCGGAGGATGTTGGTTTTTGGTGGTGTTGGTGACTAATTTGGTAGTATTAGTATTTGTTTTGAAATCAGGCTGTAAAAATTCACAAGTTCATTCATAAAAGCTATACAAGACTGCTAAGTTTTTTCAGCAGTAGTAAGGCAGTCTCGTTTGCAAGACAAGACACTCGCAATAGGGCCCTATATCATAAATTCGTGCTGGGAGCGTGTGTCTTATCATGCGCAACATAACTGCGACCTCGCACGATTTTACGTTGCTGCTGCTGCTGATTGCAAGATTGGTAGTGTAGGTCGGTCCCTCGTGTAGCTAAAAATATGTGTTCAACAGCACTCGCAGCAGCGACTGATAGCGCAAGTGAATGAGAACGTGCAATAGAGAAAGAAAGAGAGAGAGAGATACAGTGTTGTTTCGATAAAAGATTAGAAATCAACCTAGGTGCCATTCGGGAGCACTAGAGGTTTGTCAGCTCCCAGTGTTCAGTGAGTCAAGGTGTCACGCGAATGCGCCTTTTGTGTACGTGTATGTGTGTGTGTGTGTGTGCTATGTTACTGGCCACCAGAAAATTACTTTCGGAGGCCTTTGTTTCACTCCCTAACGCATTGCATTCTTTGTGTGCGATATCCGGTATTCGATTGTCAGTTTATTTGCAGTGTCCTGTGCAGCATTGTATTGGTGCACCGACGATGTGGTGAAAATGAAGTTATCCCTTGATTAGCGTGATGTAGTAGTGAGTGTATGAAACCGGAACCGGAAGGCGATTTGCCTTGGAATTTCTATCTAGCAATGGTTACTTCGCTAAAGTGTGAACCATCAAGTTGAAAGCAGAAAGAAATCAAACAACACACACACACACACACACACATATACAACACGGTCTACTCGGTGTGCGGAGTGAAAGAAAAACAAAACAAAAGTGCATTGTAGCTGTGGTGCTCTATTTTCGGGCTGCAGCAAATTGCATCACCACCCCTTCCCACGGCAGCGTCCTCCTGGAGGAGGTTGAGTTCCGTGCATCCCGTGGTTGACCTTGAACTATATACTTGCGCAGTTTGCAGGCGCTTCGCAGCACGCATTGCTACACGCTCGCTCGGGCTGCATGCCGGGCTGTGCTCTCCCGGCCGAACCAGCGGCAATCTTCCACCGATGGAGGCGCACCTGCATCCCTGACCGTGGCCTAAATAGCGACTACTATGTCTGTGTGTGTATGCGTGTATGTGCATTGAGTGAGAGAGAAAGAGAGTTCCCGATTTCCTTGGCACACCAGGTTGGACACCCCCCGCCCGTTGCAGTTGACAATGACAACTCATCGCACCTCAGGGTGGTAGGTGCCAGTAGAGTACAGCAGGAGCATCAGGTGCCGAGATGGAGAACCGAGCGTGGATTCGTTCGTTTGTGGTAAATCGGGCCAACAGCTGCTGGGGTTTAGCCCAGTGCACCCGTTCCAATCTGCGGTTCTTACAGTGATTTGCACCGGAGTCCGTGTCCGATCGGTCTCCGAAGGTCCTCCAATTTGCTCTCTGAGTGTTGTTCTGCAGCACCAGCGCTGCAGTAGCAGCTACTGCTCCTGCTGCTGTTACTGAGGCCCGGGATGCACTCGATGTAATATCGTAACGTCACCTCGCGCGTATGCTGACCATGAGGCACCAGGGCCTCGTGAGTGGTGCGCGAGGCGAGATTGCAATTGGCGTCAGTACGGCAAGGACATTCGGCTCGAGCTGAATAACCCGTGCTGAAGAGTATAGTGTCCCCAGTGTGCGTGTGCGTGTGCAGTGTGCGTGCATTAATCGGTGTCATTTCTCTCTCTTATCGTGTTCGTCCTTCTTCTTTCAGCCCAGAACGGTTGTGTCGGGTGAATAATCACTAACGGTGGGCAAGAAAAAAACGGGAGTGACGAAAGTGGTCCAAAAGATACAAAAATGGCTACCAAACAGTGTCTCCAGTAGAGTGTTGTTTTTGAGCCTTAGAGATTTCCACAGATTCTCTAAGGTAAGGGCTATAAGAGCGAGCAAGAAAAGCAGTGCATAAGAAGTGAGTGAGTCCTAATTTGGAAGGTGGTACCAGATAGTGTTAATCCCTGGTACCAAGATAGTGTTAATCCAGAAGTGAACGCATCCGGTTGAGTAATGCAAGAAGAAGCTACGTCGACGGCCGGTTCTTCCTCACCGAAGACGGCAACCTGCAACATCATGTACGCCAATGGTACGGTGCTGAGTGGTAGTGGCAACAGTATCAGCAGTTTGCTGCTCGCCACCTCGCCAACACCGGGCCCCGGTATACATTCATCATCGCCTACTCTGTCATCGTCGATGTACGATGTCGTTGTGCAGCAGGACAGCGGAAACAACCATCATAGCAACCTGCAACAGCAGCAGCAGCAGCAGCACCAGCAAGTGACACTGCTGCAAGATCAACAATCGCTCCTGCATGATGCCGGCCATCATCAACTGCATGGGCAACAGTTGCTACCACACCAGCACCAGGGGTCGAACATACTAGCAGTAAGCGATGGTAATGGTTTGGCCGAGCAGCTGCAGGATCTACAACAGCAGCAGCAGCAGCAGCATCACCAGCAACACCTTCAGGGCCATCATCACCAGCAACAGCAACATCACACCGTTCATCATCAGTTGCATCATCATGTTCAGCAGCAGCAGCAGCAACAACAGCAACAGCATCAGCCACACCACCACCATCATCATCATCAGCAGCAGCAGCAACAGCAGCAACATCACCAACAACAACAGCATCATCATCATCATCATCATCAACCAAGTTCCTCGACAAATGTGATCGTTACGAGTGGTTCGAGCCCGATCCGGGAGTCCGACTCAGGCCTACTGACGGTGGCTTCCACAAGCGGTGTTGCGGATCTGCTGCTTGGCCAGAATTCGATCACCACGGCCGTGGCCACGACAACGACGAGCGGTACGATCACGTCCTTTATTTCGTCCCTGCCCGACGGTCTCGAAGGAACGGTCGTGGACGTGGTGGATGGATCGCTCATTGGCGCCGATGGTCTCCAACTGTCGGCCGCTTCCCTCGCAGCCGCAGATGGTTCGGTGGTGGTCGAGGAGGTTGAGGAGGCTAGCCGAGTTGGTGGTGAGGATCAGATGATCCTATGCGGTAGTGGTGGTGGTCTGGCTGGTGATCTGCAACCGACCTCATCATCATCATCATCATCATCCTCATCCTCCTCATCGTCGTCCAGTATTACGGTGCTCCAGCAGGCGACCGCATCATCCTCCACTTCCTCGTCCTCTTCCTCCTCTTCGGCGGCCATACCCGCATCCGCCTCGGCGTCCTCTTCTACACCCTGTACATCGTCGTCCTCATCGGCCATCGCCACACCGTCCTGTTCTTCGTCGACCATCGGGAGCACGTCCACGACGCAGCTGATTGCGTCAACGTCGAAGGCCTCCTCGATGGGGAACGGTACGGTGGCCATCGTTGGTAGCAGCAGCATACCGGAAGGCAGTCCGGAAGGGGAGTTGGGTGCAGTGATTGCGGCCAACCTTGCCGCCGATAACGACGCATCCTCTAACCTGACCGAAGCGATCGATATCCAGATCCCGGAAGATGGTAGCAGTTACGCCGAGGAGTCCGACGGTAAGTCGTTAACCATTGCTTTTTTTACTGTACCACTTTGCATAGTTCCATCGTCTATGCCTTTGTTCTTTTGAGAGTTCTAAGGACATTTTCAAGCTGCCATGTTCGATTGCGAGTCCACCGACTGATTGAAACTAGTGCTGCGATAGCATCACTAAGACTAGAAGGTTATATTATGTCGATATGTTTAATAAACACAGGATCTCATTTAGCTTTAAAGTGTTGACTGTATTCACTCTGTCAAGAATGTCAACCGTCTGCAAAGAATGGCGGATCTTTAAAATCCACATTGTTACTTACATAAGGGTTTTCTGTGTGTAGTAATATTATCTCCAACAATCGATTGAGTCTCGTAGAAATTAAACATTCCACTCGCTGCTGGCCGATGTGCAAGTGCGAGAGTCCAAAAAATCGATCTACATTCCGGTCGTTTTATTTTTTCTATTTTCACCGTCTTACCCTCACTAACCTCTCGAGGGATCCTCTCAGGGCGAGGCCTGAGGAGCGAGAAATTGGATTTGTACCCCTCCAATTCCAAACAAGCTCCCGGGTGGGAAGTATATAAGCGTTTGTAGCAGCAGTAGTAGTGTGAATTGTAAAGATGTAAAGGCACACCGCGGTAATCGTGTCTTTCATAGACCAACAGCAACCTCCTCTGTCGGGGTTGGATTGTTGGAAAATGTTAGAAGAAACGTGTCTAGCAATCGACTTTGTTAAACAGTAGTGACCATTGTTTCGGAGATTCAATTCAAAATGATGAAACACACTTTTGGCTCCTTCGTCGATTAATCGACAGGTAGGGAGGGTACCGGTATCGGTAGGAGAGAGTATTGGCCGGTGCGAGTGGAGCTCGTGGAGCGTGTGGTCACCGAAAATAGAATGCTGTTTGCGTGGCCATTTGCCCGGATTGTAATGATTTTTCTAGCTACAGTCACGGCAGGTTACAACCAAACTAACACCATCGATGCTGAACAGCGCGCGTCGATCGATCCATCCCGGGACCCACCGCGTGCAGGCAAGGCAGTTCGACCCTGGGGCCGGTGTTGCGACCATGGTCCCGGCAAGGGCCCGGACAAACCTTGCCCTAGTGGCAATGACGACAGTGTTACCCTAAAAACCCTAACCTCAAAACGAACGCTGAACTTGACATCTTCATTCGGGGTTGCACTGCACACACCAACACCACAGTAGGCTGTGCTCTGCTCCTGACCCTTCATACGGATGCGTTGCCAACCGACTTGCCACCATATCTCTGCCGGCTTGGCTGTCATGCGTGAAATACATTGTATACTACTCTCCACCTCCAGAGCGAGTGAGCGAGCGAATAAGTGTGTGTGTGTGTGTGTGTGTGTGTGACCGGAAGTGAGAGCGAGAAGGCCAATTTCCATTTACCGAGAACGCACTAGCACTGGCTTCGGCTCTGGGTGTTTCGATTGGTGGTAAATGGGTCCTATTTATTCGAGGATAAGTAGTCAGGAAGCGCCATCTGGTGGTGACTTGCAGGAGTGAGAGAGTGAGAGTGAAAGAAAGAAACAGCTACAGGGGGAAACAGCAGAGTGCGAGAGACAGAGAGAGAGAGAGAGCGAAAGCATTTGTACGGCGGCGGCGCATCCGTGGTGGAGAGACCATGGTGGCGCCTGCTGTTGGTTGCCAAGCAGTCAACGCGAAAAGTAGGTCAACTCGCACATACGCATACACACACACACACATACATCTATTGCCACGAGCCGGACTAGAAGCCCCCGAAAAAGGTTGTTTCCATGCTCGCACGCGCACCTACCTATGGCGTCGCCAACTACGTTGACCTAGCCCGAACACTATTTACTGCGAACGGTGGCAACCAGATGGAGACGCCAGGACAGGTGCAGTTGCGCCGGTTGGTACACGGGGACGACGACGGAAGCGAGTTAGTAAAATTCAATTTAAATTAAGGACTTTTAGGGATTTATTTAGTTTATGCAACGCACGAGATGCGACAATATGAAATTTTAGAAATCATTTTCAACCTTCCCCGGTCTTGGTTGCTGGATGTGGAGTATAGAAGAGTCGGAACGGCCATTTTCGAACGGTAATTAGAATTCAAAACATTTTGAGAGCTATTCTGAAGGGCAGGGTGGCTTGACCTTAACCAACAAAGTAACTCCATTTCACCTGCCAACGACGCTGTGGAATTCGGTATTCAGGGCAAGTTCACCGATTCCGACGGGCCACTTGGGGTCGACACTTGGTTTCCAGAAGTGGAGAGTATCCTTTTGTGCGCATGTGTCATGCCACGGACCTGCCACAACTACCAACGAGTTTCGTCCGTCGCAGGGTGCCCCACAGGCGGTGGGGGCAACCACCACCGCATCCGAAGGGGGCTCGTGTTCCTACCTCAAGCGGCTACTAATTGGGACCGGGGGGAATAGGGCGCCACACCAGCGCACAGCGGCTTATCAGTTGCTCCCGCTTTGGCTACTATCGATACGGTTTGAAGTTCCACAAACACACACACACACACACACACACACACACATAAACGCAGGCATTCGTAACAGAAAGCTCCGCCTATGGATCGCCGTTGGTAGTGTGTGTTGATGTGACCTAGTTTCCATATCTGCCACGGTGCGCTTCCGGAACCGCGGTCGAGGAAGATGCTGGATGTGTGTGTGGGTGGGCGGGTGTACGGATGAAATAGCAAGCACTTTGGTCCGCGTTTTTTGGCAACCTTCCAAACTCGACCTGCCTGCCTGCCTGTCGCTTGCTGCTGCTTGTAATCATTCAACAACACAATTTTCGATGTCATCATCGTTGTCGTCGTCGTCGTTGAGAGTGCGCTGAGCAGCGTACCGTCTAAATGTGCCCGTTTTTGGGTTTTGTGTGTGGGTAGATTGATAACGAACGTTTGGTGACCTAGTTCTTGCGATGCGTGGTGTCGCATTTTGGGGGGTTTTTTTTAATAGGGTGAGTGGGTTGGAATATATCAATTAAAATTGTTTGCGCAGATGCAGTCCCAGGGGCATTCCGTTGCCGGAATAGCAAGCATGGCAGGCAGTGGCAACTTGACCCAAAAAGTAAAATTTTTATTCAATATTTTGTTGCTTAAGCATCGGGTTGCTTGGATAGTGGAGCTACAATGACTATTGCGATCTGGTTAACAACCGACGCAGCAACCTGTTGCTAGCAGAGTGATGGCCAGCTTGACGTTTCCGGATTAAAGCCCCGGTGCAAAGAAAGCCTGCATTGGTGGCTGTTTGGAGTTTATGCTCGCCTACCACCTAACATGCACTTACTTACGACCTTTACGGCCTTAGTTTATTAGGTTATTAAACGAAAATTGTCCCCAAAAAGGTCATCCGCTGTTTTTCTCTGAATCCGTTTCGACCTTTCGATCGATCAGTAAACCGTGACCATCCCTGCCATGGAAGCAGAGTGGATTGTTTCCTTGGATCATCAATTAATTCCGATGATTCTACGGAATGATCGATTTTTCGTATTTGTAACGCGAGCGAGAGCTCTGTTTTGCAGGAACACAGCACAACACGACGCTCTGTGCTCCGTGGTAGCGTTTTTTTCCTTCTTTCCATGTTCGGCACCGACGAATGCTGGGGTAGCAAGCACCATTTTCAGGAAGGGATCGTGCATATAAATCTCCGTCATAAATACCTTCCGGTTTCGGCTGCTGCTCTACCGAATGGCGGCTCGTATAGATTCCTCGTTCCCTCGACCATTTCCTTGTTTTGCATTTCGCTTTCGCTTACGCGAACGGATTCGCTCCGGGCTCCGGGCTCTGGGCTGTTGTTGTGTGGTGGGGTTCTACTAGAGCCAACCGAACCGGTTTTGTTTCGCAAGAACGACCACCGCCACTCTGCAGCTGTGGGGTGTTGATGAGAGGGGTGTGAGTGTGAGTGTGTTCCTTTCCGATTCCTCGGGGGCCCAGTGGTGGTGGTGGTGGTGGTTTGCCTATGATTATTGCCGACGGAAAAGGTCTAGAATGGACCCCGTGAGATGCGAACCTAGGAAGAGCGCACACTTTAGGGGCCGTTTCGGCGCTAAATTCTGTGTGGAGAACCAGGGAACCAAAACATAAATGCTTACCCATTCGCTCTGCTCTGATGATGATGGTGTGGTGTTGGGGCCTTCGTTCGAATGTTGAGCACTCGTGGCGATCGGGCTGGACTGGAGGTTTGTTTTCGGTTTAGCCGTAAAAATGTTACTCTCGAGAGTTTGTTTTGAAGCACATGAAAATGTGCTTGTTATTATTCACCTCTGCAAGAATGGCGGGGTATGGCGGTCGTAGCTTAAAAATCGATAAAGAATGGAGTGCTGATGGCGTAAACGGGAGGGCGAATGTAATGTATTACACTGTGTTTGGGTCAAACAGTGCCGCAGGATTTGAATTATGGGCAGTTCGGTGTTGTCCCGCGGGAGACCCTATGCTGAGAATTTTATGGTTATTGTTTAATAGCACGCACAACACTTAAACTTTTTAGTCGAAATCGTCGAAAGGAATGAGAAAATTAGTTACTTTTAATGTGTTTTGCATCAGTTAGCTAGAATATTTATTTCGATTGCTTTCAATTTGTTTTTCTAATAGTAACTGTTTTGGTATGTTTTAAAAGAACAGGGTCCTATCATCCGGAACCAGAATTTATCGAGTAAGGAACTGGTTTACATCTTGTAGCTATCATGGATGCCACTGATACCGTGGCCAAGACCAACCATTAAACAGCGCCGTGTGTGTAAACAGTGTCCAGAGAATGCGACATCAGACGATGTAACTGATGCTGTTGCTGCTGCTGATGGAGTGCGAGCATTGCGCATGCAGTTTGAGCCAGACGGTTGACGCATTTGTGAGTCAATTCTCCTTCGTTCGACCGATTTGCCGGCGTTGGTTTGTTGCGGTATTCCCCAGTAGATAGAGCTGGTTCTCTTTTATATAGTAATTTATAGCGGCTACCATCAGCGGCGCTACCGAGGAAAACATGTGGACCAACTTCCTGTTCGTCTAGCGATAGAAGACGAACACGAACGCACTCCTTTGCTGCTGCCGTTCGATGTCACTCCAGCGGACCCCGGCGGAGTGTTCAAACCATTTTTTTCTTCTTTCAGTTTCGTTTGTTTTGTCACCCCGTCTTGAGCCTTCGTTCGTTCAAGGTCAACCGGTACCCGGTGACAGCAGCGCCGGTGGTGCGCGGCTGCGCTGTGAACCGTAGGGGGCTGCCATCTTTTACGCGATTTGTTTGATGAAACATTTCGTTATTTATACGCTGAATGGGCAGGATGTCGGCGTGCGTAAAGTGTGCCAGACACAAAGAACATTACGGATTCAATGGGCGTAGGGTGCCGATACCACCCCGGGAGCGACACATGCTTCTTTCGCAGAGTGATCCGTGCAGCCCGTGGAAGGATGTTGGTTTTTACTGAGGAAACAGGACCATGTTGGAACAGATAGAAATGATGTACCAAAGGTTTGGTCTAGCCTTTTTTTCAATCTTGGATTTGTGGTCTGAATGACTGTGCCGCAAACCTTATTTCAGTCGATTGTGGAGATCCTTACCTTAGGAGGATCGTCAACATAACCCTTCTCAATGCATTTAGCAATAAGCCCATTAGTTATCATATAATTTTACTCTAAAAAACTACCGTTAAAATACAATTTTTCAAAATGACCCTGACTGAACTTACAGCGCTTACTGCAAGATGGCGCTGCAATAGCGAAGCTCGAAAAGCTCAAAATGAACCCATGAAAGCTCAAAATGAACTCCTGAAAGCTCGACGTGAAGAAAGGGCAAAAAAACGCAGAAAAAATCGTTTTCTTTCCAACTTTTTCAATTGTTCTTCTCGTCCTACTATAATTGATCAAACGTTTATGAATAGTTAATTCTGTTATACTAGGAACATAGCTTGTTTTTAGTTTACTACTCAAAGTACCACCTCTACAATAGATTCAAACGCACGTTGGATACAAGCAGCAATTCACACGGATTCAAATTTTCTACGATCACTCGTGAATATCTTTTCGATACTACCGTTTACCACTTGCTCCAAAAAAGCTCAATTCTGTGTTTGATAAAAATACGTAGACTTCATTGTTAATAATGAACCGATTATTAACAGTACAAGGCATCAGGCGAGAAGGATTTCTCTGGGCTAGTACAATGGGC
Organism: Anopheles darlingi; assembly: GCF_943734745.1. Classification (NCBI taxonomy): domain Eukaryota; kingdom Metazoa; phylum Arthropoda; class Insecta; order Diptera; family Culicidae; genus Anopheles; species Anopheles darlingi. Next base: position 64,168,592 of record NC_064875.1, read on the forward strand.
AAAGTTTGCGCCAAGTACACATCTCGGTTCACTCGAAAGCCACTACTACGAACCCTTGCAAACCATTCTACTCTACCAACCGCATCTCTAATTCACGAATATTCTCACATCAACCTGCTCACAATACGCTCTCGCCGTGTACACTGTGAGCACTAGCACTCGGTGGGTGGCGTTCGGTTTTTGGAAAGAAAATCCATTCCGCAGGGTCACCACCACGCAGCCGGTGAGTTGGCGGCAAAGGGATTCCCCTCGAGCGATCGGTGTTAGTGGGTCACCTCGTAACCGTGAACTAGTAATGGCGATGCAGTGCACCGCGTGAAACCGGTTGGCCAGGACACACTACTCCGCACTCACACGCCCATCTCGTCCTGCCGTAGGCCGAAGGGGCCCCTTACGGTGTCATCAATTGAATTAAATTTTAATGATAATCGACAGGCTGGCCACTAGTGAGTGTGTGCGTCTGTGTGTGTGTGTGTGTGTATTCCAACACAGCTCGTAAATTATTAACGTCAGGTATATTGACTGCTGGGTGTAATTGGGTGTCGGTGGGTACTATCGAATGACCTACATTTCCATTTCGTTGATGGTAATCATTGCTAAGAACGCATGCTCTACACGTGACAGGGAATTAATAAGTACTGTTTGGTTGATGGATGAAAGAAGGAAGGAATCCAGGATAAAGATGGGCTTTACGATGGGGACAGAATGTTTCTCTCGCAGCTTATGGAATAATAGCATGAACTGATCCCTCAAATTGTAGGCCATTTGTAGGGGTTGTTCGAACCCCCGATACCTGATACAGGTAGCAGTATGGTGAGTTGCTCGAGAAAATACCGAGAGTCCCGCAAGGTGCATTTTGGAAAATGAGTTCCTTCGGGACGGACACAGCTTCGGAGCGCAGGAAACACGTGGCACGTGCCGAGCCGCTCGATGGCGATGGTTTTCCCCTA
>NC_064875.1:64174541-64207041 GCF_943734745.1 Anopheles darlingi
TTCAATGCCACCGAAAAGCGCTCGGTGCGATCGGTTTCATGCTCAACACATTTCATCATCATCATCATCATCGTCGTCGGGGTGGGGATTTCCCCCCCGTGACTGTGCTGCTAAAGCACTCCGCAGCTCCGCGGTTCTCTATTAGAAGAAGAAAACAGAAAAAAACTTATTCATTTTATTACCAACAAAAAAAAACACCAATCTTCAATAAAACTTCAAACAAACATTACCGTCCGTGAAACATTAAACGTTTAGTTGTTAAGTAATAAGCTGATGTGGTGGCCGCACTCTCACTTTCCTTGCACTTCACCCAATACAAAGCGTTGGTACGCGTGTGTATGTGTGTGTGCGTGTGTGTGTGAGCTAAGCGCCATCCGTTGCCATTACGCGCGACCAATCGAGCGAGCATCGGAAGTGGAAGCATGCCTTTTTAAGCATGCTTTTCACGATCTACGCCACGCGAATGAACACGTAATAGTCACAGAGGCTGCTGGCCAATGGGTACAACCACTACACCACACTGGATCGCGTGGCCTCCTTTTCTCCTCCAAGCGTGCACACATGCGCACGCACGCGCGCACACAGGTGGTCGCGATGTTCTATGTTTTTGGGTTCACATTATGCGTACGCCGTTGTTCTGGCCGGCGGCGTGCCGATTGCGTAATGGCGAGTGTACAACCAGCCAGTCAGCCCCGCACTCCCCGGGGTCCATTGTTACCCTCCGGATACAGACACACACACACAGACAGACTGGCAGGCAGGCCGGTTCGACCGTACCCTAGTTGCATATTAGACAATTCTTAATGATTTGCTCCACTTTGGCATGGCAATTTCGTGGTGGGCCAGGGGAATGATGGAAGCAATGATGAGAATCGGTCGCGAGAGAAATGAACGAGTGCACTATGTGTGCATGTGTATGTGTGGAAGTGGAGGTCGAATGATTAAACGGATTTAGTTACTGGAACTGGAACCGCTCGGCTTGATACTCTCGATTGTTCTACTCTGCACGTGGCGCGGAGTTCCGAAGCTGAGCTGCAAACAATCATTACATCCCGTAGTCCATCAAAACAATGGACGCAAAGGATGGTCTGTGGACTGCATCAAGGCTATCGAGGTGCGTTCCGGTGCGTTAATTATTTTCTATAAATCACGAGACTCTCTCTGCAGCTCCATCTTCAGAAGTGTGCGGGAACGTTCGGTTACATAAATAGCTCATCGTCGTCATTTGATTAATGTGCCCCACTAATTTCCCTATCGATGAGATCCCCTGTCCAGTGCTGTCCGCTGTCCGCTGGATGACGACACACTTAATTGCTGCTGACCCTTTCGCTGCTGGTGGCCCGCCCTTCCTTCCTTCAGATTTCGTGCGGCGATTCTGCGTGGTGTGGCGATGCGCTGGGTGTAGACCGCTATCTGGTACCTCTTAGCACCTCTTCTGGTGTGGTGCGCCTCGCCTCGCCCCAGCCGTTCCTCTTTTTGTTTGTAGATTATCGCATCGTTTCGCTCCGGATACGGATGGCGCAGCAACAGCACCAGCAGCAGCAGCTTACGTAAGGCGAGATGACATCGGTGATGGTGTTGACGTTTGCGTGTGCGTTAGGGATGGCAACCCATTTTTCGGCTGCTTGCCCTCTTTCAGTCAGTCACTCCAAAAAGAATGCAAAACGTGATGATGGTATCCAAAATCGGATTTGATGATGGGGCTTTTTGGCCCCCGAAACAATGGCGTGCGGAGTATACCGTATGCGAACGATACGCTCTGATAATGATGGGCGGGGGGGTGGGGGTGTGTTTTAATCGTTTAATCTGGCTGAGGATGATGATGGTGCTAGCATCGGAGGGAGGCGTAAAACTGTGCCACATAAATACAGTGCTTAAGCATGTAGAAATGTAAAACAAAACAGGCGAATGACAGACGGTCGTCATCGGTTGACTAATCCACTTAGTGTCTGAAACGGTTGCTTCTGCAAGTAGCTGCCCTTAACCATTTCCACGTAGAAAAGTCTGTCGAGTGTGACATTGGGAAAATGCTGCATCGAGAAGAAGCGGTCAGACAATGGGAAAAAGCACTGATCTAGGTAGTGAAAAGCGCCTCCCTGGAGATGACTGAAACCGCAGCTGAAAGATGTCCGTTGAACACTGCACCGAGCGCGGCGTTGCAATCCGAAACCGAAGAAATGGGTCAAACACGCTGGAGTGGGGGGGTAGAAAAAAAGATAATAATAATAATCAACCGGAAACGGAGAGCCGGGCCTGCATTTGCGAAACTTTGTTCTTTACCGGTTCGAGTGAAAGCCTCCATACGGTGCTGCCGATCTCGAGGCCGCCACATCATCGCATCCATCAGACCTTCTCGGCTCCACTTTCTCGTGAAAGCCCTCGGTTGCTGTCGATGAGACACTTACAAAAAAAAAGTGTCCAAACACAACCATAGTAGGCTACGGTGCAAGCACTTTTCCGGGTTGCTGCTTTTCAACCGTTGGCCGTTGTTGCAAAGTTGCCGATGCCGACGGTTTGACACAAAACACACCAGGTTGGATGGAGAAAGGAATGGTTCTTTGGAAAGCTCCGGGAGTGAAAAGTGAAAACAGAGTTCTCTAGTGAACAGGAGAAGGAGAAGAAAGTTGTGTGGTTGGGGGGGGGGGGCTGCTTTCTTACTTTCACCTCGTGCTTCTGGTGGTGGTTCCGGGTGTTCCTTTTTTCATATGCAAGAACGCGTTCTAACCGAGGTGGTTTCGTTGTTTTGTTGTTTTTTGTTTTAAAAGAAACCCGCAAACCAGAACCCCCGTGGTCGCAAGTGTTTGTTGTGTTTTCGCTTTTGTTTAACCACAGAGGAGCACTCGTACCGGTCCCGGTGGGCCCATGAAACAATTGCAGGAACTGGAACTTGTTTTGCTCGTATTTATTTTTCCAATCGGCGCCGCTGTCCGTTGTTATGCTTTCTCGTACGGGAAGAAAGCTGCTGGCCAAGGAAAGGTAATGTTTTGCGAGTTGCACCGGGCTACTAGTGGCTTGATTTGTCAAGGTTGCTAAGCAACATTGCTTGCTGTTCATCAAAACCTCCAAACCGGCTAGCTACCATTAATCATATCTTCCTCGCATCAAAGCATTCCAGAATATGCATGGAGCCAATCAATCGCTCGCGGGGGGTGGTCTCTCTCTCTCTCTCTCTGCAACGAGCGCCGTTTAAGATAAAATGCCCCCTCTCGGACCCCCATTATGGTCCCTAATGAGCTAGTCACCAGTGGAGTGCCACTGACCATTAGCCGAAGGAACGAATTTCAATTCTTCCAATCCACGCACTCCGCTGGTCCGCTTACGCATGCTTACGGTTGCTAGGTTGCGTTCACTGCCCGAGCTAATGCGGCCTAACGGCGGCCATTCGTCTTGACCATTTTCGGTGGACACGGTGGACACGGTGGCGTTCGTGGACTTTGAACGTCGGATCGCTGGTTTCGGGGTTTGATGGTGTTTTTTTTTGCGAAATCTGCCTCAGCCTCTCCGGTGGGGATGGAACGGTGGCGTATGGAGCTACCTGCAGATCGGAGCCCACGATTAGGGTTGTTAGATTTATGTTTGACGGACTCGATCATCAGAGGAAGCACCACAGATAGAGAGAAAGAGAAAGAGAGAAAGAAAGAGAGAGAGAGAGAGAGAGAGAGAGAGAGAGAGAGAGAGAGAGAGAGAGAGAGAGAGAGAGAGAGAGAGAGTTTGGTCAAAATGTAAAATGCTTTCCAACCACAAAACCGGTGGCTCGCCGGTGGAAGCTCGTAGACCAGACGCGACGTGTTTGTCTTCGGTTTTCCTCTTCATTTTCGGATGTTGTGCCCCACCGGTGGGACGTCAGAGACACGTAGACACGTAGGGGGGGATTGCTGAAGTCTGGCCAGACAGACGCTGTTGCGTAAGGGATCGCAAATCCACACTCTCCTCTCCGTGTAGGTCGCCCCCCTGGTTTGCGGTGGATTTTGTTTTTTTAATGTTTTAATTGAGCTTGACCTCATTTCGCGCAGACGCTTTGCGCGCTTTTCGCACTCCCCCCCTCTTTCGCTTCCTTTGCTTTCCACGATCACCTTTGCTCCGTGTGTCCGTGCTGACAACGGCGTGCGTACGTTGTGCGTGCCAAAGTGCACGCAAAAAAGCACGATTCCGTTGGCCTTTTCTTTCTTTCGCACTGAGCACCGAGCAACGGTTCTGATGGTTTATGGCCCGGGTTTGCTAACACAGCATCGATCGAGCACCTCCCCCAAACCACCCACCCTCTCTGACGTGACGTTGATCGGTGTGGCATTGGCCGACGACGGGTGTGGACGTCTCGTCTCGTGGAGAGCATTTAAAAGAGAGAAAGAGAGAGAAAAAAAACATTAATATGATGGATGTAGTACTTCAATCAACGCAGAAGAGATTGAACAATGGCCAACTGCATGCATGCTGCGTGCCTATGCGTACGATGCTGCATGATGTTGCAGGCGAAAGAAAACTCCCTTTTATCATTCCTCCCAGTGGAGTGGATTAAACACTCAATTGGCGATCGTAAAAAGCGGGCTCGAGTGCACTGATTGGTGGTGGCGTCTCCTGCAGCGCAGGACAGTAAAAAGTGAAACCCACCGGTCTGTATGATTGGTCTCTGATGGTGGTCCATGGCTACGGAGAAGATTGAATTTTCTCGTAACGGAACGAAATCGATCGCGAAGCTGCCCGGCGTGGACCGTACTGTGCTTCAGCATGCGATCCATGCGATCCTCTCGCGATTGCGCCAGGCAACTAAGAACACAATGCGCTTACTAATTGGAACTAATGGGGGGTAGCTTTTCAAACGGATCTTTCGATTAAAAGTCTCGATCTAAACCTTGTACTAAGGACCAAGAGTTTCGTTACTAAATTTCTCTCTCTCTCTCTATCCAGTCAGCCAACCATCGAACAAAGAAATCCGAATCAGCCGCTTTGTTCGCGGGATGTGTGTGTGTGTGTGTATGTATACGCTTGGTGGCGCATATCGTAACCGCGACCGCGCATATCGAGTGCGCTGCTGCTTGCTTCGGTGGTGGCCTTGCGGGCGATGCTGCTGCGAGCTGTTTGCAGTTTAAAGATGCATGTAATTGTCGGACGATCCTCCTCGCAATTGTCTGACAAGCACCGAGCAAACAGTGCAAAGCAGCAGCCGAAAACATAAACAAACATCGATCGAGGAGCATCGAAGTGCTCTATGGCCTGGCGTTGCTGCTGCTGCTGCTGCTGCTGCTGAGGCTGACGAACGCGCCAACCGTCGCATGGCCAGTTATGACACAATACACGGGTTGACAGTGATGGCGACGACACTCGTAGCTCCGCCGACTCACTAGAGAAGCGTGTGGAGAGCCCAAAACGGCGGCACGGGAGGCACGCGCGGGACGTGATTTTACGCTTCTTGGACGGGTCGGAGGCGCCTCCTCCGTGTCTCCGGTTTGCCCGCGACCAAAAGAGTAACGGTGTCCTTGTATGGGCTGGCTCATTTCAGCATTTCTCATCTCGCCGGTCTCTCCGTCGTCGCCGTCGGTGTCGATTGGCGGTCGGACCGACGGTCCGGTGCACCACCATCCGATTCAGGCCTTTCGCTTTCGCAGGCGCTCGGAACGGGTCAAGAACTGGTCTGGTTTGATCCGAATACTAAGCAGAGAGCAGAGCGCGCGCAGAAGCGCGAACGAGAAGGGAGCGGTAGAGAAATGTTTTGCAACCTGTGCTGGGGCACTGTTGGCTTCGGTGGTAATAAAACTATCAGGCACTTGGCCTCTCTCATAGAGCCAGGTCTCTGAAAGGAAAACAAAAAAAAAAAAACAATCGCTACGAACGAACCAATCAAGTAGGCACTGGCAGAAGTTGGTCCGAAGAGAGTAGAATAAAGGTTGACAAAGTATGTTAAAACATGGAACAGAACGAACGGGAAGAATAACCTAAAAAGGAATGAGATAAATTAATAAATAGAAAATGAAACTAAATAACAGAGTGCGAGTAATACGAATAAGGTAATGCAATCAAGCAATAACCATTGGAGAATCAGAAAACGAAGCAAGAAGAGTGAACAAAAAACTGGAAAAAGAAACACAAACAAAGCAGTTGGTAAAGCGAGAAACGAGAAAGCAATAAAGATTGCTGATGATGGTGATTGCAGAACGCGACGCCACACGAAGGTCACCGAAGCAACCGCGAACTCGCGTAGACATCGAGAAAGAACGAAAGTGAAAACCGGTGGCCAATGTAACAACAGCAAACAGCAAACAAAAAAAAGAGGGAAAAGCGACTCGCTAATGGCGGACGAGTAGAGGCGCAGCGCGAAAGATGAAAACCAAAACCCCGCCAGCGCCAGTTTGTGAGTCAGTCAGTGAAGTGATCCCCGCGCCACCACGCACCTCTGGCCAAAGTAAAACGGAACCAAAACTGACTGGCTGGCTGGCTGGAAAGTGGAAAAGAAAAGAAATCGAAATCGAACACTAATAACGCTTCGGGAGTCGTCGATGGTGCGTACGCTGCTTCGTACAGGCAACCGCACCACCGACACCGGCACCGCTACGATCGACCGATCGAACAGCAGCCCCAAAAGCTCGCGGAGCTCGCCGAGATTGTGAAAATGTCCTTGGCACACTTTGCCGCTGGTGCACGCGTGCACGCGCTCGATCGCCGCCATCGCCGTCACCACCACCACCACCTCACCCCTGGGCTGTCAGAGTCAGAGTGCTGGTTGAAGTTGAAGAGTGTGGTAGGGCGGGCGCAAAGATCATACTCGATGCTCGATGCTCGCCGTTATTGCTGCTTCTTTCGAAAAGGATCTTGGGAGCACTCCAGCGCGCAAGAGCAAGTCGCCACCGACCATCGTGCCATCGATGTTAACCTTTGCCAATGGTCGGGCACATATGTGTGTTGCAACGAACAACGGCGAATGGGGGGGAGCTTCCATTTCTTCAAAAGAAAGAAGCAACCGAAGAAAAAACCGACGATCGAAAGCTCGATTCAAATCTGTTGAAGCGGGTTTCCCGTTCGATGAAGTGACTTGAAGGTGCCACATAAGTCACTGGCGTGCACTGGCGGAAAGCCGGAATCGGTGCATTCCAAAACACAAAGGGATTAGTAAACGAGTCTCGAGGTGATCGAGGCGATCCCAAAATGTTCCAAAACCGGTAAGCTAGGTAGCTCATTAGCATCAGCACCCCGAGCGGGGTGAGTTCTATTCGTGCTTCACATTTTCGGCGATCGAGAAACGACTTCCAAATACGGCTCTCGTGACCAGTCTCGAGCCTTCTACTACTGCTTGCTGGCCACCACCGAGGATCGTTTACCACCGATACTAAAAAGGGCGAAAGGGGGGGCTGGTTGGCTGCCTAGCTGCCTCACGACCGCGCTGTCTAACCCACTCAACTCAACGCGTCGCCGTTGAACGCCGTTGAGACTCTCGACGTGTACGACACAACGTCAATACAGCCAGCCTGGCCTGGCGGCCTGCCTGTCATATTCTCTGAGCCGAGCCGAGCCGAGCCAAGCGCGTCCTTGACACAAATAGCGTGTTTTATATTCATATTAACGAAGCTTTTTTTTTGTTGTTGTTGTTTCCAACCCGTGCACACGGTCTCCGTGCACGTCGTGTTTCACCTTTTTCGTGCGTATCGGCTACCGCGCGCGCACACGACGATGAGAAGACGACGACGGCCCTTCCTTCCTTCCTTCCTTCCTTCCTGCCTTCCTTTCGTCGGAGTTGGGGGACGGGGTACGGAGCCGGAGACCAGCTGACCAGCTCGCCAGTGCGGGGGTTTGGGAAGGGATTTTATTAATAGAGTTTTTCGGTGGTTTCAGGTTTTCTCACTCCGAAACCGGTTAAGAGAGAGATGGTGGTGGTGGTGGTGGTGGGGGTGGCAGCGACGTTGGTCGTTAATTGCGCGAGGACACCTTAAGGTAGAGATGTTGGCCGCCGGTTTAGCGTTAAAAAGGAGCGACCTTTCGGGCGTTTAACGGGGGTTTCCACTCACTTCAGGACTTCAGGAATTGATTCACTTTCTCACCAGACGTTCGTCTCGTTAGACCCTTTGACCATCGCTAGGATCTTGAACTGGATTCTTCACAACCCTCCGTTCAATGACAGAACGAACAGTTAGCTCAGGAGTTAGCTTCTCCAAGTCCTTACAAGGACAGAGCGTGAGCGAGTGAGTGAGTTGCATGGAAAGGGCAATAAATAAATCCTCCGGACAAACACCAATGGTGGTCAGCGCTGCTGCATCACGGTATGACCCTCACGGTGGACACGCTCTCTCTTTCTCTCTCTGTCTCTCTATCGGTATCGGCGCGGCTGGCAAATATAGTTGACAACATTGACCTGAAAACACACTGCACTTGGGTTAGATTTCCTTGCCATTTCATATGTGTATGTGTGTGTGTGTGTGAGAGAGGATCGGTTGCAGTGCCGCAAACCTAAAAAGGGGGAGGTTGGAATATAAAGGAAATAAATCTGTTTTGTGGCGAGTAACAAACGATGCACCGGGGTTGGATTTATGTGCTGCTGCCGGTCCGGTGCGACCCGCAGTGCTGAGTTATTGGGCTGAGGATCGGATGAGCTTGTTCTACGCTAGACAAACGCAGGAGTTGAACAGAATGACGACGCTAGCTGGTGCTGGATAGAATGGTTGTAGGAACATTCTGAAATCAACGAAAGGAAAAGAAATGTAATAGCTTTTGTTACTTTTGTTCAGATCTTTTATCAGACTATCAATTTAGACGCATTTAAGAATGTCTCAAATGAATAGTCGTTGTTTTTAAAGTGAAATAGGTTACTAGTGTACCAAATTTTATTACAAACGCTCCATCGAGTTCATGTTTAAAACATTTGTTTTCAAATACGTTACACAAAATTTTGGAGTTTATGGATAAAGTTTGCAAAAAGCTGCCTAACGTTCAATCGCAATATGAAACTAATTCGGAATAGTTTTTATGAATGATTTTTTTAGCTTAGTCAGTAATTTTATAATTATTAATTATATAATTTAACTAAACTCCTTGTTTAGTTTAACAAGCGACGAAAGTATGATAAAAACAATAGAAAGTAATAGAATTACTTTTTATATTTTGCGGGCTTAATAAGATTTTTTAAAAATATTTCCTTTATTTAGTACATGAGTTTTGTGCCATTGGATAGAATAATACACTTACTTAAGAAATTTACAACAGAAATGATCAAAAAGTGATCAATATTTAACCAATTTATGTCGTTACTATTGCTTAAACCGAAGTTAGTGAATTATATTTGCTGTAGAATCGAATTCTAAACAGTAACACAATCAGCTAGTCCCAGATCCCAGGCGGCCAAGGGTAATCAAAGCTCACTTAGATGAACTCCCGGCCATGGACAACGCCAACTCGAGAGCAAATCGTAGTCCGGCAGAGAAAGCTTCGCTGCCAGCGAGAGCATGATGCAACACTCCGACCAGAACCAATGCAGAATGGAGGAGGAATGGAGGCGCAGTTGCAATGCCAAATGCACTTCGTCTATCCATTTGATGCGCCTCCACCACCAACCGGCGTCGGGCCAACCCCTTACTCACTGTTTGCATTATTATGCAGCTGAACTGACTGCCTGGCAGGCTGCCTGGTTGGTGGTGTGGCGGTGGTGGAGCAAAGCAAAATGCGGTCAATGTCAGTGGGGCTCATGTCGTCATGTGGCGCCACACAGCAGGCGGTGGAAACGGGGTTGGCATGTTCTCTGTCTCGCTCCCTCTCTCACGCTCGCTGTTCTGTTTGGCGTATTTGTTTCGTGCGCAACGAACGCATTACATGCGTCGATATACAACGTCGTCGTCGTGGTCGTCGTCGTTGTTAGCCCTTGGCCCTTGGCTAGAGCTAGAGCGCGTAGCCGCTTGTGTGTGTGTTTGCATTTACGCCGTACGATTAGTGGCGGTGCGTAGAAGGGGAGGGAAGTGTGGAGAACCATCACCACCTCAGGGGAGGCTCAGTTGTTTTCCGGCGAGGAAAGTGGTGTTAAAGTGTTGATTACTCTAGTTCGAACTAGTTTTCCCGCTCTCAATGCCACCGTTAGCCGCTGGGCGTCTTGGACGTTACTCCACCGGTTTTTAGGTCAAGTTCTGTGTGATCGGCTTGTTACCCCTCGGCTCTGCGAGCCACACACCAGCAGCATCTGCATCTGCTTTGCTGCTCGCTCTGTCGATGCATCCATACCGGACAGATGCGCCGGATGTGTGTGTGTTCGAGATAGTTCGTCAAGGTGGCCGCCACCGAGGCATCTTGGAATGGTAATAATGGATGACCTTGGCTAGCTTGGCTGGTTAGCTACTTAGCAGAGCAGTAGCATAGCTGCTCATAGCGTATCCGGTAGGTGTGAGGGAATATCATTTGATTCCATGATACCTTGAGTTTGCTCGATGGAGGCTGCGAAGATGCAGTTCCATCTGTTTTAGTTAGAGCAGCTGCGGTTGATATGCAGAGCAGAGTGACTGTACTGCCTTCCAACCGCATCAGAAGAAGCAAAGCAATGGATAGTGTTGGTCGAGAGTAGAGTCTTCTAATTTTATAATTCATTCGCGCGGAATTTAAAAATAATTCTTCGCACCCTTTGCCTTCAAGGACTCGAAGGACTGGCCGGTCCTAGCTGTGATCTTCCCGTCTGTCGCTCGTCGAAATCGATGAAAGCGGTGCCCCCTTGAGTGAGTGGCCAATCCATTCACTTCGTCACCGTCCGCCTCCGTCTATTTTTGTCCGCCATTCATCGGATCCAACGAGTTGCACCAGTTTTGGCGCATCGTAGCGGCGGTGGTGGCGGCAGAGGCAGTGGCGACGACGTAGGGCCCGCGCCCTCGTACACTAGACCTAGATTTAGAAAATGGAACCGAGGCTAGGTCGCTCAGCGCAGTGCTCAGAGCTGCTGGCAAATGGGGGGGACCAACGAGAGCACCGTTTTGAGCTAGAGTTACTGCCGCCTGCAGTGACTTTGAATCTCCTTTCGGTTACTTGCGTGTGTGTGTGTGCATTTGTATTTTGGACCGTTTGATGGGCGCTATTTTTACGCATCTTCTACTGAGCCGATTTTCTAGTGTGCAGTGTGCAACCTGCTGTGCGCTGCGTAAGGAGGAAGACGATGCTGCATCTGCAGTCCCTTAACGAGCACTCAGTTTATGGAAAAAGTGAAGATCTGCATGCACTTGCACTTGGATTGCATCGACAGAGAGCAACGCGCACGATTTGCCACAAAACATACAGCATAATGGGACGTTCTTTGATGGGATTCATGTTTCTCTGTGCGTTTTACGAGACTTTCTCTTTTGGGTGCGTGGTACCGTTTGGTTGGGGTTGGTTTGCAACACAACACGTGTGCGCACATCATCATAACCGGGATCAATTTGTACGCGTCGCGGTTTTGCCGCTGTCCACAATTCGGTCATAATCGGTGAAACAACCCGGGCCCGCCGCCCGGTAATGTTATGCTCGCAAGACCGCACACAGAATGCCGCCAGACCGTCGAGACGATAAATGTCACTTTTGTTGAGGTCCACGGAAGACGAGCGCTGCATAAAACCATAAATCGCCTCCCTCTTCGCCTCCTCTTCGACTGCTGCAGAGAAGATCCTTTCGCAGCGAAGAGGATCCTCGGAGACACGACAAAACCGAGACATGATCGCAGCAGCCGACGACGACGACGACAACGACGACGAAGCGAGAAACCTCTCGGTCGCCAATGACGCCAATGACGCGTCACAAGTCCAAGAAGGCGGGTTGTAAAACGGTGCAGAGCATGTGCAGCGTGCAGCTCCAGCAGCTCACCATTGATGACCTACTTCCTTCGGGGGTTTTGGTGTGGCCACAAAACAAAACATCGTTTTTTCGAGGAGGGGTGTCCGCCACACCGCACTCTCCCCCTCCGAGTTCCGTTGATTACTCTTAGCTGGCTGCTCCTTTATCCCGGTCCCGGGAGGGTGGCATGAATATGCAACCATCGCATCGCTCCACGCCGCCCGAAAATGCAACAACACTTATTACGGTGCAATTCGTGCCGGGTTTTGGGGGGCAGACCGTGGACCGTGTGCGGCGTGACACGGATTTTGGGCATGACCTGGTCTCATGCCAGGGGCCGGAGGGGGGATGTCGTCTGGTAAGGCCCCTTTGGCGCATTGTGTGTTAGTGTTTTTTTTGTTGTTGTTGCGCTGCTCATAATTGTTGCTGCCAGCGAGAATCGATCCCCGTGGCATAATGTTGTATGTTGCCGCGTTAGTGCCTGGAACCGAACTGAAACATATTCTCTGGATAAAGACACAACAACGTAAGGTTGAACAATAAGGGAATGGTGGATCGCTAGCTAGCTCTCTGCAACCGAATGCCTTCGCCGGGTCGACGAGACTTTGTTTTCTTAATATTTCCTTTAATTTGGCGAGACAGTTTCCCAGCTCCCGAGGCGGCCCCTGCTTTGGAAAGCCTCTGAAGGCTTGGTCATGGTCTGCTGGTTCATGATCGCAGACACGGCTCACGGGCGATCGCTCAGCCGATGATCCTCGTTCTGGTGGCCCTCGCCGACACCGACACCACGTAATGTGTGTGTCTGGAGAAAGTTTCCCACTTTTTTTTTTATTATTATTACAACTCAGTCTCCAATGTTCTCCCTAGCTGGCTTCCCTGGTGCTCCCCGCAAGCCTCCTGCTGCAATCTCTAGCCAACACAGCCCACCGGAGAGTCCCCAAGCAAGGAAGGAAGGGTGGGAATGCAATTTGCTGTGGTTTGCTAATTGCACGGGAACACGGTACGGGGGGTTCGAAGGTGTCTACCGTACTTCCGGAGCACTTTTGCAAAAGGGAAGGACTGGTTTACGCTGAGCATAAATCATCATGGCCACCTTCGGGGTCCTTTAGGGTGCTGCCCGAGGCAGGGGCGGGCGGGAGGCATCTTTATAGCGATGGAATCTGGTTCAAACTAAAGTTGCCAGAGCTTTCCTTCCAACCCCAAAACCAGAGGACCTGAGTTTGCATAATTTGCTTTCGTTGCTCTTCTCCATTTTGTGTTCCCTATTTTCATTGTGTTCTCTTCGGAAACGGAATTATGAATAATACATTACTGCATGCATATCGTGCAATGCCTGCGGTGAGTACATTTTACGCACCATTAAACCATAGTAAATATGTGGAGAAAGTTGGTTTCCCTAAAACTCATTAGTCTCAAATGAATGTACTTTTAACAATGTCCGGTCCCTGGTTGTGGATTGTGTTTAACAGGAAGAAACGAATCTTCACTCAAAAGTAAGGTTCATTTGTGGGCTTGACATCAAAATATACTTCAAGACCACGGTGGATTGATCGTGTTGTTCGACTTTTGAGTGCCAAAAAATCTATTTTCCTGATCTACGAAAGGGATAGACCATAGTGCATGTGTCGTGGTCTTTTCTGACCACTTCCCGTACCCAAACAGAGGAAGAAAACGAGAGAGAGACAGAGAGACCGCGACCAGTTGGAGCATGATGTCGTGCGCGAGATAATCTTATGGTACGTCAACAGGCGCGTATGCTCGCCCGCCGGTCGCTTCGTTGGTGTGTGTCGGATGGACGGATGTTTATCAGTGTGTCATCTGCTTTACGCAACACACATTACGCGTTCCCCGACCTCGGTCAACAGGAAGGTGGAGCTGGGTATGCTTCAGGACGTCCAAGTTATTGAAATTGTGTTCCTCTTTTACTGAAGATTCAACTTATTCAGAACGTACTGATACTTTTAGTACCCGAAAAATGTTGTATTTTTTATTATTTAAAAATGTCTAAATATTCTAAAAGCATTTGGAAATAATAAATTTAACCGGAAAACATAAACTCATAGATGACTGAATCGAAACAGATGACCCTAGGCACCTGAGAGAAGTTAACAAATCATGCCACAACATATGCAAGATGTAAATTTGCTTTAAGAAAATATGAATCGGTATGTTGCTGGCCAACATGTTGCGAAAAACGAGGCACGAACAATTACATAAACACACCGTTCAAACAATCGAACACCCGTACGTACGTACCCCGCCTTTTTTTTACACGATGCTCGAGTCGAAACGGAACACGGAGTATGTGCTCTCACACCTAGCGGGTGTTACATTTCCATTCCCCACACACACTAACCCCTCGTGGCAGCACTCCGCAGCAAACGGCCACCCTCAGCACCGGACCGGACGAGCGCACACATAATTAGTACGGATTTCATAATCACCCACCCACGGCTCACACCACAGCCCCCCCGCCCCCAAAGTCCCAAGCGGGGTCCGAGGCGATGATTGTGTTTGATCGACATCTATTTCCATTTTATCCTCGCACGGTTTGAAGTACGCTTGAAATGAGTTTCTTAAAAAAGTTTAGACATGTTGTTTAGACGAAATGACAAATTGACTTTGCCAGTGCGTAAAGTGAGTCCGTGTCCGACATTACGAGTGTCCGAAATCTACCGTGTACCTGGGCGCTTCCGCTGCTCCACGGGGCTCAGCTGGGCAACAAATTAGCGTTTAGCCGCCGAAAAACGCGACTCGAGGGGGGAGGGGGTGTTCCAAAACTACCACAAAAACTAACTGCCCCACCACCCATTCATCGGACATCCGCTAACGAACCCGCACGCCGGGCCTTCCCCATCGCACACCCATCTTGTGGCAATCGAGCGCGAACGCCACGCCGTCATGTGCTGCAGTAACGCGTCGATTGCGGGGAGCGCGCGCGCGCGTTCGCATTCACGCTAGTGTGCGACCCACTTTCAGCGCCTACTACCCAGCGAGCGAGCGAGTAAGCGAACGAGGTGCGGCCCGGCGCGACGCGGTATGATGCGATGCGGTGGCCTACTGCACTTGGCCAATTTTCACTCTCGATGGAGATTGCGCAATCACATCGCCATCGCGCGGTGGTAACGGTGGGGGGACGATGGAGCGTTTCTATTCATAGACCTACAACAACTAACGCTTGCAAAGGGGGGTGGTATTCAGGAGGGTGTGTGTGTAGCGGTATGCACTCTCTAGAGAGAGAGAGAGGGAGCGCGATGTGCGCGAGGTCGCCACGGATTGATGAGATGAAGCTGAAGCTCACTACTGTAGTAGACGACGGTGTGAGCTGCCTCTCGCTAGTGAGAACCGCGATCAGGCGGCTCACTCGAACTCTGGCGAGAGTGAGAGTTACTACAACTACTACTACTACTACTGCTCATAGGCCATTAGTAGACTTAAACGGGCCGCCGCGTGCTTGGCCGCTCTGATCGCGGGACCGCGACGACGCGACGTACCATGGACCAATTATTTGTGGAACGCGCCGGATTTCGCGCTGGTGTTGGCTGCTTCTTCTTCTTTTTGTTTTCCAATGCCGATGCCTTCTGCCCCGTGCTTCGAGCCACTCGATGAGAATGTGAAATCGGTACTAACCGACTACTGCTACTGACCACAACCACCTCGAGTAACACTAACAGTGGTAGTAGAAGTAGTAGTAATGTTACTACTACTACTACTAATAGTAACAGCAGCAACACTATTGGGAAACGATACACTTTCGGAACCACACTACTTCTCGGGGTACCCCCACAAATGGTGGTGCGGTGGTGGTGTGATGATGGAGACCTTCAATTTCGAGAACTACGCTTACTAGCGACGCACGAACCGAAAGACGAAACAAAAAAAAAAGAGAAAACTAGTCAGGAGGGGTCTGTGGGGAGGGGATTAGTGAATTATTTACTGCCCAAAATAAAGTATCCATAGCTGGTACGCATGCCTTCGTGTGTGTGTGTGTGAGAATGTGTTGCAAGAGTCTCTACTACTAGTTTCACGCGGCACGCAGCGAGGTCGTAAAGTGAGACAGACGTATCGTTGGGCTCTGCTGCCCTCACACCGGGGGTGTGCATGTGTGTGAGCAGGAACGAAGTAGCTACTAATCTTAATCGCGCTAATGAAGGGTTGAACGGGGTGGATGGGTTGGTGAAAAAAGGGTGGAAGAAGGGTAGATTAGTGGAACACAAGGTGAACCTAGACCTAGATAGTAGCGCAGCGTGTCGTATCGTCGAGCTGGCCACCAGTTTGCCTTCCCCAAAAACGCTTAAACGGTTGGAAAACTAAATTTAAATATTTTTAAAATGGATGAAACCGTTTTTAATATGCGTTCAATGAGATGCTGCTGGCGAGCATAAACGCAGCTGTCGTAAAATCCTTTAGCCTTGTGAGGTCTATTGAGCCAAGATGGCGGCTACTTGATTGTCATTTTACGTAGCAACAAGTCTTCTCTACCGAGCATGTCAATCAGATCGAATTACATCAAATTGAAAGAACTGCTTCCGTTTGCAAATAAACATTTCTCGATCTCAAACTAGTGAATGAGTTCCACGGGATCACGGGAACGGGTTGCGCCCTAACCTAACAAACGGGATCGCGACAAGCGGATGGCAGACGCACAACACTTGGACCGTTTCTCGTTTCGAACGTTTTTTTTTCTGTTGCCACAGCGCGCGTCAGCACCACCGCCGACGAATTTGGTGTTTCTTTATTTCGGCTCACCGCCTCTCTTCTTTCCCCCCTTTCTTGTGCGCCGTCGCGTCTGCTCCACCGATTTAATAAATGTGATCTTTGTGCGCCTTTTTCTTTTTGTCTCTCTGGGCTCTGGGGTTTGGCGCGTTGGTTATTGCGTTACTTTGCCGAAAACCGTGGAACCCCCCACCCGCTGTCTGGCAGCGATCGCGCGCCGCGCGACAATGTTCAGACGTGTGTTGGTCGACAGAAGATGGTGCAAGCTCCTACGGTTGCTGCTGCTACAGCGAGCAATTATGTAAGACGTCTCGGAGGACTGCTGCTGCTGCTGCTGCTGCTGAGGATACGACTCGACGATATTTTGGTGTTTCTTTTAAATTCGTCCATCGCGATGTCGTTTCATTCACAGAAGCGCTCGGTGCGTCAGCTGGAAGAGGAGATTAATAAGAAGCTCATAGAAAAATGGCTTTCGAGGCAATAGTTAGGTGTGATGTGCTGGATGTTAGATCTATTCCAGTTGAGGGAATTGGTGCGTAAGCTGCCTATAACCGTTTGACACGCGCTGCTAAGGCGCTACTGTCATCGATGGCCGGGGGGATTTGTGTCCAATCAAACCTCCCCTTACTCTCGAGGAGGTGGAGAAAAAGGAGAAGGAGTGTCTGTGCCGTGGCCGTGAATAAACTGCGCCTCGCCATGCTCTAGACAGTAGCAGCACGTGATCGGCGATCGCCCGCGTGCCTCTCGTTCGCTAGACGGTCTAATCGTGTTTCACTTTCGTTGTGTCCCTGTTTTCGGGCTTCGGTTTTCGGCTTCGAATAAACGAGAGGCACCTTAGCACAGCTTAAATGCAGTCTTAATCATAGTTTGACTGCGCGGCTGTCAAACCAAAGACCGCGTCAATAGTGCGTAACGAATCGAATTTGATGTTCGGATCACAGATCCGTCATCGGGCCATTATTTTGATTTCCAGTAAAAAGAGGCTACCTGGGATAGGCATCGAGCATTATCTCTTTCGATGATTTGTTATCAAAAAATGGCCCTTACAGCTTCCAACCAAAATGGTTTCAAAAACGGTGCTGGGGCAATTTCGGTTTCGAATTTCGAAAGATTTGAATGCACGATCAGCCACAGCCGTGATGGCGACATTTTCGTGTAGTACTGCTTGCTGAAAGGCCGGAAAGCATCTCTGGCGCAGAGTACCTCCATAGCTGAGCGGCACACACACACGCGCGCGCGCGTACGGCATTGCTGCATCGCAGCAAAGATCGAAAGAAATAATAATAACTCGAAATGGAAATGATTCGAGCGCCAAAAGGGGCTCAAATGTGGGACACACACATTTGTCATTTCGGGGCCACCAACGTCTCTGCCTCTTGGCCCTCCCTCCTCCCTTTCGCTCATCGCGACAAGAAACCCTTTTGGCCATATGCGTACGCCATATGCATCGAAAAAATCGTCACGTTTTTTTTTCGGATTCCAAATTTCGAAACATACAGACGCACTCCAACCGACCGACCGACCGACCGACCGACCGACCCGGGGGCTGTGCGTCGTTTTGTGTCCATGTTCCAAAGAGCGGACACTGTTGCTGGAAGCACTTAAGAGTAGCGAACGGGGTTGTTGGGTTGGGCCTCGCCCGTTCCGCGAGTAACGATCAATTGTCATTACAATTTTGAGGTACGAACGGAGAATTATGTTTGCCGAACAATGTCTCTTCAATGGTTGAGTTCGCGCGCGCGCTCGCTGGCGTTGTGGCACGCGCTTATGATGCACACTGGCAACCATCTTGCATTCTCTCCACTTTGACATCGTTTGTCGTGTTTTTTTGGCACGTGTTTTCGATTTCGGTGCAATTATGCTACTCTGCGCGCCGGTCGGACGGGCCTGCGGCTGTGCGTGTGCTGAACGGTATTTAGGCTTCTTCGTGACACTCGTGTTTTGGACCTTTTCTTGTCGGTTCGCTTTTTGTTCGCGCTCGGAAACGATGATCACGCCTCGGGACGCCTGTGCGTGAGGAACCCAAAAATAAGCTATGGATACTACTGAACGATCGCACACCAGACTAGCAGGAAATTCGATTGAATTCGCGTGCAACTTCCCTGTTCCGCACTTTAAAATAGAAACGTTTGTTGGAATGTGTCCGCCACAGGCTGATCGACGAAGAAGCAGCTCCGTTTCCTTTTCTGTTGTTGGAGCTATTTTAATGTGGAATTAGCTTGCTGAAGCATCTTCCTTACCGGAAATCGGCCCAGAATGTGTTGGCGAAATGCTTGAAGCGCTAGAACAGGTTGGTTGTTGCTGAATGGTTTCCTAGTAGATCCTTTTTCTGCGAACCAGAACTGTTATAGAGTTCTCAATTTGATTTCTTTTAGCCTACTAAGATACTCAGCCCTCAAAACCTCCTCAGAGAAGAATCCCTGGTGCCGGAATCCTTTTTGCACCACGATGGCGACTTCATCTAGTAACCATTGCACAACCACGATCGCACGAAAATCGTGACCAGCGAAAACATGACCGCCCATTCTGTCGAAATTTCCCCCGAAACTCGAAAAAAATAAAAATAAATAACCCGAATAAAAAGCAACATCTCGCGCGAAAAAAATGTGTAAAACAGTGCAACCAAATGTCATAACTGTAGATGATACGCCAAAGGGGAGAGAGAGAGGAATATGCATACAATCGGTCCGGTGCGCCAAACCGTACGCTACCGTCGGGTGTGCCAGGAGATGATGCACCCCCTCCCCCCGCTCTTGTTTCACTCTCAATTTTCGGTCGTCGCTGTGATCCCAGACACTCACACACACACACACACACACACACACACGCTCGCACACGAGTGCTCGCGATTTCTGCTGCGCTTCACACGATGCACCGGGCCGCAGTTACCTCTTTTTTGTAGGTCAACCCGTAATTGAATGTAAAACGCACAGGCGGGGGGAAGGACCAGTCCTGGTGCAAGCAGCGTGCACAATATGAATCGAATTATGCACCATTTCCCCCCGTGATTTCGGTGCACTCCCTCGGTTGTGCTTGTGTTTTTTTCTTTCGGGGAGCGATCGTGCAATAATTGGGAACGTGCTGTTGCATCGCGGTGTTGGTGGCGTCTGGATTGATAATCTCGTAGAGTGAACTAGTGATCGAGCTGCAATATTAACGGGGAAAAAAGGATTTTAATTTGAAAATGCAAGGATACTCCAGGATACCTAAAGGTATTGCCTTGAAGTAAGAGAATGTCGTTTGAAGTTCATTTGTCTACAGGTTTCGTTGAACTTCATCAACATCCAAGGAACCCATCAATCCGAGTAACGAGCAGAGACCTCGCCAGGATCGATGCAGAGCACTTCGAGGGATAAGACTATGCCTACGGACCAAATCCAGACGTCCCAGACTAGAGTCAACGACGTGCAGAAAGTGCAAGTGGGCTAGAAAGGATCAAGTACTGGGACCTAGTAGCGTTGCTGCTGCTGCTCCATGGAAAGGGCCTTTCGAATTACTGCTTCTGCTGCTGCTGCTGCTGCTGCTGCTGATGGCGTGGCGCGTCTCGTCCTGTCTGTCGCTTGTTTGCTTGCCAGTACACCAGCTATCGGTTGCGCAATGCCTTCCCGTACAATTCGTGGCGCGTCAGCCATAGTACATAGTAGCACATTTTGGAAAGTTGGAATCACTGTGCCCCGTGCAGGCGGCTGGACACACTCTGGTCCCCGTCGATCGTCCTTCGATGTCCAACGCTGGCTCATCGATACGGTTCTTTTGCGCCGGCTCCGTCGATCCTGCTGCTGCTTGGCCTTATTCTTTGTCTTTCGTGATCTTTGACTCGGCACCGAGCCGTCGGAGCTGGACCTTTACGGGGCTCGAGATTTCCCTTCGACCCTTTGGTGGCCGCTCAAATTCGTCCCAGGGAAAAAAAAAACCATTCCCCCGGCGGACCACGCTGCAAAAAGGATTCGAAAGTAGATTAGCCACAGTCACGTTCCCAGACCGCGTCCTCTCCGTGGCGCGTCGCTGGCGAATCCGTGCGATCTGGGGCCGAAAATTTACTCCGAAAACAAAAACCAAAAAACAAAAACTCCGACGACTCCGGTGTCGATCGGTTACGGTGACCGTACTTGCGCTTTTGGGCTGCTCGATGAAAGTAGTTCCTCCCACGAACCACGGAGGTGACTTCCATCCTCCTACCGAAAGAAAAAAAACCCCTATTCTGTGCCGTGGCCATTTTCGCTGCCGAAATTGTATCGATGCATTAATCAAACAGGGGAAGCTTCGACTTTCTCCGAAACCGTGGTACGCGATCGTGGACCGTACACGCGGAATGGTGACACTTGCTGGAGCTGCAAATGATGTAACCGCGATCGCGATAGGAATCATGCTTTCGAAAAAGGGTTTGATATTGTTGTTCGGTGGCGGTGCTCGCGGTGCTCAACCGGATTCACCAACATTTCTTCGCGGCATTCTCGGCATCTTTTAGGATTCGTTCGTTTGTGTTTTTGCCACGCCTTCGTCAGCACCCCCGAAGAATCGGCAGCACCAGGAGCAGGAGTAGGAGCAGCAGCAGCAGCATTTGTTTGTTTGTTTTCTGCCTTCTGTCCCTGCCCAGAACTGTCGGTGGCGGTGTTCGCTTTCACCTTTTGCTACCGGCCCAGAATGTCTACCTTCCGCAATAGACCGATAGACCGACCGACCGAAGGCGGCGATCATGGCGGGTAGCAGGAATGCACACGTCCGTACTACCCCGCGGGGGCTGCGGGAAGATGACGATCCTCGGTGGGTAGATTATTTACATAATATTTACGTTAATTGCTAGTCAATTGGGGTTTTGGGTGCGTTCTCGAGGTGTGCGATCCGAGCAAGAGGAAAGGAACGAACGGACCACAGAGAGAAAGCTATTAAGGTAAGGAAGAGAAGAGAGAAGAAGATAATTACGGGGATACGGGTTTTGGTGTGTGTGTGTGTGTGTTGCTCTCTTCAACCGAAGACTACGCTTTCTTTGAGAAAAGCTTATGCTCCGGTGGTGCTGTAAACATAAAAACGGAATATGCCCACGGTTGAGCCGAGCCAGAGAGGAATCCGTTCCGTTCATGCTCTTCGTGGTGTGCGTGCGCGGTTATGGGGAATTGTAAAAGAATTACAATAAAGGTATAAGATTATGGGATGAGCGTAGCAATGCAGCTCATAGAGTGCATTTTGTGCTGCATTGTGGGGTCCGTTAGTTCGCTGTGATGCTTGTGAGTGAGAGTTCCAAACGGACTGCTTGCTGGCCATGCTGAAAGGGTTTATAGAGGGTTTTTGGTTGACGGTTCTAGGAGAATGCTAGAAAGTTCATGCACAATTCTAGCATTTATTGTATTTCGAGGTTGGTTCGCTTTGTGATCTTATGTTATGCTTTCATTGAATTGTCGTGTATGTAGACTGAGATAACAATTGCTTTGCATCATTACTATAATGTTTGAGCGTGACTTTAACATTTGTCAATACCATGATTGATTGTGTTGATACACGATCTATTAAAAAAAATCCAAATTTGATCATTTTTAACATTTGGTTAAACATGGAAATTTACGAAAAGCTGTCGTCCAATAATTAAATATTGATTCGTTTAGAAGCGACTCAAGCCTCGGTTCGTTCTTACTACAAAAATCCCCTTCGTGTGAATGGTCTAGAGGGGTTTTACGATACTGGGCGCACTACCTGGAATCCAGCCAGGATCGTCACGGTGTCACTGTGGTTCTATAAATTGTAGAAAAAGCATCTATCTGTGGTAGTCTTTGAGATGCACTCTAAAACTCAACTACACCGAGCATCCTCAGGTAGCACTAGTTTGTCGAGGGGAAAGACCGTAAAAGTGTCCCTACAGCTTTCTTTCCTTCTTCTTATTATCTCGTCTTTCCGTGTCACCCTCATGGCCGTCGTCGTCACTCGTGTGCAAACACACAGTTGATCGACGAAAAGTGACTTCTTAAATATTTTACTCACTCGCCCCGTTCGGGTTCGTTTTGGGTTTGAGGAGTACTGGGCTAGGATTTGGATTTTATGATTACCGAGGATGTTTTATGATGTCGCTGGCCAAAAGGAAAATGTCCCGGTATTTTTCCATTTTATTAGCCCCTCCTAGTGCAGGCGTTGCAAAGGCTTTGTCCCTCCCAAAAAGGATCCCCGAATTCCAAGGATAGGCTAGGCTAGGCAGGAACATTCGGATAGTTTTTTTTTGGTGCTTTTCTCTGCCACCTCGAATGTCCCTTTTCGTGCAAGCTATTTGTTGTTTTTTAACAATTCGTCTTGCGCATCTCATTTGTATATATTCGTCAGGATCCGAAAGACTGAAGAGTCCCTCACATGTAATGGCCGCAGTACCGGTCCACCTTACCTGTTGGGTAATGTTTGTTGCAGAATAATTTATGATTCCTCTCTATGTGTATGTGTGTGGCTGGGCTATGTTTCGGTAAATTGTTATACCTCTGCCTCAAACGATTCACATCCCACACCCCTCCCAACGGTACTCGCGGTCAGTAAAATAGCAAACCTTCAAACCGAGATGTGGCGAAGAGATTTGATTTCACGCCTAATGTTTGTCGCAGCCCAAAAACCAACATTAAAAAAAAAACAACTCCGTCCAACAACCGAAACGAACCGTTCTCAACCTTCAATTTGGCCAGCTTAACGCCATTGGGTGTCGCTTTTGCACGACCAATCGCGGGCGCGACTAGAAACACAGCCTCCAAAAAATTTGGTGGAATAAATTAACTCCCAGCCTGGACTGAACATGGGAAAACATTCGCCAAAAAAAAAAACTCGGCCAGACACCGGTTCCAATGATGCCGTAAATCACTCTCATTTTCTCGCGCGCGGATGCTGAGTTTCCATCCAGTCCACGCCATGTCCACTGTGGGAGAGGACTATAACTTTACAAATTAACGAAGGAAAAACGAAACGAATGTTAGGAGCATACAGTTGCTGCATTTTTTTTTAAATGAATCCATGTACATACTCAACTACAATTCCCAAAACACACTCTCTTAAATTGGCAACTTAGCAACAAAACTTCATCCATTCAACCCCATAGACGCCGCTCATTAGAGATTGATCGCGCGCAGTTAGTGTTTTGATGCAGATTTCAAATTCCGGCGGATTGCGAAGGTGTCGCAACATGGTTTCGAACAAAGCCCCGCCAGCCTCGCGCGACGAACACCGAGGACACTCTCTTTGTTTCCCTTCACTGGTACACGATTAAAGCGTTTACTCTCAACCACCAGCAGCGGCAGCGGATTATGCTTACGCACCGTGAAACCCGAGGTGACAGGTGATCGCATTTTCGGGCGCTGGTGTTAAAATGTTGCTTTCAACAAAAATCACTTGTGCATTGTGCTCCACGGGGTACAACCCGGCGGCGATGGGGGTGGGTAATGAGTAGCAGCCCATCAGCGTCGCTTTAGAAATGTGCAAACACACGTATGTATGTAAATTGTGTGTGTTTGATCTACAATAGAATGGAAGCGCGGATGATGCTCAGTGTCATCGCCATGTTAGCGGATAGAAAAATCGTTTGCAGCGTACCACAAGGTGTCACGAATCGATCACTGATTCATCTCGGTTTCATTTCGCTGCCTTTAGTTGGGGGGGTTTTTTGGTTTCAATTACTAGAACAAGTGATACTCTTTGTCTTGATTCAGGTACGTGGAAAGCTTATTAGTTAAAAGAAAATTTGGGTGAACGTTTAAAATAATGGACCATCTGTAAATATCATTTAAATCAATTTTTTTACAGATGCATTACATTGCACTTTTAGTGATATTTTCAATTTCATTAAAAAAAATCCAAAGAGTTAAGTTTAGTTTTGATAAAATGTCTAATTTGTTGGTAAGCCATTTTTCTAGTACATTCTTTGTAGTTTGATTTAACGATTTGAAGAGAGTTTGTGATTCTTCCTTCAACTGAATTGACTTAACCTATTTAGAACGGTTGCATCATGTCGTCATAGTACCATAGCGTAACTATGGAAAGCATCATCCGTCGCTACGGATCCTAGTAACGGTAGCGAAAAAGAAGCATTGTATAACCCAGCGCCACGCAATTCTAATATTAGTTTTCAAGAAAGAACTGTGTCAGTGCAAAGTACAACAGGAACCATTCCAGATCCACCGAGGTAATTCCATCTGCGAATCCAGTGCGATTTTCAATTTGCTTCAAGTCTTCTCTCCAGAGTTGCCAAAAACGGAACGTTTCAGTGAAGTTTGCGGTGCATCCCGGCTCCAAACGGAACGAACTTTACGGAAGACACAAGAGTTCGTATCGAGAGTCGCTGCCATGAACGGAAGCGTCTGAATCGCACCAGCCACCATCTGTCTCGTGACCCATTTCCATGGCCAGACGCCGCCACCACTCCCGAAAAATGGTCTCCAAAATGCGATACAATTTTTTGCCGTCGGCTCGGAAAGAATTCACCGCGAACCGATCATCCCACGCCACCGAAGCGCCATCCGTGCCTCCTCCCACGGGGCGCACGGGTTGATAGTGTTCCGTCGGCCTGTTCCGTACGTTCCGCCGTCGCGGCCAACGCAGCCGCCGCCGTGCGTTCGGTGCGTTTACATCACTGCCCTGACACAATAAAGTTTATGATAAACCCCCGCCCCCCCCCCCCCCCCCCCCCCCCGACGGGTGTGCCGCGCGAGTCGCGACAGCATTGTTAAGATCCCCGGTCCCCCCTCCTTCCACTCCCAGGCACCTCCGGTTGCGGATGGTGATGGCGGGACAGAAATGCGTAAGAGAAGTGCGTTTGGTGGCCGGTTGGTTGGTTGTGCGACTGTTGCGTGTGTATCGTCACACACTCACACATACGCACGCACATATTGGGCAATGTGCGTGGTGGTGTTGGTGGTGGCTATCGATTAATTTGGAAGAAGATCCCAGCGGGCGCGCGCCACTCCCACATACCGCCACAGAACCGTGCATCGCGGCGAAGCGTAAACGCCGCCATTGGCCATCCTGCGGGACGGCCCCAAAAGGTGCAGCCGATCCGGATCCGGCATCAAATCGATCGCACGGGAAATGCACCCGGGGCAATTAGTCGCGCTCCTCACCATCGACGCCGTCGTCATCGTCGTCGACTCACTGGCTGGCTGGCTGGCCGGCTGGTTCATCGATTGGTTCGCCAATGGGGGAGAGGGGCCGGGATGTGGTGAGCCGCGGACACGAAATCATCGTCGGCATCATCACGGCGGCAGCTTCGTCGTCGTATTGCACGATTGCCGTGTACTACTCTCCTCGTCGTCGTCGTCGTCGTCGTCGTCGTCGTGCGGCTTCGGAAAGTAGGTCAGTAGGACAGCCAGCACGCCAGCAAACCAACCAACCAACCAGCCTGCTCACTGGTCGTGTTCGTCACAGCGTGAGTACTCTCTCGTGCTCTCTCTCGTGCTCTCTCTCTCTCGTGCTCTCTCAGTCTATTCCTCACGCATCATGCGATTGCGTGCCCACCAATACCTCGCGATCCGTCGCTCCCTCCCTTTCAAACCGCATCCGCGAGGGCCGCACAATATGGTCATCATCGATGCGCCTCCACCGACCGGATCTGCCTCGCAGTCAGTATCCCTTCCCTTTTTCTCCAGCTCGTGTCTGGTGCGTACACGGTGTGTCTGTGTGTGTGTGCGCGCGGTGTTGTAATCGTTGAGTCTACGCACCACACACCGCAAACGCACCTCACGAAAGGTGAGCTTTCAAGCGATGGGGAGCGATCGCGCTCCACTTTCCACGCCGATGACGCGCTTGGCAGTGAAATGAAATCGAAAGTGAGGATCACTCGCGCGCCTGCAACTAACGGAAGTGACGTCGTCTTCGGCGGTACCGCGGCGGCGGTGTCGTTGCTGCGAGCGCCGCGATCGTTGGTTTGGTGGCTGAGAAATGTTAATGCAAACGCGCATACACACATACATGCACACGTGCGGGCATACAGGACGATCGCGGAAGGGTTGCGGTAAATGAAAGTGAAATTGCACGATAAACGGTAATAAGCGAGGGTTCCAGATGTTGGAGCGAGGGTGGTTGGAGGCTTCCGCGTGATCTCCGTTGTTTTCTTGCCGTTATTGT
The DNA here is from genome assembly GCF_943734745.1 of Anopheles darlingi. NCBI lineage: Eukaryota > Metazoa > Arthropoda > Insecta > Diptera > Culicidae > Anopheles > Anopheles darlingi. The sequence continues at coordinate 64,201,095 of NC_064875.1, forward strand.
TTTAATTTGAATTCGATTTGAAATCCAGCGCCAACTGGAACCCCCCCCCCCCCCCCCCCTTATTGAATTCGAAATGAAAAGAAATGTTTCCGCTCCGCACGTAGCAGGATGTCAAAACACATTCTGCACGACGAAATGAATCATCAAGTGTGCTGTGCGATTGCTCCATGATGGCGTTCCGGTAATGTCTGTTGCTGATGTCGTAAATCATGGATCCATCAGCACGAAACATCCAGAACATGCGCTCTCGGTCTCTCTAAACTGTCCTAATCGCAGGTACCCGGGGGCGTTAAGGGTGCCTGGAACCCTTTTTGGGAATCTGATCCCGCTCGTCATAATGAGGTCATGGACAAGAAGCGGGACCGTTTTTCGACAGAACTAACCAGTGGTTTGTGCGAAAAAAAAAACATCTTAAAACAAAATGCGGTGCCTTCTCGGAAGTGAGCTTCCTTCCTTCCCGTGCCAGACGCGCACGAATCGTCTCGCGGCTAACGCCATCAACGTTGTGCGGCTCCTGTGGCTGACAATGATCCCAAGAATGTCGGAGAAATTCGCAAAATAGAATCGCGGTACACAAACAAACAAACGTCCCCTTGGGGACGGCATCTTCTCTCGGTGTCATTTCGTCTGTCATTTGGCGCTGGCCGGCCCGACATACCGGGCCTCCGCGAGTCCTGAGCAAAGGGAAAAGTGGTAACCGAAATTCGAGGGAGGCGTGCTGGATGCACACGAGGGTCCTGCAGTATGCAGTGATTCCTTTCACCGCCAGTTGGGCGGCCCCGTGTGTGTATGTGGAAGGGATTTCGCGTGAAATCCACAAAAAGGGCGCCCACCATAATTGGCGAGCCTCTCTCTCGCTCGCGAGATAGAGAGAGAGAGATCGCTAAAGGAGAAATCGGCAAGAAAGGTTGCCGCTGGCCAAGGAGGAAAAAGGGTACAATTCGTCCACCAGCGTGGTCTACGCTGTGCCATTGTGTAATGGCGGCTCTCGGCGTGCGTTGCGCTTTTGCTGCAGCATTTCATCATAATCCTCCGGCTCTGGCCAATCCTTTCTCCCAGGCTCCCTCCACCAAGGGACTTTTTCGCGTGAGGAAAGTTCCAAGAAAAGGAAGAAGGAGCCAGTTCCGTGGAAGGATGTGTTGCGAAAGAGCGTGATTGCCATCCGGTCCTTCCTTGCATCTTTGGGTCGCGCAGGGCAGAGAAGGATTGATGGAGCCTTCCAGGTCTCCAGGAGGAAGCCCGCCTTCTTCTTTTGGTGGGGCGTAAAGGTTCGGAGGAAAGGATACCTGATCGCAAGATTGGCGCAATTTAACACGCGCGGCGAGAGGGTGAGAAGACTAATCTTGACCTGATGGCGGTCTGGGAACCCTCGATTGGCGGCGTTACATCATCGCTCCTGGCGCGCCCATCGTCAGGTCAGCTGAGTGTTGGTCTCGCGGTCTGTTCGGTCTGGTCCAGCGTCTGTCGCTCGCTTTTGAGGATCTCTCGTCGGAGGATAAGAGTTAAGAAAAGAGGAAAGAGATTATCTTCCTCGTTGTGTAACTATACAAGACAACGGCACTAGTCTTTAAGGAAGAAAGGACTTCCCTTACCTGAAGTTAAATTTGGCTGTAGAAAAGCGAATGTTGAGATTTTTGCGTCATTTTTTAATATTTTTTATAATATTGAAATGTAAAATTATTTATTTTCCTTCAAACTACAAGAAACGTCAACCATACAACATTTCAATAAACTTGAAAATAGGTTGATGGAATATGTAATGCTGATTGAATATTAATCGGAACTGAGTTACACGAGACACTATAGTAACCGACCAATTCCAATCCCACGCATATCACCACACGATAGGAGATCAGACCACAGACGGTCACGAGTAGTTCCCCATTTTATCTCCTTGATATAATGCTAATGGAGTGTAACATCCATCGATTTCGATTTGCCGGTGGTGGTCCTCCTTCAAATGCAAAACGATAAAAATCCCCAAAGCCGAAACCTCCCGTTTCCACCCTTCTGGTCTTCATTATGCAATGGCCACCGTCACCACCAGGTGACCAGGCCAGGCCGTAGTCCGGAGGGGTTATCGTTGTCACTTACTCCACTTTGTGATCGCGTTCCCTCTCTCTCTCTCCCACACACACTCGTGGCGTGGCGTGGTGGCGGCTTCCTTCCTTTACTGCTGGTTTGGGTTTTTGGAATACATTTTCCTCAGACGCGTGGCTCAATTTTCGGTTTTCAATTTTTACATCATTCGTCCCGAGTGCGGAGTGCGTGCGTCTGGTGATGCGTCTGGGTGTATTAGTTCACGGTGGCCGCCGGTAACCGCCGTAAGCCACACGCACGCGGACCGTACCGTACACGACACTTTCTCCAATCCGATGACGACGACGACGACGACGACGATGATGACGATGATGGCGATAGTGGCGTGTTGACAATATATGTGTCGCATTAGCCGAGCGCGCGCGCTCTATTGTGGTTCCGGGCACAGGCCCCCTTCTGTGTGTGTGGTAAGAGATGCGCACAACGCGGCGACGACGGCGGCGGCGGCAAGATGGACGGTTTCCTTTTGATGACAAAATGTGGTTTCGGTAAGCGGAAACCACGCATCGATCATCGCGTGCACGCGTCACCGTTCATCAGCTGGCCAACGAGTATTTCTCATGTTTTTCTGCCCCTTTTTGGGTGAAACGAGGTGGAAGGTATAAGCGCCATGAGAACCGGTATATGGATCGACAGAGAGAGAGAGAGACCTAGAGACCGAGAGACGGAGAGAGTGCATTCCGGAGCGGATACACGATTAGCACATTCGTGGTATTGCCTCAACCGTCCCAAAAGACATGTACCAGACAGCCATTAAAGTAGATTACAAACGGAAGCATCGCGCAACGAGTGGCGGAGCGATGCATTGGCACCTTTCGATCAAAGCACTCTTTGACCAACGGCGGCGGGCGCATCTTTTGCTCTTGTTGTACCGGGTCAGTTCCGCCATTACAACAGGCGCGCCCTGTAGGTGTCGTAGTCGAGTGGCCACCGGAAGCACCACTCCCCAAATTATGACCCTTCCTTGGTTGTTCTTCAGACTCCTCGCACCGTAATTACGCACGATCGCATAATCGCACTGTGCCAGAAGGGGAAAGAAGAAGAAAAAGAAGAAGAAGAAGGTGCATGACGTTGCCTGTTCCTGGTTCCCTCCATGGCTAGACACCATGCATGCCGGCAAGTGCTTTTAACGATCCACGGCGTACCACCGAAAGCCGAAAGTGCACGCTCACCATCGGCCATCGGGTTTCGTTGGGAAGGTTTTTTTTTTTTGGTTTCGGTCGAAACGGTCGATCCGGCATCAACGGAAACTGGAAACGGCCTGGCCTGGCGTGCTGCGCTCTCTGTAACGCGCACACCGAAAGTAGGTCGTCGTCATCATCAGGGCACAGTATCAGTAGCATCCAACCGACGCCGCCGTCGCCGTTGTCACCATCATTCATTTGTCATTTGGTCTGGCTTTGGGGTTTTGTGTGTGTGCGCGTGTGTGTGTGCGCGCGTGGTGCTCGAGCTGCTACCTTTTTCGCCGTACGAATTGTTGTCACGCCGGGCCCGCCGCCGGCCACTTTCACTTATTACATGAACGAGTTGTCAACGGGACGGGATCGGCACCGAACTTTGTGTTCCGAACCGGACACTCCCCGCCAAATCCCGTTACCATTCTTTGTGCTTTTGTCCCCCCCCCGGTAAAAGGGCAATCCTGGCCAGAACGAACACTTAAGAGGCAAAAGTAAAGGCTAAGAGACTCCGTTGAAGTGGTCCTGTCCTGATGACCGGTAATGCGGGAATTACGTTTCCATTCCTCTGGGAACCCAGGCAAACGCTTGTGGCGCGGGTATTACTTCATCCAGGAGAAGGTGAAAGAGTACGGAAAGGTGACGGAAGGTGCGGGAATCGCACCTTTGAAACTCGATCGGCGATCGGCACCGGTACCTGCTACTGCTGTTGATGGCAGTGGTGAGCTCACGCTCGTCTGGACTTCACCTTCTTCCCTGGTGGATCGGTCGGTGAGTTCCTGTCCTTTCGCCGGCGTTCGAGTGAGTGAGGAGGGCCAATAAAACAAAGCGAGAGAGACAGAGAGAACACAAGCAAACGGGGGAAAAAGTCTCGTAGACCCTTGGCGTAAGCCTTTACCGGTGCCCGATGGGATGAAACCACTTTGCGTGAATCCTTTAGTGGGATCGCAAAACAGTTTGAAGATTGCGTTAGAATTTGATAAATAGGAATAGGATGTCTGTTTCTAGAGTAAACAGAGAGATCATTTGTGTCTTTAAGAACACTTTCCTGACTTCAAATTGCGCTAATACCGCATTTGATCGTACTACAGAGAATAGTCTAGCACGATCCGGTCTGAGATCTTCCCTCAGTTCTCCCCGAAAGGTAAGGATAAAATCCCTTATCATGCATCAGTTCAACCACGTGTGTACCATCCACACCGCACACGACACACGGTAAGGAGGAGGATGTGGGGAACAGCAGCTTCTTCTCACGCGCGTCGTTGCTGATCTCTCTCACACTGCTGCTGGTGGTGAGTGTATGCCAGCGAAACCGAAAGTGATGAGGTGAGCTGTTGTGAGCTGAGCGCAAGCCAGCCGAACGCAATCCGAAGCTCCTAGCCCCAAAAGTGGGCCAACGAGAGCGAGAGTCGTCGTCGTTGTCGTCGTCGTTGTCGGGGCCTGCATTCGGTTCTCAATCCACAACACAACAGCGCGCGCGCCCCCCACCGCGTGTGTCTCGCAGACACAAAAAGGGGGGAGATGCGATGATGATGATGATGGTTGCAGTCGACGACGACGACGAGGGTGGCGTTTTCGGTGTTAGTAGGCTAAGCGTCGCCGCCGCCACTGCCGCTGCACCCCCCCTCCCCGTCAAGGAGCCACGACGATCCCCCCTTTTTCGGTGACACGGTTTTTATTTCGGACTCTCGCGGTTCTCGGTCGGTTCCCCCGGTGAGTGCTCGTGGGTCTTCATGCGTTCGTTCGCTCGGCGGGTTCGCTCGCTTGCAAGAAGGACGCTCACGCACCGCATCGTACCGGGGTTCATGGGTGCCTTGGGCCTCACTCGGCCATCATTCACTCACTTGGCGGCGCCTAGCCAACACGCGTTCGCGGCGGTTTCGCGCGGTTCTCGGTTCGAGCTGTGTTCTTCTGTTTTTTCCCTCTATTCTCACCACCGCGCGCCACAAGTCGTCATTCTTCTGCCACCGGAGCCGCAGTAGTGTACGGCCCCTTCCCCCGGGGGTTCCTGGCGTGTTTTTTCTCTACCTGCCTGCCGGGCCAGCAAAAAACACAAACCCATCTCTCCGGTACCACCATCACCATTATCGGTCGAGCGCGGTCGGTCTGCGAACGATCGCTGGGCTACTACTGGGCTTGCACTGTCTACTTACAACACCACACCGGACGACCCGGTCCGGCCAGTTTCCGTTCAGTAGTGCACTGGAGTAGAACACCCGTACGGGCAGGTTCGAACCGAACCGAACCGAACCGAAACAACCGGACGCCTATCGCGAGTGTCTTTTTCGGGATTGTTGCAGTAGTACATCCCTTTTGCGAAGGGTTCTGCTTGGTTCTTGGTATCTACACCACAGCGTGTGCCTCTAGGACATTGGACTGTCGAAGTGTGAAGTTTAGTGTTTGTTTGGAATGTGATCGCGATCGCCGCGCGGTAATTAACTACTGTTCCAAGTGGATCTATTACTTCTGCCATCCTGCCATCGATCCCGGAGGATGATAATGAACCCACCAAGGTGGCACACCTTTCGGAGGCTTTCCACCGTGATCCGTGAGCACGCAGTGATGTTGCATCACAACATAATGCCACCAAACGCCACCACCACCATCGTGGCCGTACAATCGAAATACCGACACGCGAGTGCTGCTTAGTGGCTGAAGAACCAGGGATTTCA
>NC_064875.1:64212041-64232041 GCF_943734745.1 Anopheles darlingi
ACAAGCATGCTAATGACCCAGTTCTTGGGCCGTGCGTCTGGGGCTGCTCGCGTACTTGTTATTCATTTTCGCCCAGATGTCGTGTTTTTTTTGTGTTTGGTGTAGCGAAGAGCCGGCTTCACCATCCGAGTGCAAGTGCACTCTCTTCGTCAGTAGAACGAACGGGTTTGTTACGAAGATTCCTTTCAGATGCAGATGAAAGACAGAAGAAGAAGAAGACGGTGAAAGAGACACAGCGCAGCGCTTGATAAAAGACTTTCGAGGAGAAGATACAGCCATGGTTGCTTTTGTTTAAAGAATGTACAATTAGCCGAAATGGCGCTAATCAAACGTATTCTTCTCGGTGCCTGATATGGAGTCCTCTCTGTCTCTGTTTTTTTGTTTCAAGAAGAATCCATTTGCAAGGTATTGTCGCATCATGGCGTTGTTGCATAGATACGTTCTTGAGTAGGCTTTGGAGGTAGCTGCATTGTTGCGTTGCGCTGGGCTGGGCTTATGCTATCGCTAACGGCTTCATTCTCAATCCTTCGCGAGATGGATTCTTATTTTGAAGCGAAGATTCTGTATCCAATGCCGGTGTTGTCACTGTTTCCCCAGCTGAAAACAGCTCCCTTACAAAGGATATAGTGTACATGTGGCTTAATACCGGTACAGAAGCACCCAACACAAAGTACTCGATTGAAAAGTAGCTCAAGGTCTCGCCTGCTGGGATTAGTCGCATCCTGGAAAACTCGGAACGCGCGAGCGCTCGCGTGTGTGTGTGTGTGTGTGAGTCCCTATTCGCCATGTTCTCGGATGTCGGTCGGATGCATTTCCGCAATTTCTACATTTCTCCAGCGGAACAATCTTCTTTCCAGCGGATATGCGAGTCGATTCTTTTCCCGTTTACCGGCGCCGTCTCGGAGTCTGCCGGAAAGACTCCGCACGCGTGCATCCGGACCCGGAAGCGGCGTTGTTCCCTGTTCTGCGCTCGCCCTCGGCCAAGATTTATCGATCTGTTTTTCGGACTAGCGAGCGCCTTGTGTAGCTCGCTAGGCACCGCACCACCACCACCACCACCACTCCCTCCATGACCTTGGCACTCCTTCGGCGACCTGATTCCTTCCGAACGAACACCAAATCGTTTCTCGTTTCGAGGCATTTTTGTGTGTGTGTGTGCGTGTGTGTGTGTGTGTGTGTGTGCAAAACAAAAAAACGGAACGCGAATTCGAGAATGCGAATAGCGTCGTCGTCGTCGTCGTCGTCGTTCGCATCGATGTACTGTGTAGCGCGCGTCCACGTTTGTTGCATCCATTTATCGATTTTCCTGGCTCCATTACCAACAGAGTATCTAAGTATTGCTGCTACTGCTGCTAGCCGGGAAATCCACTTCCGTTTGCTGTTTTGTTCTCGCTCTCGCTCTCTCTCTCTTTCTCGCTCCTCCTGCTGGACACAAGAGCCGACCGTTCGTCGAGGATTGTTTTCCGGTGTTTACAGGCGAGAGGGTTTACCGGCAAACCGGCTCGGTAGCAAATTTCCCGCCTTTCCGGTCCGATGGTGCTGCAGGTGTATTGTCGCTTGTTCGGCGTTGTTTTTGTAGAATACATTCTGCAGCCGCCGTGCTGCCTTTTGATACGTGTTTGGCGAAAAACGTTGCGGAATCTTTGTGTTTTCCCTCTATTGTGGCAAATCATTTTTCATGAAGAAACGAAAAACGATTCTAGTCAATCTCGTTGGCCACATCCGTTATTCAATTGCCTTGCAGAGGAGCTGGAAAACTGCTTGGAAAAGCTAGAAACTCGTTCGCTCTCTATCCTATGCTATGCTGTGTCGTGTAATATGCTCTCCCCCCGCCGGCACGCTTCCGGCCAAACGCATCCACAAACCGCAGGCGCCCACATAATATACACAGTCCTCCCCTCTAACCCCACCCGGACCAATCTGTGGGATGGGAACCGGTTCCGATAAAATCTAGCACAAGGTCAACGCTAGAGAGTGGATATCGGATGGCTAGAGCAGCAGCAGCAGCGCAACATCATCGTGCCAGCCAAGAGAGAAAGAGAGAGAAAGATCGAAAAAGGGAAAGAGAGTGCAAGTGAGAGGCCCCAACTTTCGACATTATGCTCTTGGCGCTAGCTGGCAGGCCGCTCGGTGTTGTCGATTATGCTGGATTGTTGGTTCCCCTAGCCGGCTCTCTGCTCGCTGCTGCTGCTGCTGCTGCTGCTGTGTATGTGCTTGTTTGTGTGCCCGCCTCAGAGACGAGCATCGATCGACCAGATTTAGTTAGAACACTCCATTACGCAGACAGAGAGAGAGAGAGAAAGAGAGTGCATCTTTTGATAGGTTCTTGTCTGTTCTAAAAGGGGTCTCCATTACATTCATTGTGGAGCTGGAGAATGTGTTTTATTGAAGGGAGATGAAATAGTTGCTTAAAACTTTCAACAACCGATCCAATTAGCAACTTTAACCGAGTTCTGGTCAGGGGCCCCCAGTTCATTCATTAATAAACCCTTTGGCTGCTTGGATAAATTGTAGCACATTCGACGTCGAATGTTTTTCGTCGTGGAAACTTGTATCACTCTCCAACATGCCCAACACTGCACAGACCAGAACTGGGGAATGCAACCCCTCTCGGTTGGTCGTGAGAAAGATATCCAAAACGCTGGCAGAACCAGAACCAGAATTGCCGTCTTGCTGCTTGCTGCTGGAACGGAGGGTGCTGGGAACGGCGGTGGCAGTGGTAGCGGCATGCGGCCTATAGTGCTGCACCCCAACCGGCAACCGTCTGTGATTCTTGGGCAAGGTTCTGCGCGAATGGCGTCGTAACAGAGCGAGCGAGAGCGTGGCAGTGAGTGCAACGAGGCGAAGAGAAAGAAATTGGGACAGTCCCGAAGCCGAGGACGGGGGGAGGGGAGGAGGATGTAGAATTTTGGAGCAGCGCAAAGGGGGTCCATGTATTTCATTTTCGCTCGTTTGTGCGTTTTGCTTTCAATCAATAACTGCAGTTGCTAGATGGAGTGTTTTCCATTTTTAAGTAGTGTGTTAAGTAGGAATCTTAAGTATTTTGGCCGTTATGATACTTTTTGTATCCTCTTTCTTCAACTATAAACGCTTTGTGTCTTTTAAATGTTTATTAATTCGAAGCAAAACTGAGAAATTGCTCCTTAATATAAAAAAGCGATTACCAAATGCTATCTTTTTTAAAAGCAGTGGGATTAGGAAAACAGAGTATCAGAACTAGTTGACCACCAGAACCAGACCACCAGTGACCAGAACTACACATCACTTATATAAAAGTCTCTTCAAGGATTTACAAATACTTGGATAGTTTTAACTCACAATAGTTATAAAATGTTCATTCTTTCTTGCGAAATGGTCATAATTAATTTAAAATTAATTGAAGTTTTGAAGAAGGGAACCCATGACTAGCTGGAGAAGCTTATTATTTAACAAAAGAGTATCGATTTCTATACATCAAAATGTTCAACATTGAGCTGCATGATTACATCGCAGAAAGGGCAACGTTATTTGTCTGGAATTATTTCCATGTCTGTATTTTTGAATGAAATTTGGTTTTAAAATCTCACCTTATATGCTTGGAACATTGTAATTGAAAAGGGCATTCATGACATCTTATTATGTTTGCTAATTAATATAGTTGAACAGGAATTCACAAAAAAAAGCATAAATGATACATTCAAAAAAGCCCCCCGGAGCCGAAGATTTAAAGTGCCCCGTTCCTTTGAATCGGAATCGAATCTGGCATGCGGCTGCTCCTCATCGGTGTTTGCAAGTGACGCTGGAAAAGGCCTGACATCCGCGGATCTCTGGTCCAAAATCATCGCGCAGTGCAGTACCGGTTGGTTGGTTGGCGGTCGATTTGTGCAAATGACGTCTTCACCAGCCCCACAAGCAGAACAATAGTGACTCACCATCACCCTAATACACTGAGACACACACACACACACACACATGGACAGGGGTTGGCCAAGACGAAGGCACGTTCTGCTATGAGACAACAAGGATACGCTCGCTTCGAGAGAGAGAGAAAGAGAACGACGAAAACGAACGAAATGCGAGAGCGCACGCCAGCAAGCAAGTAGTGACCTAGTTCTCCGCTTCGCGCACACACCGCAATCCGCAAGGGATGCCAACCACCCCTCCTGCCCCCTCCCCTTCCCCGGTGTCCCCAGCTGTGGCTTTGGATTTATGAACTCGTTTCACTCGGGGTGGACTCGTTCTCGTTCGTTCGTTCGTTCGTTCGTTCGTTCGTTTGGCGGCGGCGCAAAAAGTTATTAAAAGCGGAATTTACATTTCGTTCGCTCGGCATTTCGGCGTGTGCGTGTGTTTTTACCCCACCCTCCCTCCCTCCCTCCCTCGGCCGGGTGTCCTCGGACCCGTGGAGTGTCCTCTTCCTCGGATTTCAACCCCGGTGCACACCCGGGGCATCGATTGCTTTTTCGTCGGTCGCTCGACCGGCCGGATTCAGTTTTATTCCGATTTCTGCACTACTCCACCGGCGTACCGCTCGTGCCTGTCATGCAACAGGTTCTCCATGCGTGCGGATTCGGCGTGCAGGCAGCCGTTCCCCTCTGCCCCATTTCCACTCTTTTTCCCTCGTTTTCGGTGGAAAGAATATTAATTACCCGCGCGCCGTCCGGTCGTTTAGCCAGCCGTCCGGCGGCGTGTGTTTTGGAAAGGTGTTGAGCCAAGAAGAGAGACGAGGCCGATCATGTCGACGACGACGACGACGACGACGACGCCGCTGCGTGCGTTTTGTGCGGGCGCGATCACATTGTCATGCCAGTCACGTGTCAGATAGTGGTGTCCAAACGGTTAGGTGGCGTAATAACCGACACATTAGGGGGCTACTACACAGGGAAGGTGGTGGGTGTTGAGATTCATTTTCATGAACGAACCCCCCGGAGGGGGGCGCGTTATCAGGAGTGGTTGTGCGTGTGTGTGTGTGGGTGTGTTTATGAATCCACCAAACGGTGCATGATAGCTAATTGACTTAAACATTGGCTATCGGTAAGGTTTGTTTAGTTGTCATGTTTTGTAAACCATTTTGCTGATGTTTTTTAAACAAAACAACTCTTCGGGGCACGCGATCATTCAAGTCACCAACCTGCCGCCAGGTGCACCGAGGGATGTTGTCCAGCTTTTTGCATTCCCAAAACAAAAACTCGCCCCGCACCCCCCCCCCCATCCAACCACATTCCTTCGTAGTGGACACCTCCTTCACAGCGCCGCCTACTACCAACGATCAAACGCTCTCGCTTTTGCTCACTTTGCTCAACTCACTTGGCGCTGCTCACCACCGAGCCACATCGATGACGAAATCGAGCGCGCGCCACGATCGAAAGCCCCCGGGGGGAACCGGGCGATCGAATGGTAGAAGAGCAGCACAACACTTTTCGTCTTGCGTCCGTCCGGGGCCGGGGCCGTGGCGACCGTGGCGGCCTGCATCCGCCGTGGCTGACACACTCACGCCCGAGATGCGATGAGGTAATCTCATCATCGCGCGCGCGCGCGCTCGCTCGCTTGCTCGCTCGTTCGGGCGCCTCACCAAGCGAGAAGCGAGTTTCCTCACTTTCCTTGCCCGGGTGGTGGCGGGAACCGGTTGTGGTGGTGGTTTTGGGGCGGGTTGAAAGTGAGTTTGAAGCGACGGCGCTGCTGCTGCTGGACTTGAGGGGCGCAGAAGCAGCAGCAGCAGCAGCAGGAGGCCAGGGCCCAGCCAGCTCGAGTCAGCCAAAGATCGGAACACGGCACGTGAGATAGAGTAGCGTCGTCGTCGTCGTTGTTGTTGTTGTTGTTAGTAGATTGGTGGGTCAGGAGGGCGGGCTTGGGGGCAGGGTAGCTGCTGCTGCTGCGTGACGAAGCCGGAGTGGCTGGCCGGCTGCGGCGGTCTCTGGTGGGGGAGACAGATTGGCAGTGGGGGCTTTCGTAAAGTCGGCCGCTTCGTGAGTTTTGTCTGTTTCGCTCACCACCACCACCACCACCATCACCAGCACCATGCTGCCACTCTGCCCCCGCCCACCGTGGGGGTCCTCCAAGTTATGCATTGATTAATCGTGTACGGGACGGTGCACAAGTAGGTCATGCCAGTACGGGACGGCATGACTACTACTGCTGCTGGTGGTGCTGGCTTCGGAAGGAAGCGGATCGGAAGCGCTGCTCACGCGAGTGAGAGAATGGGAGAGAGAGAGAGAGAGAGAGAGAGAGAGATCTGTCTCCCCCCCCCCCCCCCATTTTCCACTTTAACCCGTTGTGGGTATCTCGGGGTTGGCAGCTTCGCTCTCTCGCGCGTTGCGCTGCACCCCTACGACGACGACGACGACGACGACGACGACGGCGGCGGATGTTGTCACGCGGTTGGCCTGCTTGGATGGTTGCTGCCTACCGAGCAGCTTACACACCACAATTGTCTTCACAGTGGTGGTAGTAGGCTGTTTCTTTGTATGCGTGTGTGTCTCTCTCTCTCTTTCTGTCTCTGAAACTATTGCGAAGACGACAGATGGACTAGAGAGAAGCGACGAGCGCGCGCGCAAAAAACAAAAAAAAGACATCCCAAAAACGCGCCTCAAAACCGGCATCATTTATGCCGCCATCCATTAGCATGATGAGAGCATAAAAAACAAGGGAAAAGGGGGAGAAGGGATGGATGCGGTACAGCAGCAGCGATTATTGCGTTCTGGCTTTTGCGTTGCGTTGCGTTGCGTTGCTGCAATCGATGGCGACGCAGACGCCATCTTTGGAGTTCCAAGAGCGAGTGGTTTTCGTTTTCGTTTTTAAGGAATTCAACTGGGGTCTAGGGAAACATTGCGAAGGTGTCGTTGCAGGTGCCTGCTCTGATCTGCTTCGTTTTGTTTGATGGGGAAACATAACCTCAAAAAAGCACACGCACTGCAATCGATCAATCCCGGCTCGATATCCGTGTGTCATAATAAATGACTGATTGTTACGCCTGATTGCCCGCACGCACGCGTGTGTGTGCACACGCGTCTCGGAAGGATTCAAATTTCGATTTGCTGTTCCACATTGCATAATGCATCATGCATGCATGCAGCAGCAGCAGCAGCAACATGTTCTCTGCAGAAAGCTGACTGACTTTGTTGCCGGTGTTGGCGCGATCGGATGTGTAACAGCATACATGCCCCACGACCGGCGCTGTGTGATGCATTGCAAAACGCGACATCGACGAATCGCACCAATGGACGGACGGAACGCAGCAGCAATGCCTGGCCGGTCGGTCGGTTGGATCCGCTGCGCGCGTTTCGGTGTCACCGAAGCCGTCCGTGGAACTCGTTTTACTCTCCGTTTAGAACCCTTTTACGGCGGAGGGGTTAAAAGGTGGTGTGTGTCGCGAACTGTCTTTGCCCTGGCTGCCATAACTGCCAGCGACCGCTACCACGACCAACTTTACGTACCTGTGCCCTGTCGATGCGGTTTTGAGGTGGTGCCAGCCGCGTGTGCGTGCGTGTGTGTGTGTTGTTTTTTTTGCTTCTTTGAACCGGTCGAAGGAAGGAAATGGATGTTGCACACCACCATCGCCATGCATGCTCGTCGATTATGCTGCTCGCCAAGGGTTCGCGGCGACGGCGGCGACGGCGGCCACTTGCCGCTAGTGGTTCCGTTCGAGAAGTCTCGGCAGGTTGTGCGTGCTGCTGCCCGTGTGTGTCTGTGTGTGTGTGCACGTTCCCTAGTAAGAATGTGCGGAGGGTGGCTTTTCGAAATCACCCCCTCAGAACGGTGCACCTACTACTCGCACACACACACACACACATCAGAGGGGTTACAGAGTGAGAGGGTGCATGCACTGCTTGGCACTTGCAATCCATTGCACCGCAAGTGCACCGAGTGCAGCGAGTGCAGCGGACTGCATTTCCAAGTTGCGTTCCAAATGGAAAGCGCCGCGTTGAAGCAATGGACGAAAACGGACAAAACCCTGGCCGGGGGGCCGGTTTCTCGCCTCGCTTCTTAAGAATGAAGCCACCGCAACACACAGAAGGTGCGCGTTATTTGGCGTTCGCACACAGATTTGGACACAAGATGCATGCATTCGATGCTTTTCTCCTTTGAGGATGATAACAACATTTCAATCACCCTCCCCGAGCCGGGTCCGAGTCACAACAACAACTGTTTTCAACGCTCAACGGCCATAGGACGGCGAAGGAATGTGTCTGATCGACGCGAACGGCGATCGATGTACAAATTGGTTACTGCGATAACCTCGTTCTCGCTCGTTCGCGATCGCACCGCACCATTCCGATTCCGAACCATCCGATTTCCGTTCCGTTCACACGCGGCGTACACTCTGAAGTAATCCCCACCCCACCACCCCTCCCTTGGGACCACAACGCGAACGCTGCCACGCGGCATTGCAATTGGGCAATCGAGTCGTTGTTGTTGCTGCTGCTGCTGCTCGAGTGGTTTGTGTTCGGAGTTTTCGCTTTTCATGTTTTTTGCGATTTGCCATGGAGGGTGGTGGGGGTGAGGGGGTGGTGCACCTTGGCGTTCCGTTCCGTTCCGTTCCGTTCCGTTCCGAGGCAAATTTATTGTTCACGCGACTGGTTTTTGCGATTGCAGAATGGTGGGTCTATTATGGGGTTCTGGGTACCCTGCTGATGCTGCTGCTGCTGACCGACCGCGTGGTACGTGTAGCAAATTGAATTTCTTGTTGGGTAAGAAGGTACGCGGAGTAGTTTCTTACACCTTCTTCTCCGATTTCCGTTGCCGATTCCTCGCTCGCTCCTATGGTACTGGCGATCATTTGATCGTAGATTTGGAAGTAAGCTTGTGCCCCTTGCAGTATTTGCGAACACTATCGACGCAAATTGGCAACGTTTGAAGCAAGCAAAACCTTTAACAAAAGGCAACACTGGCACACCTGCATCTCTCGATCCAAACTCATTAGCGAGCGAGTTATTGATTTAACAAACGGTGCACGACCGGATCGCCGAACCGGACCGGACGGCCGCCACCGCCTGGTACGGCTTCATCATCACCTCATAATTCATCATCGGCAATCATCGGTGGCATCGGGCGAGAAAATGCATTTTAATGAGCAAAAGCCGCGGGTGAGCTCGAGCAGCCAGCACCAGCAGTACCACCATGATGCTGGTCGGTCGCTTTTAATTATCGCTTTTCTTGGCTCGAACGCTGGTGTGAAATACGCGGATTGACCTGATTTCGATTTCGGTGCACACGGAGAGACGGTTGGAGAGAGAAAAAGAGAGAGAGAGAGTGTGTGTCCTTCGCTCGAGATACCAGGCGGCTCCATCCATCCATCTGCTCCTCATCCTTCGCTCGATCGCTCGCTCACTCACTCATCTCACCTCACTGGCCATTTGCTTTGGTGCCGGAGGACACTGGGAAATGCAAAAAATGGCTGACAAACAACAAAACTAATGCCCGATACGTTCTGTTCTCTCTTCTCGATTACAGGTATGTATGTGTGCGCGTGTGTGTGATCGCCCAGGGTGCTGCGATTATGATTTCAGAACCCCGAAAATGGAGTTCGTGAGTCTTATCAGCATCAGAAGCATGGAAACTTCTCATAGCAGCAGGAAATGCATCAACCTGCCTGCCTGCCGGTGTTGACTTGATGAACAGCTGACTCGCGCTCGGACCTCCAATCAGGTCACCCAGTAGTCGATGACGCGGATGTCCCAGATTGCCTTTGCCTCTTCTTGTCGTCAATGGATTGCGATGGCGTCTGCGATGGTTGACGCGGCAACCGAATCCATCACCTTCACCACCACCACTAACATCATTGTGGCTGTCTCTGTTGCTTCTCGCTCATTAGAGCGCGTGTGTGTGTGTGTGTGTTTCTTTGGTTCCTGTTTCCCGACCTTGACCTACTCTGGGACCGGGAGCAATCGGGATCAACCGGGCACACAAGATAGAGGAATGTTGTTTACCTAAAGCCACGAAACGTGCGAGAGCGAGAGGGAAGCATATTTGTCTTAAAATATCACGCTTCATCCCCCCCCAAAAAAAAAAAAACGAACTCGTCAAAAAGACGCTGAGGGAGACACACCGAGAACGTTGTTATCTCGGCGCACCGCAAGACCGCGTAGACCACCTTCTCACAGCTGGCGTTGCGTTTGTCTGGCTGTCTGTGTGAGAGACTGTTTGTCACCCTCCCCAATTTCATCTCCCCCTTTCCTCGTGTTTTCTTATCATCGTGCACCCCCCTCGCCAATATGCGGTCTTGCGGTTTTCGATTTTGATTGGCCACAAGTCGGACTGATGATGCCAACGAGAGCATTCGGTGAGACTCACGAGTTACTCACAGCACAGGGGATTTGTGCTAATTTTTCGGCGTCTGATTCAACTGAAAACAAGCGAAGAATTGGGTCAGTGTAATACCGAGCGAGAGCACGAGTGCTAATTGGCACGCCCTGCTGCTACTGCTACTACTACTACTCAGTGTATGTGGAGCAATGTGGCGGTCGCGATCTTTACACAACTGCTCCTGCGCTCCTTCACTGATTGGCCCCAAAACCGAACACAAAGCCGCAGCCGCGTCGACGTATTGTCGGCGTACAAAGTCTCAGAATTGGTGCTGCCAATTCTGCTTTTATTCAAATTCAAATGCCACTTCTTGTGCGTTGCATGCTGCGTGCTGCGTGGCATGTATGCTGTTACTAGAACTAGAAGGGACGTCTCGAATAGTCGATACGAATGTAGGCCACATAGACCAGTGTACATAGAGAGCGAGCGAGAGAGAGAGCGACATTTGTTTACATTGCGTAGCATTATTAGGTGATAAGATTAGCGAGCTGCGTGCCAGATTCTATTCAGACCGCGGGCGAAACGAAGACGAAGGTTAGTAGGCCAGCGGGAACAGATTATTTTTGTTTTTCAAACCAAGCAGCCACCCCAAAAAAGAGAGGATCGGATGGATGGCTGGCTGGCTGGCTGGTTGGCGACGAGGGCAAATTCATTTGCAGGATCATCATGATGGATTATGCAGATCCCCTCTCTCCCACCCTGCGTGTGTGTGTGTGTGTGTCTGTGGCAATAACTGTCAACACCTTGACAGCAATTAGCGGTCTGGCGGAGTCTGGCGCACCTCTTGCGCTTGCCTTACCTAATCGGAAGAAGCATCCTTCCAATTATCACCTCTTCGCACGATGCTTCATTGGCAAATCGCGTTTGCCGTGTGAAGCACGGGCCGTAGCATTGCAACACGCATATTTCTCATAACGTGCAAGGTGACAGTACTCGCGGACACGCTCCAAACACGACCAACGAGCTGTGCTTCGGATGTTATTTAATGTTTGCGCGCGTCTTCGCGAAGATGTAAAGTCGCGAAACGCGTGCGTACAGGAAGCCGGCAGCAAGCAAGCAGGAACTGCTGCTTAACTCCTTCAACAGATAGTAGAAGACGAGCCTGTACTTACACAAGCCGGCAACCCACTCAGCGCAAGAGGTGTCGCAGTCGCGACGCGTTTTGCAATCCTCAAACATCAATTCCTTTGCGGGAGGAGAGGGTGCAAGGAGGGTCTACCATACCAAACCGGATAGGAGGGGTGCGCAAAGGGGAGTAAAATCAAACAAAAACATTTACCCGGCCGAAGGTATCAACCGAGCGAACGCGCGCACCTTCTAATCGCGGGTTCGCTTTCCCTTTCACTTGCATTGCTGATGATGGGGATGATGCTCTCGGGGTTTTAATTAAAATTTGGAGCCATCCCACGCTCACAGGACACAGCGAGTTGGCTTCTGCTTGTTGTGTGTGGTGGCTGTGGAACAATCCATCCAGTAGAACCTAGACGATCAGAGACGAGTAGAGTCGATTATCGATCGAATCGAACCGAAGACGATCACATTCACTTTTGTTCAGCTTCATCATAGACAAACACACACTCACGCGGTGGTATGAGGTGCGTATGTGGCAGCATGCCAACAGCATCTTCGTCTGCTTCGTGCTGTGTGTGTGTGTTTGTGCTGAAGAGATCGTGGTTGTGCCGCTAATTTGTTGATGAGCCATCGCAATGGCCCCCCATGTGATGACACTACGCGGTGGCTCCATCACATCGCGTATCTCTCGCTCCAGTGACACACAGCCAACCAGCCAACCAGCCAGTCAGCCAGCCAGTCAGTCAGTCAGTCAGTGAGCCACCCGGTTGATGTTGCGTAAGCGCGCGATGGTGGCTACCACCGAGACGAGGCTCGCACGCTGTTGGTTTGTGTTGGTATTGATGCTGCTGCTGCTGCTGGTGCTGCTGGCGATGACACGATTTGCTTTTGCTCATCAAGATGAGCCCGACGGAAAACGATGAGGCCAAATTAATTTGGATCTTTCTCATCCTCGTCATCATCATCGTTCGTCGCACGATTGCGTCGTCGTGGTCGCAGTCGAGATAATTTGGCGATCATCGTTGGAGGTCGATCATTGCATCGGTATTGGGCTCGTATTGATGGTTTTCGATACTCGAGGCGGCTCGTGGCCACAACGAACAGAACGACGCATTTGGCATTGTGCGGCGCGGCACATGATTGGCCTAAGACCGCGCGCGGATTGATGATGATGATGATGAAGAAATTATTCACGCACGACTTGAGCGACCCTCAGCGATCAACGATCAGCAGCAGCAGCAGCAGCAGCAGCAGCGGGGGTTAAGCAATCGCGAGATCATCACCGAAGGGGGCAACAACAAAACAAAAAACCGAAAAGTGGATTGGATTGAGCAATGGAGTTTGAGCCGAAGGAAAATCGGAAAAACTCGACTCGACCGGATTTCGCATTCCCAGCTTTAATTGGCGCGATGGAAAATCATTAAATTCCTCCATCGGATCATCGTTTGGTGTTATTCTTTCGGCTCCGTCAGTAAATGACATTTTGGATTGGATCATCATAGTAACTTCGTCGTCCTGCGGCTACTACGATCGGTATGCTGTCGGTGTTGGTGCGGTCACTGTGGTGATAATGGTGTCGTGTACGCTGCTGCTGCGCGCGGGGCCCATCGTTTCACACACGAAACTTTATTGATTTCATAGCCACCTTGACCTAAATTCGTGTGGTGTTGGATTCGTGCTTAGATCGCGAACGCAGCGTGCAGCGTCGTCGTCGTCGTCGCAATATGGCGTTGCGTGTGGCTACGACGAGGGTTTTTGGGGCCTGAGAGAGCTGGACAGTGAAGGAGTATGCTAATGAGACGCCGAGCGAGAGAGAGAGAGAGGGCTGCGTGTGATAACGATTTCGTGGCACGAGTGCCACACTTGCTCAGCATATCGGTCGGGTGGTTTTCGTAGATTACTGTTCGTTGGTGTTTTCGTAATTCTCCTTCTCGATTGCGTTCCAAAAATAGTCCTTAATCGCCGTAACCTTACGAACCTTTTAGTTGCATTGCACACAAACTCTGCTCTATGAAGCAAACTGTAAAATATGCTCCCAATCATTACATAAAGATCTCGATCTCCAGCAAAAAAAAAACAGAAACCAATCATGCAGCATAAACTGTGGCAAAAATCAAAACCAATGGAAGCCCAAGCGGCGGTTACGTAGAACACAAATGAGCTCCTAATTATATTTTCCAAATTCCCAGCTGGCCGCACGCGACCGGACCTAGCGAGGACGTCCCCAGTGGACGTCCCGGTGGTGGTGGTGGGATTCGTGAAAATCTCCGCGCACGACACGCTGTGGTCGGGCTGCTGCCGCGCGACTCGGTTGTCTGCCTTGACATTGGCCCAGATCGGTTCAATCCATTGCCTGTGTCCAACGGCCTCGAGCGCAATTTCTTCTTCTATTACCAGTAATAGTCCCCGTGTGCCACCCTCCTACCCCCCTCGGGGGTCCCTCCGGAGATCGAGCGTGGCCGCTTGTGCAACGCAAACGCCGCAAAGGGTTGCCGCTGCGCGCGAATGGAGCGAGGAAAACCCCGAACGAAACGAAACGAAACGAAGAAGAAAGTGGTTTTATGCTGTAACTGGAGAGTGAGAGTAGGGCGCGAGTGGTCTAGCTGGATGGCTGGCTGGATGGTTGGCTGGCTGGATGGCAGGTCTAGGCACCGATGGTGGTCCCTGCGGGCTGCTGGGGGGAATGAAGTAATAGAGTTAACTATTAATCATCTCGTTAGTTTTTCCAGTTTGTTTTCGCGTCCGTTCGCGTCGTGGTTCTCTCTCTTTCTCTCTCTCTCGCTTTTTTACGGTCCACGCCATGACCGGGAACCACTAGAGTAAAGTGGGGTAAGAGTGCGCACTTAACTTTTAACTTGCTGTATTTCTGTAAGGAAAGAAGTGTTCGTCCTGTTAGCTACACCAAATGAAAATATGCATCTGTAGCTTAAAATTGTGGAACAAAATGTTTGGATCGTGCTCATACATCTTGTTAAAAATGCATATTAAGCAAAAATAAAAAATGCGCACTCTTACCCCACCATTGGGGCAAGAGTGCGCATACGAAATCAAACCTCATCGAAGTTCAAAACTGGTCGAAGTGTGAAGTCTAAAGTAAATATAAGCCATTATTGAACAAAAAATTCATATCTTTCATTGAAAAATCCTTTTTTTCTAATAAGAAAAAACAATTTCATAACACATTCATTAATTCCAGCCAGTTTTGAGGTTTTGTTGAAATTATTTTGAATTTTGTTCGTTTCAGCAAAGACGAAGGCCAAGCGGCGTAGATCACGCATTGTCAGACCATAGAAAGCATTGTACAATACTCTGCAGTGCTTTGCGAGATCTTCTAGTTGTTAAATATCGGTTTGAAAGGCCCAAGCCTTTTCGCACCGTATCCCTAGTAGAGAATAATGATAATTAAGTCGTTATATCATAAATAATTCACACACACACACACACACACACACACACACACACAAAATGGTAGTCTACCTTCTTCAGCCGTTCTCGCAAAGTTGATTCAGCGATACCGAGACTTCTTGCAATCGCCCGTTTAGATTCTCTGGTCTTCAATCGCTCCTTGGCCATTTCTAACATCTCCGGCGGACAAATCGACCGTTTTGTTTTCCTTATGTACGTGCTAGTTAATAATATTATGAATCATTTTGCTAGTTTTACAAATTCTATTAAAAAGAACAACCACAACAGATGCACACTCTTGCCCCACTAACGATGCGCACTCTTGCCCCATAGTGCCGTTTTAAGAAAAATGGTAAAATATGAAAATATCAGTCCGTATTCCGGAATGAAGTTTTCACCATTTGATTCTACACCAATTACGAAGTCTTTGGGGCTTATGTAGCGTAGCATAAAAAAATGTAAACGAAATGAGAGAATGTTTTTCAACAAAACCTTCAATAATATGCAAATCGCTAAAACTACAATTTAACGCATTTCTTCGTTGTTATTTATCCAATCCAAAAGAAAAAACACGTATGAACAAGCCACTACATGACCTTTCAAACAAGTACAGCGTTGCCAGTTTCAGTGCTATCAATTTCTAGAAATGACTGGTGCGCACTCTTACCCCATGCGCATTCTTACCCCACTTTACTCTATTTATGCGCACGCCAACGACGACCACGATGACGACGACGACGGGAGGCGACATTGGCCCCTTAACCATTAGAGGCAAGCCAATCCGATTTGTTGCTCCAGGGGCCACCGCAATGGCAATGAAAGTGAAAATCTCCATCGCTCCTGCATCGGTGGTGATGGGTGGTGCAGCAGGGAAATGCAGCATGGTTCGGTTTGCAGCATACGGTATAGCATATGTTATGCTATGCGCCTTTGCTTCGTTTACATTTGCCACTGACCTTGGCACTGCCGGGACGCTGGAATGGATTGCTGTTGATTGGATCCCCGGGGCACTCCCTCGAGGATTCGATCACTAACTTCATGTCTGTCTAGTGTTTGTCGTTGTTGTGCTGGATGGTTGTCCAGTAAATAGAGGAAATCGAAGGAAAACTCACGGCTGTTCGTAAGGGAAACAAATCGTTTCCTTTACGATTATGTTTGTTCGGGCATAATTTGCTGTTTACGAGGTGACATAACAAAGCGCGTGGTGTGGTGGTTTGCCGTTGACCAGACACCATTATTGCTGAACGACACCTGGAATGCTAAGCCTTTGAAGCCGCTATATTGCACACAACCGAAAGCAATCACAACTTATGTTAAAGCGATCTAGTGCTGCTTGAGCTTGTGCTTTAAATCTTAAACCCTTGCAGTGAGCATTAGAATGTGTTGTCATTTTATGCTATTTATGCCCAGACAAACAAGTGAATGTGAATGTACACGAGAAGTCTGAAAGTATCTATCAGGGCCCTCAGGGCTACACACACACACACAACGCCCCTGAGACGACGACGACAACAAGGGAAAAAAGGTGTGCTTTCGGTTTGTGCTGTCTCATGCGTCCTCCTAGCACGCGTTGGTAATGTTGTGTCCAACACTAAATTCCAACATCACCCTGTTGGAGGGATAAAAACGGTAATGGATTCGATACATTAGCCACCGTAGACGGGGTGTGTCTGTCCTCTGTCCCGAGCTATACCAAGAGTCATGATCCAAGATGGAAGTTTCATTTTCACCCACAAGCCTCCGGCGGCGAAGAGAGCGTGAGGTGCGGGTATCGAGTGGATACCAATTAGCGGAGTAGGCCACGCCACCGGGACTGCTGGACCCCCCTCCCCTCCCTTCTGGTCCGTTTATGCTCGCTCGTAGCACTCCGTTTTGGTTCGTAAATCAATTTTCTGTTCGAAGCACATCATTTAGACATCGGGCATCGTGGCCCGGGACCAGCGGTACCATCTCTCTCTCTCTTGTCGCTTATGCTCCCGCGCTGACCTGCGCCGCGAGAGAGGTGTGACGGATTTATTAATACCTGCAACCGTGGCCAACGTGCAGGCAATTACTTGTTGCAAATGTTAGCTGCACACCAAAACAAAAAAAGGGCCCCAAAACGGGTTATTCGAGGGTGGCAAGCGGTCTCTCGCCGTAGTTGCAACAGTTCTGCCATCTCGCTGCGAGCTGCAACTCTATTATCTCTCCCAGGGTATGTGACGTGTACATGATGCTCCGGCTGCTGCTGCTGCAGCAATTGTTACTAGTGGTGACCAAGTAATGGTCATTGTTTACCGGAGGTACCTCATACGTAATTCGCGACGTGACCGTCCGCCAGTTCTCCAGTAGGCTGGATTATGCCGCAAAAGGCTTGCAGCTCATAAACAATCAACATTAGCCGGCTCGAACCCGAACTCTGTCCACTTCGGCGGTCACCGCGAACCCCGCGTCATTGTGTTTTGTGTCTCCAGCAGCATAATAATAATAAAATTTTCCACCAACAACAACAAGAGGGGGGCTGGTGGTAGGTGGTCATTTCGCGGTTTCGCACGACCTCTTACCATACCAGAGAGAGAGAGAGAGAGAGACGGTCCCGGACGGTCCGGTTGCGGTCAAACAGCATCCAAGGTGGCTTCGACATGTTGCTACGCGAAGGAAGCGTTCCTCCAGCTTGTTGGTTGCTTGGATTGACTTCGAACACGAGCTCGCACACGATCCCCCGATGGTTCCCGATCCTCCGGGAGGGAAGAACTTTCTCTTCTACATCGTCCGCCGCCTGCCTGCCATTTCCGGTGGTCGGTCCGGCACATTAGTGTGCCCTCGACCGTGTCGCGCATCACCTCCCCCCCCCCCCCCCCCCTCGGGGCTAGCCGGACTAGCTTGCGCCGAACCCGAAAAGTGCGAAAAGCGCCCTTCCAGCACATTATGCTGTTCCCGTTATGTGGCCCTCTCCAGGGCGGAATGTTGGGCGTTTTCGGAAAAGGGGCTCCGTGAAAGAAGGGAGAAAGGGAGGAAGAAGGTCCGCAGTGCAACAGGTATGCTCTCGAATGTGCAACGTACCGTATCGCGTCGCGCCATGCTACACTTCCACCTTCCACCCACAATGCAATTTTGGGGTCTCCGCTCGACATACAAAGGTGCGCCACCGTCCCGAAATGCACCGATGCACCGATGCACCGATGCACCTCGAATGATGATGGCTCGATGGGGCGCACATACCGAAAGTTGGCAATTTACTGACTGCGCCAACATAAAAAAAAAACATAATTATTTGCTGGCTGGCGAACCAGCCGGCGAGAGGGGAAAGCGGCTGTTCGTGCCAAAAGCTGTGCCGGTTCGCTGGACAACTGGGCCATCCTGAGCCGCCTCACCGATCCGCCATCCTGGAGGATGAGACCTGAGAGTGATCGGAGCCGGGGAACGGGAGGATTGGCGCACCAATTAAGCATAAATGAAAACGGAAGAAGGGAAGTGGTGGTAATCCTGGGTGGTAGTGGCGCGTGTCGTCCTGCCGGATGTGTTGTCGAAAATGGCAGACTCGGGCTCCGTTGTGTGATGCATCGTTGGCCATCAATTGCTGCCCTCGCCCCAAACGATCTTCGGTTCTTCCAATTCGAACAGATTGTTCTGACGAAATTATGCTTTCCTGAACACTCTCCCTTGAACATGATGCCCAATGTGTGTGTGTGTGACCCGAAATTAGGTCAAAACTCAAATGAGTCAACACAACGCGCCGCGCAGGTACCGCTACACAAACCGGTAAATGCCGGGTCACAAACATTCTTTAACTTTCGCTTTCCGCACACGAGTTTCCTGGAGTTCTTTTTGCATTCCTCACCTCCGCAACCCAGTCGATTATGCTCATTACGCGGGACATGAAGAAGGCGCACACACACACACACACGCGGTATGACGTGTATACCGTGGTACCGGCTGGCTTCCTCCGCAGGTCGGCCATGCGCCACGCGTTGATGTCTCGATGATGTTCCCGTTATGTTTGTCTGGAGTGCGCGGGCACGGTCGCAACGGAAAAAGTCAAAACTAAATACACGGAACCAACCGCCGCCTCGTAACCGGTGCCGCAGCTCGGCGAATGGTAACCTCAAACACTCACAAACACACAGACGTATGTTTGTAAAACATTTAACATTGTTGCTGATGGTATGTTTTCTCTGTTTCGCTTGTTTTTTTCGGGTGGAGAAACTGATCAAAAGACGCTTCCTTCCCTATCCAGCTCCTTTAATAGCGCGAGCAGAAGGCAAGGCGCCATATTTCGCGAATAATTTCGCCATTGTTACGCGGCGTGCTAGTGCAAAGAATAAAAAGAAAGCTTTTAAGATGATAGCTGCAGTCGAGTAGTGCAGCAGCAGCTTGCGCACCACGAAAGGTGGGACTAATTGCAGTTCGAAATTACACAGCCACCCCATACCACCGGCCATTCCGGTGGCTGCATCGCGTGCGACAACAAGTTCCAATTAATCGGTAACTCCTCTTCGGGTTTTTTTTTTTAGACATGATGCAGCCGGCTCCGATATCCCTTCCCCTGCGCCTAGATCGCACAGGAACATTACTGGGACACGCGCCGCGCCGTCGCAGTGTCACGTGTCTTCGGGGCCGATTTCAGCTGTCACTTTCTACCCGTTGCATAAGAAGTGTACTCGCCGGTGCACAAGGTGCAATACAGCACGCGCCTTATCAGCATGCGGATCGCAAGCTGATGATGTAGTTGAACTGAATGCGACTCATAAATGATGCATCATCGGTGTTTGCGGCCTACGGTGTGTCTTCGAATGACCCATTGAACTCCAGTGATCGAAGCAAACATTGGGGTTATGGCTGGCATGCTGCCTGTCAGTGGAGCAACGGTTACCTTGTTTTTGAGGTTACGTTTGAGGTTCGCTTGCACTTCCACATAACCTCAATATGATGCTGTGCGCGTGCATTTCACGTAAAGGGATCTCAAACATCCCTCCAAAAATGAGGGACGACGCGTTGGCGCCAGTGGTTCAAACAATGGACGACGAATGACGCCCGGGGATCGTGAGAATCGGTCACCGCAAAAACGATGCTTCAGGGCTTCGCGATCCTGAGGTCCGCTAGTAGTGTAGAGCATTTAATTACCCCACCCCTTTTTTCGACGTCGCATCTTGGCTCGGATTTTCATCAAAAACAACATCCCCAAAACCATTTCAGAAGATGCATCTCCAATCTGCCTACAACGCACACGACGACGCACACGATCCTCAAGCGGCGATCCTTTCCAC
>NC_064875.1:64234541-64242041 GCF_943734745.1 Anopheles darlingi
ATGTTGCCATTTTGGCTGCGTTACATTGCGTTAACTGGATGGCGACAACGACGAAATGGCCACAGCGCATGATGATGATGATGATGATGTGCGTGTGTCAACGCGTCTTGTCTCGTCTTGTGGTCACAACGGACGGACGAGAACAGGGCCTAGGAGGAGGGGAGGGCGCAGCGAAAAAGTCACACAAAGTCACTCTCAATTTCAATCGCTGACCTACTTGTCAACTTGAGCCGAACGCGCGCGCCGACATTAAAAATGGACGCAGCAGCCACAGAGTGGCGGAGGGGGGGCCGAGTATGAGAGCCGTGAGAGCGAGCGGCGAATGAAGGATTGAATGAGAAAGAGAGTGAGAGTGTGTGTTTGTGTATATGTGTGTGTGTGCGTGTGCAAAAAAAGTAGTGGCCAACCCCCCGTGTCCATTCTCCCCCGTGCCACCACCATCACCCCCTCTTTCACCCTCAGAAACGCACACCAACAGCTCCAAGACCCGAACTCTCTCATTCATGTCAGAGGCGCGGTTGCAGTGAGCAAGAATGCGAGAGAGCGATCATCGCGCTCTCGCTCTCGATCGAGGGAAAAATGGATTTTCAAATGACACCAAATGTCACCACACCTCCTGTCCTCCTCCCTCAAACTAGCGTCTTAAAGGCTTTACGTGGAGTAGGGGGGGTCCATAAGCGCCAATAAATTGAATGAGTTGCGCTTGGCCTACCACCGACGACGTCGACGACGATGACGACGACACTGGTGCGTGTGAGAAACCCCCCCCCCCCCTCACTGTCGAAGGGGTTGCGTTGCGTGGCCTCTGGCCCTGCCTTAGCTTCGACACGGAGGGGTTGAGCGGGTGGCACACCGTAGCGTGTAAAGCTTGGCGTGCACCATTTGTGCACCAACTTTGTATATGCGAGTAGTAGTCGGGATTGATTTGTTTTGTCTTTTGTCATTTTTTTGTTGTTGTACCCCTCACCCACCCCACCAACAACGCCCTGTGGCCCTGTTGTCTGGTGTGTCTCATTGTGTCTCATTGAGGGTTTGGTTTGGTGGCGGTAGTGTCCGACATGTAGCCGGTACAGTGGGTCAGTGAAGGCAAGTACAGCGTTTATTAGCTTCCCTTCTTCTACTTCTGCTTCTTCTTCTCTTCATGCTCCACCACCGGGCATATGTCTGCCCGGGTCTTAGTGGACGACGACATGGCGCTCGCCGTCCCTGTCGCGCACTGTGTTGTGCTGCAATGCGTGTTCGTTGCTCTTGTTTCGCTCATGTAAAATAAATAAACAAAGTGGAAACAAAAACGGCAATGATGAGGGTAGAAGCAGAAAATGTCATAACCAATTGGCGGCGGCAGAGAATCGAATATTAACTGTTGCAGAGAGGGCGCAACAGAGGGGGGGGGGGGGGAATGATGCGGTTTTTCCTTGTGTTGAAGGGAGTGTCCGCGCAAGTACGCAGCCTGCTCGTTTGCGATGGCTGCGTTCGCAGCATCAAAGTGCACCTGCACTAAAACACAGTACACTAATCCCCCGTACACAAAGTAGGTCACGGGGACGATTCATGCGAATGCCTGCGATATTCGCAAAGAAGAAGCGCATTTATCAATTAATAGCCGCCGGATCGGATACCATCTTGGCCCTCCATTAAATTTGATGAATTTAAGTGTTTGTGTCTCCCAAACACCTCTAGTCACGACCAGCATTTAACAGCGAAGCTGTAAAGCCTGCTAAAGCAACCGTGCTAAACGGTTCTACTGCTGCTGCTGCTGGGGGCAAGACTTCCTCGACAGAGCGCCGCAATTCGCGCTTCCGAGATCGTTCCGTTCCATTCCGACTGGAGGAGAGTGCAGGCAGAAGGCGAGAGGGCGGTGATTGCAAGCGCGATTGTGGTTTCGACATGAAGCAACAACAACAACAACACCACGAATGGCCACCCCCAACCGTTGCTCTAACACACGGCACGTGATCACTCTTCTAGGCTGCTGCCAGCACTCCAGCGGTGGCTTGTTTTTTTTTTTTGTGAGGTTAGGCTGCCACGAAGGTGTTGTGCCTGGCAGGCGTTTGGCGTGGAAGAATTAAAAAAAAACACACACACACACACAACGGGCCGAGAACTGGGAGGGCTGGCTGCCAATCAAATCCCTTCGCGTGGCAACGGGGGGCTGGTGTTTGATGCAAAAGATCCGCGGAACCAAGTTTCCACCAAGTTGCACGACCATTTCCTGCGAACCACCATTTGTAGTGCTGCTGCGGGCTGCAAGACGGGCGAGTTGTAAGGGCGCATTGTGTAGCGTTGTACCGCGGCGCCCGGTTAGTATTGCATAGCGGCGACCTAAAGCCAGCAGGCCGGCCAGCCGCTGAGAACTCCCTGCCGCTTGTGCTGCTTTCCTAATGTTTTTTTGTTCCCTACCCCGTTTGGTGCAAACGGAACCGAGCGTCGAGCGAAGCCGAGGCGCTTGTGATAGCAGAACAACAACAGCAACGAAAAAAGGCATTAAAAAGGTGTGTTTAGAGAGTCGCTTACCTAATTCGCGCTCGCGAAAAAAGTTCTACTTCCGTAACGGAACGCAATTTATAAGCCATGGCTCGCTGGCCATAATGTGAGTAATGGCTAGTGCCAGCAACGGCACACACACACACACGGAGGTGAGCACATATTGTGCCACTGTAGTGGATTATGCATTCGCGTGTAACGCTCGGGGTGGGGTTGCTCGGTAGGAGGCAGTAGGTTAGTGGAGCGAAGCAGAATCCTTTCAAGCTTCCCTCTCTAGAGCCAAGAATCGAAACACCCCTTCCCGGGAGCACAGGAACACAGGAGTAAACGGAATGTGCGGGCCTCGCGCCCCGAGCTGACCTAGTGGAAAATGGAAGTAAAAAACCAAAAAACCCGCCACGGAACCGAGGAACAACGGTCACCGTCGCCAACGTCGTCACCGTCGCCAAAGTCGTCGTCGCGACCGTCGCGGCGCAGGTCGCCGTCAGAGGTGGCTGTTCCACATTATGTAATTGAATCGACTGAAGGTATTTAACCTAATTTTGTGTAGATTCGTTTTCGTGCCTTTAAGACCGCTCGCCGTGTGTACTCCGCTCACTACCAGACCGTGCTGGTGCTGGTGCCGGTGCCGATGGTGCCGGTGGTGGTGGTGGTAGTGCAGCATGGTTCTTGCGGTTCTCTTTACTACAGAACGTTCTTGCGCTGCACTTCGCGGGCTTTGCAGCAAACCGTCACCGTCACCGCCATCATCGTCATCATGGTAGGCGCCTCGCTTAAAGAACTCGCTTGGCGCTTGGGGGTGGTTCGGAGTCCGGAGCGAACCACGCTTGTCACACGGTGCGCCCTGAGCTCCGCGGGGCTTATTATTGCGCTTGGCCTGGTTTTGCGCGCGTTCTGTGGTTACCCCTTCCTCAGTGCAGAACCTAACGGAAAGGGAAAACGGAACTACGAGGGTGGAATGGAATGTTCCCGTGCTGCTGCTGCTGCTGTTTGAGTCGAATGTTGACGGAACGCTGGTGGATGAGCGATGTCAAACTCGAATAGCGTCCAAAGCCTTCTGCGTTTCGCTTGTCCTTTTCTGCTGTCAGTAGGGGTGTCAATGGTTTTTTTTTACTATTTTTCCATTGTTCCAGCATTGTTGTCCATTGGGTGTTTACTTATGAATGTTTCAGTTTATTGATTTTCCATAATATTGTGTCGTTGCCGGCTCCGGTCAAACCAAGGGACGGGGTCTATCTGCAAATTAATGATAATGACCATCAAATGTTTGCCAACAAACACATTTGCACCGGTTTGTGACCTATTGATTTCCAAACAATAATTAGGCAAGATGGCGCACTCTCTCAAGCCCAATAATGACATAATTTGGGTCTGCAGACTCTTCTTGCACACCCCCGCCCCAAAAACATCAATGCACAGCACAACAGAAACTGAATCATGTAATTGAAATTGGCAATTGAACTTCGATTGAGATTGTCTTTTTGTTTTGTTGTCGCCGATGTATGCCAGACCAGAGAGAGAAAGAAGGAGAGAGAGAGAGAGAGAGAGAGAGAGAGAGAGAGAGAGAGAGAGAGAGAGAGAGAGAGAGGACGGCCGGCCGGCCGGCTGTACAATTGGCGTTCGACGCGTACCGACGCCGCCAGGACAGGTCTCGATCGGCAATCGGGGTGCGTACGTGCGAAACGGCCGGCAATCGGGCCTTAATTTATGTTTGATTAATAATTCAACGTTTAACCAATTCGCCAGAAGTCGAGGACGGCCTTTCCACGCACCGCCTCGCGATTATTTATCCAGTTCAACTGGATGCGTGCCTGAGCCTCTGTGTCTGGTCTGTTGGTAAACGAAATTGGGGAACATTCTCAATACACTGCGGTTGATCCATCATCCATCAAATACAGACACGGCCGGGAGGATCGCACTCGCACTCTTCTGTCTTCTGTGTCTTCTCTGTGTAAAGATCGACACCAAAGGGGGGGGGGGGGGGGGGGGGGCAAGGGAGGGCGTATCGATCAGTAGTGCGCCCGGTCGGTCGGTGAGCAAAGGAACCTCATCGTCTCGCCATCGTCACCGACGTCTTCGTCTTTGTGTGTGGCAAAAATGCGTGTCAAGGTTGGCCGCGGTTTCGCAGCCACACAATCCGCGGGCGGGCGCGCGGCCACGACGCAAGCGGTACGTGGTGGTGGTGGTGGTGCAAACGCGCGAGAAAGAAATTTTTACGGTGGCGGCCACCGTTGCCAATGTTGGAGGTGGTGGCGGCGTGTCGTAAACCTTCGTCGTCCACGGTTTTCATTTTCTGTACGACTCGGAATCGTGCTCGAATCGGTGGCTCAACATCAACGTGTTGGTCCGCTAATTGGCGGAAAGCGGTCGGTGGTGGCCGGTCGGTTGGTGGCATTTTGCGTGCCACGAAATGTGGCACTCCCTCGAGACTGAAATCGAGAGCAACACAAATCGAGGGGGCGCAGCATAAATCAAAACCATACGCGCGCAAGAGATTCGGTGATTTATGCTGCGGGACGCTGCGAGACGTCGCGGCATCCGTCGCGAGTGCATTTCCTTTTTCCCTGGCGAGACTGTGTCAGTAGATGGGGAGCTTCCAAATATATTACCTTTTTTTTTGTTGTGCGCTAAACTTCTGGAACATCTGGTTTTGTCTCTATTTCGGGAGCCGGAGATCCGAAGGTCGCAATACCGGTGCGTGATCGGTTGTAGCCGTGCCGTGGGGCACCACGACATAAGGGCCCATCTACGACACAAAAGTAGTTGTTTACCATAAGCCAAACACGCTCATTTTGTTCCTTCGGAAAACAAAAAAAAAGGCGCTGGATTTGCTGTTGTTGTTTACCTACTTCTGTGCTGTGTCCCGGGTTCGTGAGGGGAATACGCGCACAGATGAATCACCGAGAAGAGCTCGCGCTCACACCGGCGCTCGGCGCGCTCCAATGTCGAAACATTGTTTTGGCAGCTTGAAATCAAAGCAACACACGTGTCGTTCTGTAAACAGGAAGCTCGGTATCATTTCGACGAAGCACTTGATGCCGGTGCGGATTTTAAAATCGGTTCATCGGAATGTCATTATATGCCTCGTTTTGATACAAAGCAGTAAATGCTAGCTCCCCATCACACGTGGCGGAGAAAGGGACTTCCATTAAAAGTCCATCTCCCTAAGTAACCACCTCACCAGCGCCATCTACCGCCATTGCTGCAAACCGACCGCGATATGCGTTCTACTTTAGCCGTTCGCCTGTTCTGCTTTCTCGTTTATTCTTTACCAAGCACACACGCACACACACACACACACACATACGGCACATAGAACACACAGGAACTTAAGGGAGGCAGAGCTAGGTTTGGCTTCTCATTGGTTTGCTGCCCCACTTTCAATGCTGGACCTACTTTCCGTGATGATCCTTTTCGGAGTCCGGTCCAAGCCTAGGCCGCAGGTCGCTGAATGAAACTATGTAAATGAAAAGTAGCACAATCCGAAACACACACACACACACACACGACGTCCACGTCAGCAACAGCAGCAGCAGTAGTTCGCTGTGGACAGCGCGTTCTTGTTTGCTGAGGCAGCTTTTCCCATTTCGGTGGCTGACACTGCATCCCTCACCCTGCACCAGGCTGCACACTGCTGTTCTCGATCGCTGTTCTGTCGGAGGATAAGCGAGGAATCTTTTTGAATAGCCCAGAAACCAGCCCAGCGAGTGTGAAGAGCGCCTACAGGCATTAATGTTCTTATTACTCCTTATCATCGAGCGAAGGGCAGGCAGGCAGGCAGGCAGGCGCGCTGAGGGATGAGATTGAAAGCCTCCAATGTCCTTTTGAACACCGAAACAACGTTGTGACAACGAGCGTGTGTGTGTGTGTGTGTGGTGCTGGGGATGTGCAAAGTGTAAAAGTGCATAGCGCTTGCAACCCACCCCTCTGCCTGCAGGATTCGTCCGTGGAGGGAAGGTAGTAACTGAAAATAAATTCTCTGCCTCCAGCCAACCTGCCTGCCGGCCAGCCAGTGTAGAAGTAGGTCAATAGGTCATCGGTGGTAGGCGCCGTTTGGTAGTTGACAGGACGTGTATAAGCCCGTGGGCATCGTGCATCGTGTACTCGTGCGGTACCTACTTTCAATATCCTTGCCCTGGCATCGCAACCTGTCCGTTGTACAGTGCCCTCCACAAGTCGATACCGACCCCTCTCTCTCTCTCTCTCTTCACTTAAGTTCTGCCGTCGAGTGAAGGGGTTTACGGTGGCTAAAAATATGGGAAAAGTGCGCTCGGAAAGGATGGAAGCCCCTTCTGGCCATCTGATCCGGTAGATAGTACGTGGCTCGGAGCACTATCGAGTATCATAAATATGCTCTTCTGTTGGCCGCCTTTCTCGTGCATGTTATTGAAACATCCAGCCAGATTCAGAAACAGCAAACGTATCGCACTCACTTGGCAGCTCACTCGAGAGAGACAGACAGACCCAGCCAGCACCAGAAGTCAGCAGCAGACGCAACCAATCCCGTTCAATTGAGCGCGAGCTTCAATTGCACGGTCTGCAGCAGTGCAGCACAACAAAACTGAATCTGAGGCAACAGAAATCGGGAAATAAAGAGCTCTGCGCTGGGGTTTGGCCGATGCCAAGTCCTGACGCGGCACTCGCTTCATGGGGCGGCTGCTGACTCGCGACCGAAATAAAGCGCCGCAGCCGCGAGCGCGCCCGAGCACACGCCACTGGCGGCGAGTTTCGTTTTGTGTGTAAATCTGGGCCATGGTCAAGTGATTGTTGCTCACCGCGCTGGCTGTAGTGCCGCGCTCGCTCGGGGTTCGGATTGGTTTGGTTTCGTTTTTTTTTTTCTCTCCGTTTTTTTCGTTTTTTTTTTGTTAAATTTGTTTGCGCATTTGTCTGGCTGTGGCAACACTTTCGAGAAACTTTCGAGTTGAGCAAGACGGCCATTCCGAAGGACATTCGGTAAATTGCTGGCGATCAGTAAATCGATTGAGGAGCGGCCATGATGATGGTTGCTTTGTGAAG